>NC_035107.1:211182248-211787072 GCF_002204515.2 Aedes aegypti
TGCTTATTGAAATTCCCGTATATTTCCCGGTTTTCTCCCGGTGATTCGAAATTCCCGGCTTTTTCCCGGTTTTCCCGATTTCCCGTTGCCCTGGTCACCCTGGTAATTGCATAAATTTAGTGGTCGGTAGCATCGGGTAGAATTATTGAAGCCGAATTTTCAGTGTTTATTAACCGGTATCACGGCAGGCTAGAATCTGCACGGTAATATACAGTTTAAACCGATTGTGACCTCAATTTATGGGTAATTAAAATCATGTAGGAATGAATAAGTTAACATTGCGATATTCGGAAAGCGGTAGAAACACTTAATGTAAGCGTTACATACAAGCGTAATCTTCATAAAATAATAACGAAATCTAATAAATTTAGCTGAAGAACATGAGTATACCCCATTAGGCATAAAGACGTTAGGCATAAGGACGTTAGGCATAAAGATGTTAGGCATAATGGACGTTAGGCATAAAGACATTAGGCATAATGGATGTTAGGCATAATATACGTTAGGCATAATGGACGTTTGGCATAAAATAACTTGCGCGTGTGTCATTTGAAACTCGTCTCATATCGACAAATTTTCGGGCCCATTTACAAATTCAATTACGCTGATGGGGGTGGGTATCTGTCCTTAAGCTGTGAGCTGTGACAGCTCATAAAAAAGTGCGATGTTCATACAAAAAGCGTTATGAAAGGGTGGATTGGATTGACTTTTTTCGGTGCTATGAAATGCGACCATGAACCGAATGACAGATATGTAGGAAATTTGGTTGCCATTGTTATTGTTATCATTACAAAATCCAGCTCAATCCATTTTTGTAAGTATCAATTTAAATTTGCGATGTGCAATCAAAGTGTTATTTGTTTCTAAAGATGTTTATTTTAATGAGTTTATGACATTTTTTTGTTATATTTCTCTTACATAATTGAGTTAATTCTAACGAAGGGAAATCTTCCATATAAATATTAATACTTGTGGGCTTCGTAGCCGTGCGGTTAGTGTCACCGAGGCATTTAGCCGCATCGTGCTAAGGAGTTTGGGTTCGATTCCCGCTCAGGCCGAAAACTTTTCGAGAGGAATGTTTTCCGACTGTACCACTGGGCGTTGCATGCTAGTCCGTTGTCTAGTGTGGTGCTTCCTTCAAAGGGCAAACAGTCCACTGGAAGCATTAACGTGTAGTGTGTCTTTTTAAAAAATACTTATAGTGCTAATGAGTACCTTGAAGACAATAATCGAGAGGCAAGTCAAGAATTTATGTTATGATAGGTGACATTATCTTCAGCAATAATTTTCTGGTAGTATGACAACTATCTTCTTGGCGTTGCTACTTTGAGTCTGCTTATCAATTAAATGTAGTGAGAACGGTTCCTTTGCTACTTATGTAAACAATTTTCGATAATTTTCAATCAATTTCCTCGAAATTCGTCGAGTTTATGAAGTAAAATTTGATTAAATATTTATTTTAATTACAAAAGTCAAGTTCAAATTCAACATAGCACAGTATCCAGCATTAAACATGGCGTGCATTTAGGAGCAAAATTATATTCCCAATGTTATTGCATAGAGCTCCTACAACTTATTTGATTACCCAGTGTTACTCATAATCAATCAACAGCAAGTCGAAACAAATATTTCGGATGGAAATATTTACATCTACAATTCCAAAAACTATTAGAAAATTAAAAATACAAATAACAACATATATTGGAAGAAGGTGATTTCTCAAACAGTGTTTTCCTCCAACCATTTAATTAACAGTATAAGTATAAAGAAAAGCCTATGATTCAAAGAAGGGTAAATGTATGATGGAAATATTAAAAGCAATAAAGACATTAATGTCTTGAAAGAACAGCTTATTTATAGAAGAAGGGAAATTTTCTGATTAAGACATTAGCAGCACTAACTCCAATAATTTTGTTGACATCAAAACTATAAAGAACAGCCTTCAATTTAAAGAAGGGATAATCTCCGATGAAAAATTTGCCAGTTATATGTGTAGAACCAAACCCAAAAGATGAGCAACAGATCATGTACAGCGTCGTTCTTATTCTTGGCTTTCTCATTTGTGCACGATACACGATTATGCTTCATGGCCAAGAAAGTGAAGAAAACGAAAAGCTCCTGGATCGACTAGGAACCGAACTAAGATATCTTCAGCATGGCTTTGCTCTATGGTCACGCCGAGGACCTGGGATCAAATCCCATCCCCGAGATAGTCACTTATGACGTGAAAGTCATAGTTACAACTTCCTTTGGAAGAGAAGTAAAGCCGTTGGTCCCGAGATAAACTAGCTCAGGGCTAAAAATTTCGTTAATAAAGATAGGAAAAAAATGATCAAAAAAGTCAATAAACTTTACCAGTAAACGATTTCTATTTTCATTTTGAAAATTATGCCTAACGTCCATTATGCCAAACATCTATTATGCCAAACGTCCATTATGCATATTGTTTTTATGCCTATCGTACTTATGCCTAACGTCTTTATGCCTAACGTATTTATGCCTAACGTCGTGCACCCGAAGAACATCCAACCTGCCAAAAAAACAGTATTCTTTCCACGGAAACCCGCGTCTTGAACAAAGACCATAGAATAAACTTTTGTGGGTTCTCCTGGATGAATTTCTTTAGAAATCCTTGAAAGATTGCCTAGAGCGGCAGCTGAAACTGGAGAAATCACTACGAGAATAACTTGAAAAATACTCGGAGGAAGTTTTCAGAACAATCCCTTTCAAGTCTTCTTCTTCTTGGCATTACGTCCTCACTGGGACAGAACCTGCTTCACAGCTTAGTGTTCTTATGAGCACTTCCACAGTTATTAACTGAGAGCTTTCTTTGCCAAAGTTGCCATTTTCGCATTCGTATATCGTGTGGCAGATACGATTATACTCTAGGCCCTTTCAAGTATTCATAACAGATTACTCAAGGGAGAATGGACATGGAAATCTTTTCAAGATTTCACGCAGCACAAATCTACAGGGTTCATACCTATTACCCTTGCTAACTGATATTTAAGAAAGAATCCCTTCCAATGCCTTTTTTACAATTCATACAAATATATTCTCCAAGATTTTTTAGAAATTTTCCTAAAATAATAACAGTCATGAACAGTATATTCGAACTACAACAAATATTTTAATCAATACTTTCATCGCAGTAAAGAAAGATAAACTCTCTTTCGCTAAACATGGATTTTATTCCATCTTGTGTAAGGTAGCCAAGTTTCCATTCGTATATAATTAAAAATAAATCCATTTTCGTGAATTTCATTTTGTAATTTTCATCTACGCGATCTTTAGCGATTATTGCAATGGCATCCAATGCTAAAAAATTATTTAACATTTCCGTACACTGCCTGAAGAATGATTAAAACTAAATCCGCGCGAATGGTCAAAATCGCGCCAAATCGAAATCCACGGAAACGTCTCAACTCGGCAGTTTAGCAGAATGTGTTATAATTACACAATTTTGTGTAATTCCGTTTAGGCGTACACAAGTTTGAAGCAAAAAACCATCATTGCGCCAGCCCCTGCACTAATGTTGGATCTCTTTTTTATGGGAATAATCAACTCGTAAAAATCTTAAGTTGCATCCCCGAATTTGTTCATTTGAGGGCTGGTAGCGACCAGTGCTGGGAATGGTAATTAAGTGGCGAACTCGCCAAGGGCGAAAAGCCACTCAAGTAAAGATAAATAATAAATAATAATGGGAATGGTAATAGTAGTAGGCTTGAATTTCGGAAATCTCACGTGGCTCTTCCCAGTACAGTAGTTCAAAAACGTGAATCTCATCAAGTAGCCTTTTTTTTGGGTGCTTGATTTTTCTAAATAATTAGTACTACAGTCGCCTCTCCACATCTCGATATCGAAGGGACCATCGAGATAGGGAGAGATCGAGACAAAGAACAAATTGTTGATGAATACTAGATTGAAAAACACTCCGTTGCCAAGAAAGTAATATACAAACATACGTCAACATACATTTGTTTTGAATCCTAAAACTTTGGTCTAGTAACCTTCGATATTGGTCGTATCGACATACGGAGAGAAAATTGAGAACAAAAAATCAACAGAGACACATCGAGATATGGAGATATCGAGATAAGGAAAAAGATAATGTATGCAGACTGAAGGGACTTATGAAATCATCGACATAGGGAGAGATATCGAGATGTAGAACATCGAGATGTGGAGAGTCGACTGTATATTAAGAAGGTGATATATTTCGAAACTGACAGCTACTTGACGACGTCATTCCTATCCACCTCGAACAAATTTGCGAAAAAAAAAATGATCTAGTGGTTTGGATGGTAGGATAGGAGTAACGTCACATCAAGCGTGTGCTAGAATAAGGGCGTAAGTCGCATGATCGATTTCTCTTCATCGATCCTCTCTTCTGTGAATAAAGATGACAAGATGCGGGTTTGTTAGCATTTTTTCACTCCAGCAGGACACTTGGCAGCGATGCAATCCCGCGTCCTGAGGTGAAAAAATGCTGACAAACTTGCTTCTTGTCACCTTTATTCACAGAAGGGAGGATCGATGAAGAGAAGTCGACCATGCGACTTACGCCCTTATTCTAGCACATGTTTGACATGTTTACAATCAAACTTGATATTTACATCAGTAACAAGTCTGCCTTGTTAATTTTTATGCCGTGATTAGGGTCATTGAAGGCTCGAAATGCGGGAAATAGAACATTTTTCTACAGTAATTTTGGGTTGCCCTTAGCAACGAGTGTTTCGCTTTATTCCAGGCTTTTTGCCTACAGCAGCGATGGGCGTGAGTGTCACTGGCTTCGCTGACTGTGATTTTTTTATCATTTTCTCTAGGAATACATTTAGTTATTTGCCAAATGTTTGTCTGTTCTAATACCCCAAAGATTTCTTCAGGAGTTCAATTTGAATTTTGACAAACTTCTTAAGTGATCCCTACAAGAGTATCGTTTCAGATACTTTTAAGAATTCATCCTAAAACTTTTCAAACGATAATCACAGCAGCTACCTCTGAGAGTTTTTATGAGGAATTTTTCTAAAGATTCTTTCACATTTTTATAATGAAACTCCCAAGTAATTCAGGATATTATTCAATGAATTTACTATTGTTTTTTCAAGACTTTAGCAAAGATTATCAATTAAAAGATCCTTAAGAATTTAACCAATATTGTCTCCTGGGATTTTCTATAATTTCTTACACAATGGTCGTTGAGGTTAGGCAATTGAAAAAAAAACAAATCAAATCTCCGTATAACATCCTGCAGGAATTCCTTGAAATTTATTGGAAGAAATTTGCGTTGGAATTATCGGAAGAATTTCTGGAATAGTTACTGTTGTATTAGCTGTTGCAGGGCAGGGATTGAATCTTGAGAAAATTGAGAGAATCTCTCACTTATCGCTCTCTGTAACAATCATGTTCTGTAGCACATCATAAGAGCCTGTTTATCGTATACCTCTGATTAGATTGGAGGGATAGCAGTGCATGATAAAACCCCTTTAAACAAGCTACAAACCTGGGAGGCACTATTGCTATCTGATGTTCGGGGATTGTTTATCGTGCCAGTGAAATAAAACACCTACCCTCATTGGTAAACAAGCGAGAAAAGTTAATTTCATCATATCTCCCTCTTTGGGGCTCCGTTCGCTGTTCTTTTTTATCAAACTTGTTACAACTTGCGATCAGGCTTGGGAACTGTGATCACAATTTACCACCGTTCATCGATTATGCCAGTCAATCAAAACACAAAGCAGCAGCAGAATCAATAACATCAGGCATTGCACTGCCAACGGCTCACACACTGCTTGAATGTTTTTGTCTCTCCATTATGATCGTTTTCGGGCAGCCATCCCGAGGCGAATGATTGAAAAAATGTTAAATAATTCAATCGCTAATATTTCGCTTGTGCTTTCAATTAATTGAAATCTATTAGCTCTAACAGCAAGAGCACAATCATTCCGTTGCGATACATATAAACAAGTTCAATTTGATGCTGCCTTTATCGAGCAAAAATGCAAAAACCCAAAAACCGGAAAAAAAGAAATTCTCGAGTGAAGTATGGAAACTTATGGAAACTTTTGTCCAAGTAAAAGAAAAATTACAATTGCACTACTATGTTAAAGAACTACTTGGGCCAGTACCATCTTCTTCTCTTCTTCTTTCTGGCGTTACGTCCCCACTGGGACAGAGCCTGCTTCTCAGCTTAGTGTTCTTATAAGCACTTCCACAGTTATTAACTGAGAGCTTACTATGCCAATGACCATTTTTGCATGTGTATATCGTGTGGCAGGTACGAAGATACTCTATGCCCTGGGAAGTCGAGAAAATTTCCAACCCGAAAAGATCCTCGACCGGTGGGATTCGAACCCACGACCCTCAGCTTGGTCTTGCTGAATAGCTGCGCGTTTACCGCTACGGCTATCTGGGCCCCTACCATGGTTCACTTTAACATGGAAGGGTTTTACAGGCCGAATCATGTAAAATTTAGCGGTATGAAGCATTTCAATACGATGCATATTATGGCCAAATATGGCAAATATGGGTTCAGTAGCTTCGAAGCGAATCCAAAGTGCCAAGAATAGGATCCAGGATCCATACCATCCCATTTTACCATACAACCTCAATTGTAATAAATTATTCAATATCGTGTACCAAACTCGACTTTCATCTGCTGATTCCTGTTTAGATTTATTTTTGGATTTTTCGGCCTATATTTTCAAGCCTAAGTTCTCTAAAGTTCCTATTTTAATGGCACTTAGTCACTACCAGCCCTGTCATAGGTATTCATAAACGAAAAAAAAAAAATGGGCGGTGTTCAGACAGACTAAACCAGGTGTTTTTTATGGTTTCAGGAAAACGTACCCCAGACATTCGGAGCATCAAAATATTTGCATTATTTATTGTAATAATGGAACTTATCTATTTGATGATACATCTGTATCAAAATAACATCGGAAAATTTAGAACTTATGGAGTTCTTCACGTACACTTGTGCTCAGAATATTTTGAGCGATTTCACCTGGTGCTTAATTTTTTAGCCGGTAGAGTGAAAAAATTTAAATTTTGTGAAAAAAAATTGAGTATATTTGTAGTTCACTGCCAAAAATTTCATGCCGATTGCTCATATGGAAACAAAGTTACAGAATGCCAAAGTTGAGTATTTTGTATGAAAATCGGCTTTGACTACTATTATTCAGAACACAACTGTATCTTTAGAGCGCCAAAATATCATCTAGTCCGGTCTGTCTGAACATCTACCAAATCTGAATCATTCCTAAAGTATTCTTGGAAGGAATTATTTCTTTGAATACATGGATTGATTCCGAAAAAAAAGTATTTCTGAGTTATTTACTGGAACCAAGCATGAGAAACATTCACTCGAATATTGCATTTCTCTCGCTCACATCCAAAAGCGGTTAAGAGCGAGATTGCCGTTTCTCCGACCAAGCTGAGTGTTTCAATTTCCAATGCGCTTTCTTCTTGTTCGCTGAGCGACAAGTTAGACAAAAACGGCAACAGAATGATTCACTACCGACTCCTTGTGCCAAAGGCATCCGATTGCTGTAGCGAATGATTCTTTACATTCCGATTCCGCACGAGTGGCATTCGTATTTGACAGCTGAAGAGCGTTCACTGACTGGCAAGACGAAATGTTTCAGTGTACATTTTGCAGGAAGCTTTCAGTGATCGAATTCGGGAATACGGAGCTGCTCATGTTTTCTTCGGTTTTCTGTGAGAAAAACAAAGAGAGATTTTTTTTCGCTTTTTTTCACGCGCACGGTGACAGTTTCTTACGAGGTTTTCCATAAGTGCGAGTGCTTTGTAAATCTCTTTTTGTTTCGTAGTCGCGAATGGCGAACGCGTTTTTTCGTGTCTCCAATTTAAGAGAGGATAGGTGCTCTCTCCGCTCCGTATATCTTTTCATTTTCGGTTTATCTCAAAGGTTTACGATTCGTCGGGATTGCGCTCACCCTAGTAGCGTTCGGCAGTCATTGAACATTCGGTGGCAGCAGATAGGGCAGGGTGGCCACCGTATTTCGATTTTGAAATTCCCGCTTTTTTCCCAGTTTTCCCGGTATATTTCACATAATTTTCCCGGTTTTTTTATCTATTCTTTCGAACAACTTTAATTGAGTTTTTCTGTATCAAAAATCGTTTCTATAAAAAGCATTTCAACATTTTTTTTTTAAATTGGTTTAAAACATTTCCGTTGTTTTTTTTATAGTAATTTGATTGTTTATCAATAGTTTCACTATTGGAACAATAAGTTGACTATTAGATTGTCCTAATCTATATGGATTCTTATTCCGAAAACTATGGCTATAGTATTCATCTGAATCGATTTGTCTCGCGTACATCGAAAATCAATGGAGCTCTGGAGCTATCTAGCATAGAAAAGAGATGGTTAATTGTGCTAATAAAACAGATCCTACTCTAGAAACGACAGGGATTTAATTTAAATGCTATTTGAACCATATTTACCAACAATATGTCCTTTAAGGGAAACTTTGAATTGACAAGTTTAAGTTTTAAGATCTACAGAATCTGACAACCGTTCGCGGTGAAGATTTGATGAATTGTTTGCATTCTGGTAATGATAAAACGATCACAATTTCAGCTCAGAGCTCTGTTTGGTTCTCAAGACTCGTGCTCTTGAAATTTCTGGGTTTGGCTTTGGCTCATCATCAACTTTAGTGCATCTTATTGCTGAATTTCAGGTATTTGGCTGACAAAAGCCCCAGGTGTGTAAGTAAATCATCAAGATGACCAAGTGGTTCTTTACCGTAATTGAAATTATTTCAATTCTTAATCCTCTGAATTTTCTTCATAAAAATAAAGAGCAAATAAGTTTAAGGTATGGATGAAACAAGGCCACACATGTAGAAGCACTTACCTAGGGCTCGCTCACAATTTTAATAACACCGAAAATGGTCATTTTTGACATCCACACACTCTCTCGTAATGCTTTTTGTATGAATATTCTACACATTTTATACGAGCTGAAACAGCTTGATCGTTATTAAAATCGTAAATGAGCTCTAATTCAAAACTTTGTCGATTAGATCACTAGTGACATATTAAAAGCATCTGTAAATAGGATTGTTTTCCAGATAAGTTGTATTGAGCTAAGATATTGAGTATTGAGATAAGATATTGAGCAATTACAGAAGAATGCTAAACCAATCTGCAATAAGTAATTTAACTTCGATTCAAAACGTGAGTACACAAATATATAGAGAAAAATTCAATAAATCGCCCTGACAGTGCGAGGACGAAAATAAAAAAAATGTTTCGAAGCATTGCTAAGAGAGAAAAGAGTGAAACATTTTAAACAAATATGGTGTAGCATAGAAGAAATTGAATCATGAATGTTTGAAAGCAACTGGTTCAAAATTGCGGATGCCTCATGGAAATATCATTAAACATAACTACTTTCTATATCTTATTATGGAGGTTGGTTTGCAGATTACTGCTTGAAAATGTTCGCTCAAAACGATTTTCCCGGTGATCGCCTCGAATTCCCGGTTTTTCCCGTCTTTTTCCCGGTGGATCCAAATTCCCGTCATTTTCCCGCTTTTCCCGTTTTTCCCGGTTTGGTGGCCACCCTCCTGATAGGGTGATGTGCTAGTATCCATCGTATTAAGCATTGATCAGTAAGAACTGCAATTTTCCCAGTATTGCAGTGAATGATGCTGATACAAACCGATGCCAAACAATTCTTTTTCAAAACGGCTTTAGCATTGTACAATAACATTTTGATAAATCGTATCGTTTTCAACTCCGTCGCAATCAGTTTCCAGATTCGTCTCACAACTTACGGCTCACTGTGATGTATTGAGTGGTTAAAACACAATATATCAACGCTATAATAAAATATTTCACTAGATTATATAGATCTACGGGCATCTCCCTCCATTCCTTCAGCATGTTGGAATATACTAATTTCCTTTAAAATTCATTGTTCGTCATCAAAATTCAGCCCAAACATATGAACACAATTCGTTTTGACCGTACAATTATGGCATTTGCTCACAGTACAATTATGGCATTTTGCTCACAATCAATGAACCGTATTTTTACGTCGAGCGTCGCGCACACATTGATGTGCACAAGCTTTTTTTTCTCAGTATGACGGATAGAACTTTGTTTACATTCTCAATTATACGCGGCGGTTGGGGAAATTTCGTAAAATTTGGTGATTCATTGAAGTTTTACGGCGTGTGATTGGAATGAGATCCTTCAGTGAAGAAGTACGCAGGTTTTCCATAGTGAAAATAAGTGCCCGGCGAAGTAAGTCACCCACGGGGACAGGAAGAAACTTGTGTTGGAAAGTGGTGTGACTGATGTCGATCTCTAAGCATTTCTCTCAAATCGTGTTCGTCCATGCGATTTCGGTGAAAAAGTGTAAAGTGGATAATTGAACTGAAGTTATTTATCGAAATACATTAGTTTCATTGCATTTTTTGTATACAGGTGGACGAATCATAAAAGCTTTCACAAAATTACATTTGGAAAATGAATCTATGTTGCAGGTAAGTTGGAATATCCGCCGTAGTGGAACATTTTAAGTTTGATACGACGAATAGTAGCTCTTACGACGAAGTAGAACGAAACCCTACTTTGCAGATATTTTATCGGTAGCGTTCGGGTGAGTGAGTGAATTTTTCCATGCTTGACTGGAACATTACCAAAATTTCTGTAAGAATTTTTGTTAAACGTTCGGAGAAACCGTTAAGAGTATGCAAGGCAGCATTCCTCAATTCAAATCTTGGAAAAATTACGTATAGTCCCAGAATTTAGGAAAAATCCTGAAAATTTCAATTTACCGAGGTTTTTTGTGTAATTTTCTGCAAGAAGACCAGAATGAAATCTTGGAAATAATTCTAGAATAATATCTAAAAATATTTGTGGATAATTACTGGAAGAACTGAAGTAATTTGAGGTGGAATTCATGAAGGAATGCTTGAAAAAAAATGTTAGAAGAATTTAGCAAGGCAATGCTGATAGATGTTCTCAGTGAAATTCCTGATCAAATTTCTGGAAAAACTCGTGAGATGCTTCCTAAAGGAATTCTTCAATAAAATCATAGCAATTTTGAAGGAATGCCATAAGGAAAATAAGAGAAATTTCTGGAGGAATCTTTTTGTTGTTTATGCCGAGGGAATAATTTCTCATTGAAAAATTCCTCACGTAAGATGTCAAAGTGGATTTAATGTCTATTTTTTGACGATTAACCGATTTTTGAACGGCCAAATTGCATTACATTTCTTTAAGAATTTAATGGCAGAAGCCCCGGAAAACTATCAGAAGTAATTTTTAAAGGAATATATCGAGAAAACACCACAGAAAGTCTTGGATACATTTGACAAATGAATAAAAGAAGACAAATATTGAAATAATTCCTTAAAAATATAGTTACTAAATATGAATTCTTTCAGGAACCCCTTCAAATTTCTCAGCATATTCTGTGCAACATTTTGTGAAGCAATTCATGAAGTACTTCCTTGTGAATTTTTGAAACGTTTCATCAATATTCTATAGATTGATGTTTGGACTAGTCTTGAGAGATGTTCTCGGAGGAATTCATTAATTGACCTGTGGAACAGTTCTTGAAGGCATTCCCATATTGGAGAAACTCTTTGGAGAATCTGAGGAACATAAACTGTATTTCCAAGAGAAACTCCTGGGAAGATATGAGAAATTCTCACTACCAAAAATTCCATGACGATTCCTTTGGAGGGTAGCTTTATTTTAATACAACTGATAAATTTGCTAGTAATAGTTTTGACAGATATTCGAATGATTTAAGGGTATTACACTCTTAACTTCAACAAAATTTAAATCCTCTAAAAATTCATCTGAATTCATAACGCTGCAGTAATGTGATTGCAAATGCATAGTTCCTTCAACTTATCGCTTTCTTCTTCTAAAACACCTACACCAGGACATTCGACGGAAGGTTACACTCGCACTTGGCAGGAAGGCGATAATAAGCTTATTGAGTTTCAACATGCACGAAAACCATTCCGATCGACTGGAGTTAGGATAGTGCCACACAAAACTGGGAAAGTGCAGTGCAACCTGAATCGGCAAATTATTCCGCAATAATCATAATTCAAATCGATAACTGCAGTTGACTGCAGCTGGGTTCCACCAATTGGGGTGGTACCAAAGGCGAAAGGCAATAGGGTATTGAGTATGCACTTTTAGTGCAGCCACTCGCTAACTATATTCACTGCTGGTGCAGAGCTGGTAGCGACCAGGCAGCAAAATACAAACAAAAAACAATAGTGTCTGAAATGATAAAAATAGTAATCAGATAGTGACTAAAAAGTGACTTCCAAAATTTAAAGTTAGTGCATATTTCTACAAAACAATGTTTTGGATGCTATTGTTAATTAGTTAACAATAGACATTTACAGACTTTCCTATGAAATATTCTTCTGAATTTTTCGAAAGTGCAATTCTTGACATTTTGATTTGTTGCAAATAGCGGCTGGTTAGCTAACAAGGGGTCATGCACAAATTACGTCACGCTCCAAGGGGGGGAGGGGATCAAGCCAAGCGTGACAAGCCTTACAAAACTTTCGAATGACTCATACAAAAAAACGTGACAAAGGAGGGGAGGGGGTCGAAAAAGTTGAAATTTAACGTGACATAATTTATGTACCATCCCCAAGCCATTACGAATGACCCGCTACCAGCCCTGCTGGTGCTGCAGTTGGGTTGTTTGGTGCAGGAAGGCGACACCATCATTTCGATTTCGCCGAGGGGACATTTGAACCGTTTGTGGAAAGGGTCACGCAGGATTATGAGGTTACTGGTGGGAAGTACCATTAAAGTGCTTTCAAATCAGTGTAATGGAGTTGACATACTTGGGCAAAGTAATGTACACAGCGCTAACTAAATTTTCACACAAAGAAATCCAAAAATCATTTGTTCTTTCATACAACCAGCTGTTTGGATTCGACATTGAAATCGACTAATTATAAATTGAGAACATGTGCACATGTCAAAATGACGTCGGAGCAATGTAATTTAATTGACAGCAAATCGGAATGCAACGAAAATTCCAATCAAAATCACTCAACTGAATTTAACAGGAATTTCGAAAATAAATGAGGGTGCAATGCAATGGGAAATTCCCGGAATGTGGATCAAAGCCCTCTCCGCAACTGACACAGATGGTTTGGCGATGGCAGTAAAATTCGTGGATTTTTCTTCTGTGTATAATATAACACTGCTGGAACAGATTCCTGGAGGAATCCTGAACAAGAATCTGGTGGGATTCGGAATAGGAATCTGATAGAACCCTGAACAGGAAGCTTGGTGGAATCCTTAACAGGATTTTGTTGGAATTCTGAACAGGATTTTGGTGGAATCCTGCATAGGATTCTGATGGTATCCTAAACAGGATTCTAAGTGAATCCTAAACAAATTCTGGTAAATCTAGACCAGGATCCTGTCGAAATCCTTAACAGGATTTTAGTGAAATCCTGAACAGGATTCTGTTTGAATCATGAACAGGATTCTTTTGAATGCAGAACAAAAGTATGTTGAAATCCTAAACAGGATTCTGCTTGAATCCTGAACAGGATTCTGGTAGAATCCTTAACAGGATTCTGTTGGAATCCTCAACAGAATTTTGGTGGAATCTTGAATAGGATACTGATGGATTTCTGACCAGAATTATGGTGGAATTCTGAACAGAATTGTGGTAGAATCCTGAACAGGATCCTGTTGGGATCCTGAATAGAATTCTTGTCTTGAAGTCCTGAACAGGATTCTGCTGAAATTTAGAACAGGGTTCTGTTGGTATGCAGAATAGGATTCTGTTTGAATCCTGAACAGGATTCTTTGAAATGCAGAACAGAAATCTGTTGAAATCCTGAACAGGATTCTGGTGGAATCTCGAAAAGGTTTCTGGTGGAGTCTTGAACAGGCTTCTGCTAGAATCCTCAACAGGGTTCTGTTGGAATCCTCAACAGGATTTTGGTGGAATCTTGAACAGGATCCTTATGGAATGCTGACCAGAATTCTGGTGTAATTCTGAACTGAATTTTGGTAGAATCCTGAACAGAATTCTGTTGGAATCCTGAACAGGAATCTATTGTAATCCTGAACAGGATTCTGTGAAATCCTGACCACAGGATGGTGGAATCCTGAACAGGATTGTGATGGAAGCCTGCACAGGATTATGTTGAAATTTTGAACACAGGATGGTGGAATCCTGAGCAGGAATCGAGTGGAATCCTCGACCGGATTGCGGTAGAATCTTGAACAGGATTCTGGTAGAATCCCGAAGAGGATTCTGTTGGATCGAATCTCGATCGAATCTATATTGAAAATATTGATGGAGCCATGACAGATTTCTCTTTATTTCGATTCACAAAATTTCACCCAAAATAACTACAATCATTCTTCTATTGCAAAATTCACTAGCAAAAGAGAAGCACAATTCCGAACATTTATGTATTCCAATAAGCCCCCACTCAACGCACGGTCATAAAAGAGGAAATTCAAATCGGGGCACATTCTTTCCGCGTGAACCCGCAGGAAATCGCACTGGAATCACGCGAATGTGCGTTTTCGCTGCAGCACCCCCGATATCAATAAGTAATAGCCTAGCCGGCCAAAGCTTGCCAAACGATCGACGAATGCCACGTACTAAACCTAGCAATGGCAGAGCCTTTTCCCGTCGTCGAAGCGTGCTCGAAAAACCGCATCACCGTATGCCTCAGTAAAAGTGGGACTCCTCTGACCTAGGTCACCCACAACAAACTGAGTCCATTTCGGAGCTTAGAACACTGGCGGAATGATATTGGGGAAAAGGTTGTACCCGAACAGTTGATGACAACACAAATTTATCGAAATTTGGGAAAGTGTACCATTTATGGCTATAGTGGTTCCCTATTTTGCTATATGTGAATTCTCGACAAATTCCACATTTTGAATAATTTTTAATTTTTTTAACTTCAAAAGATATTTGATATCAGACGGCACAAAATGATTCAAAGTTTGAAAACAATTAATTTATCACATATGGAGAAATAGGGAACCTTAACTGGTACACCTGTTCTATATTATATTTTATCAGGAATAACAATTTTTTCAATTTTTTTTGAGGCATGCCTCTTTTTAGAGTCTCTAAAGAACCTCTATTTTCAAAAAAAGGTCCCTAAGGACCATTTTTCAATCAAAATGTTACTAGGAACTCCTCCAGAGATTATTACTTACATTCTTCCAGGAATTCATCCAGAGATTTACACCGATTGTTCATGGATGTTGGAGGGAATGTCTCCAGAATTTGCTCCAGGAAATCTTTGAACACTCCAACGTTACTACATCCAGTAATTTCCACGAGAATAACCATATTAATTTTCTTGGGATGATTCCAAAATTTCCTGCGGAGATTTAACTGATTCTTCTACCATTTTCCAGTGGTCTACTCTATGAGAATTCCCGAAGATTTTCAATAAAATGCACATAGGTTCCTTGCAGTTTTTTGACGATATTTGTTAAGGGATTTCCCAGGAAATTCTACAAGATTCTTCCAGGAGTTCCTACGCCAATTTTTTCTGGTTATTTATTCACGGTTTCAGGGATTGCTTTGGTTAGAAGGTCTAACAAGACAAAATATATCAGAACTGCTGCAAGTTAGACAGCTAGAACAATCCGAAAAGTTGGAGTGAACGATCTGTTGTTCTGTTGGATTCCTGAACAGGATTCTGTTGGAATGCTAAACAAGATTGCTGTTGGAATCCTGAACCTGATTCTGCGAGAATCCTGAATAGGATTCTGTTGGAATATTGAAAAGGATTTTGTTAGATCCTGAACCGGATTCTGTTGGAATCCTGAATAAGATTCTGTTGGAATCCTGAACAAAATGCTGTTGGAATCCTGAACAAAATTCTGTTAGAATCCTGAACAGGATTTTTTTGGAATCATGAACAGGGTTCTGTTGGAGTCTTGAGCAGGATTCTATTGGAATCCTGAACAGGATTTTGCTGGAATCCTGAATAGGGTTCTGTTGGAATCCTGAATAAGATTCTGTTGGAATCCTGAACCGGCTCCTGTTGGAATCCTGAGCAGAATTCTGTTGGAAACCTGAACCAGATTCTGATGGAATCCTGAACCGGATTCTGTTGAAATCCTGAGCAGGATTTTGCTGGAATCCTGAATAGGATTCTGTTGGAATCCTGAATAAGATTCTGTTGGAATCCTAAACAGAATTGTGTTCGAATCCTGAACAAAATTCTGATGGAATCCTGAACCGGCTCCTGTTGGAATCCTGAGCAGGATTCTGTTGGAATCCTGAACCGGATTCTGCTGGAATCCTGAACCGGATTCTGCTGAAATCCTGATCAGGATTCCACCAGAATGCCAGAATGATTCTGTTGTAATCCTGAATAGGATTCTGTTGGAATCCTGAATAGGATTCTGTTGGTATCTTGAACAGGATTCTGTTGGATTTCTTAACTGGATTCTTTTGGAATCTTGAACAAAATTCTGTTGGAACCCTGTACCGGATACTGCTGAAATCCTGAACCGGATTCTGCTGGAATCCTGAACAGGATTCTGCTGGAATTCTGAACAGGATTCTGTTGGATTTTTGAACAGAATTCTTTTGGAATCTTGAACAAAATTCTGTTGGAATCCTTAACCAGATTCTGTTGGAATCCTGAACAAAATGCTGTTGGAATCCTGAACAAAATTCTGTTGGAATCCTGCTGAAATCCTGAACCGGATTCTTCTGGAATCTTGATCAGGATTCTGTTAGAATCCTGAACAGGATTTTTTTGGAATCATGAACAGGGTTCTGTTGGAATCTTGAGCAGGTTTCTGTTGGAATCCTGAACAGGATTGTGTTGGAATCCTGAACAAAAATCTGTTGGAATCCTGAGCAGAATTCTGTTGGAATCCTGAACCAGTTTCTGATAGAATCCTGAACCGGATTCTGTTGAAATCCTGAGCAGGGTTCTGTTGGAATCCTGAACCGGATACTTTTGAAACCATAAACAAAATTCTGTTGGAATCCTGAACCGGATTCTGCTGGAATCCTAAATAGGATTCTGTTGGAATCCTGAATAAGATTTTGTTGGAATCCTGAACAAAATTCTGTTGGAATCCTGAATGGAATTCTGTTGGAATCCTGAACAGGATTCTTTTGGAATCTTGAACAAAATTCTGTTGGAATCCTGATCAGGATTCTGTTGGAATCCTGGACAGGATTTTTTTGGAATCATGAACAGGGTTCTGTTGGAATCTTAAGCAGGATTCTGTTGGAATCCTGAACAGGATTTTGCTGGAATCCTGAATAGGGTTCTGTTGGAATCCTGAATAAGATTCTGTTGGAATCCTGAACCGGCTCCTGTTGGAATCCTGAGCAGAATTCTGTTGGAAACCTGAACCAGATTCTGATGGAATCCTGAACCGGATTCTGTTGAAATCCTGAGCAGGATTTTGCTGGAATCTTGAATAGGATTCTGTTGGAATCCTGAATAAGATTCTGTTGGAATCCTAAACAGAATTGTGTTCGAATCCTGAACAAAATTCTGATGGAATCCTGAACCGGCTCCTGTTGGAATCCTGAGCAGGATTCTGTTGGAATCCTGAACCGGATTCTGCTGGAATCCTGAACCGGATTCTGCTGAAATCCTGATCAGGATTCCACCAGAATGCCAGAATGATTCTGTTGGAATCCTGAATAGGATTCTGTAGGAATCCTGAATAGGATTCTGTTGGAATCTTGAACAGGATTCTGTTGGAATCCTAAACAGGATTCTGTTGGATTTCTTAACTGGATTCTTTTGGAATCTTGAACAAAATTCTGTTGGAATCCTGAACTGGATTCTGTTGAAATCCTTAACCGGATTCTGTTGGAATCCTGAACTAAATGCTGTTGAAATCCTGAACAAAATTCTGTTGGAACCCTGTACCGGATACTGCTGAAATCCTGAACCGGATTCTGCTGGAATTCTGATCAGGATTCTGCTGGAATCCTGAACAGGATTCTGCTGGAATTCTGAACAGGATTCTGTTGGATTTCTGAACAGAATTCTATTGGAATCCTGAATAAGATTCTGTTGGAATCCTGAACAGTATTCTGTTGGAGTTCTGGATCGGCTCCTGTTGGAAACCTGAACAGGATTTTGCTGGAATCCTGAAAAGGGTTCTATTGGAATCCTGAATAAGATTCTGTTGGAATCCTGAGCAGGATTCTGTTGGAAGAAGTTTCGAAAAAAGTATCAAATAAATCCGCAAAAAAAGTATTATATGAACCCTGAACTGGATTCTGTTGGAATCCTGAACTGGATTCTGTTGGATTCCTTAACCGGATTCTGTTGGAATCCTGAACAAAATTCTGCTGAAATCCTGAACCGGATTCTGCTGGAACCCTGATCAGGATTCTGTTAGAATCCTGAACAGGATTTTTTTGGAATCATGAACAGGATTCTGGTGAAATCCTGTTCAGGATTCTGTTGGAATCTTGAACAGGATTCTGTTGGAATCCTGAACATGATTCTGTTGGAATCCTGAACAAAATTCTGTTGGAATCCTGAATGGAATTCTGTTGGAATCTTGAACAGGATTCTGTTGGAATCCTAAACAGGATTCTGTTAAATTTCTGAACAGTATTCTTTTGGAATCTTAAACAAAATTCTGTTGGAATCCTTAACCGGATTCTGTTGGAATCCTGAACAAAATGCTGTTGAAATCCTGAACAAAATTCTGATGGAACCATGAACCAGATTCTGCTGAAATCCTGAACCGGATTCTACTGGAATCCTGATCAGGATTCTGTTGGAATCCTGAACAGGATTTTTTTGAATCAAGAACAGGATTCTGGTGAAATCCTGTTCAGGATTCTGGTGAAATCCTGTTCAGGATTCTGTTGGAATCTTGAACAGGATTCTGTTGGAATCCTGAACATGATTCTGTTGGAATCCTGAACAGGATTCTGTTGGAATCCTGAACAGGATTCTGTTGGAATCCTGAATAAGATTCTGTTGGAATCCTAAACCGGATTGTGTTGGAATCCTGAACAAAATTCTGATGGAATCCTGAACCGGCTCCTGTTGGAATCCTGAACAGGATTATGCTGGAATCTTGAAGAACAAGATGTTGTTCGATTCCTGAACAAAATTCTGTTGGTATCTTGAATTCCTCCAGGGATTATTTCAAAGAAATATTACGGACTTTGCCACAAATATCTTAACGAATTCGGCCAAAGATTCCCCATGAAGCATAAACAGAAATTTCTCTAGCATTTCATCCAGTGATTGCCTCTGTAGAGCTTCTCTATCTGAAAACATTTCTCGAATGATTTCCCAAGAAAATTCTTCGTGGATTCTTTTAAAGTCAATTTAACGTTTCACACTGTTCAGTAGTTCCTCCGATCATTTCTACAATAATATTTTTAAAGATTCCGTTCGATGTTTTTCAAGAAATTTCATCAGAAAACCCGGCAGGAAATTATTCAGCAATTCTTTATTTTTCAATTACTACCATTGTAACTAAATCCTACAAGACTTTCAAAGAGTGCAGGAGTTCTTTCAGTTATTCTTAAAGGAGTTCATCAGGTATTTTCCCAGAAATTTCGAAAAGGTATCAAATAAATCCGCAAAAAAAGTATTATATGAACCATCGATTTTTTTTTTTTTTTGACTATCCCGTTAAGGTTCAGTGATCTATTTTGAGATCAGTTACTTGCATGAATAAAATATTTAATTTGTTTGCGTCTTGTGCTACAATAAGCGTGGTTTCCAAATCAGAGATTCCTGAAAGATTGTAGAATGCATTCTGATAGTCACTGTGGATTTCGGAATTCCAGTGTGTATTCTGAGATTTCAGCATGGATCATGGGATTTAAGGATGAGATTCCAGTCCATGGGATTCAGTGTGGGTCCTGGGACTCCAATGTGAACGCTGGTATCTCAGTGTGGATCCTTTGATTGTAATATTGCAATCCATATTTCAGTGAAGACCTTGGCATTGCAATATGGATCGCAGAATTTCAGTGCGAAACTTGAGATTCCAATGTGTATCTAAAGATTCTAGTGTGGATCCTGGAACTCCATAGTAGATCCTGAATCCTGGTATTTCAGTGTGGATCGTTTGATTACAGTGTGGATCCTGGGATTGTAGTATGGATCGTAGAAATCCTGGGATTGTAGTGAAGATCACAGCATTTCAATGTGGATCTTGGGTTACCAGTGTGAGTCCTGGGGTTTCAGTATGAACCCAGGGATTCCAATGTGGATGCTGGGATTCTAGTGTAGTTCCTGGGATTCCAGTGTAAAAGCTGGGATTCCAGTGAGGATTCTGGCGTTACAGTATGCATCCTGGTATTCAAATATGGATCCTAAGATTGTAGCGTTGATCGTAGAATTCCAGTGCGGATCCTCGGATTTTAGTGTGGGTCCTAGAATTCCAGTATTAATCCTGATATTCTAATTGATCCTGACATTTTATTGTGGATGTTGGGTTTCCAGTATGGATACTGAGATTCCAGTGTGAATCCTATAATTTTAATATGGATCCCTAGAAAGCCAGTTGCAGTGTTGATCTTTGTGTTACTGTATAGATCCTGGTATTGCAGTGTGGATTTTAAGATTGTAGCGTAGATCAAGAGATTCCAGTGTGGATCCTTACATTCTAGTGTGGATCCTAGGGTTCCAGTATGGATCCTGGGTATGTAGTATGGACCCGGGGATTGCAGTGTGGATACTTGGATTGGTCCTGGGAATCCATTGTGCATCCTGGGTCTCGAGTGTGTATCCTGGAACTCCAGTATGGATTCAGGAACTTCAATATGAATCCTGGAACTCCAGCGTGGATCTTGGGACTCCAATTTGGATCTTCGGATTCCATTGTAGATGCTGGGGTTTCAGAGTGGGATTACAGGGTGGATTTCAGTATTTTAGTGTGAAACCTGGGTTTCCAGTGTAGATCTTTCGATTTCAGTGTGGGATCGAAACATGGATCTTTGGTTTTCAAAATGAATCCAAAAAGTAGAAAAAAGTTGCTAACTGAGCAACAAAATATGTTACGATTCAGTTTTATTCTACTGGTCGGGTATCGGTCGGGTATCGCCGGTCCAGTGCCACTGCCAAGGGTTCATAATTCATATTTCGACCGAAATCACGCAGGCAGAAATGCATCGGGTACGGTTTTAGTGACGGTGCGTTGTTTTGGGGTGCGTTCCTGATACAATGTGCAGTCCCCGTACACAAAAAAAAACTAAAAGCTAGAGGTCCCGCTCCGTATCGCCGGAATGTTGGTTTAGAGCTGGAATGAACTCTCGGTCTCGGCTGGCAATAGCTTCGGTCCGGCTTATGCAGAGTCCATTCAAGTGCGTCTACCAAAAAAAGGGATTGCAGCTTGATCATAGTCAATTTATGTTTTCGGTTTGCCATGTGGAGAGCGGTCCAAGTTCCAACGAAAACGATTTACCGGGAAAAATGGTGATTGCAAACCGATCAATTGCAAGTGGATATTCCGTACGGAGAACCAAAATGTAGATTTTTCATTTTTGTTTCATTCTACAAAAAGTGCGTTGGACAATTGTGCCAATAGTAGGGCCATTGAAGGACATTCCGTCGGTTTTAAGCTAGAAAGACACAACTAAAAATTGGTAATTTGTCAGAAATGAGCCTCCAAAAATGTTTGAGTTTGGAGGTCCTAGTCACTAGACCGACTTATCGGATGCCAATCTTGCCATTATGGCTATGTTGTTGGCTAACCTAAATTATATATTATATGGTTTGGCATTATGCGTATTATACTTGAACAGTGTAGTCTGTGCTTTTCATCCGGTGTCGTCTTTTAATGTACACTGATCTGTGTTTTTACGCTGTCCCCCATTTCCAAAAAAGTTATGGGTTATTTAAAAATTCAAACAAGAATGTCTCTAATGCAGCCCACAGACGCTCAGACAGTTTGACCAACATTAAATCGGCCCCCAAGTTGGTCAAACCGATTTATGTTGATGCAATCGTTTCACCGACCGTCAAGGTTGGTTGCGGCAACACGATATTTCTTCGCATGTTTTGAATGATCTCGGCAAGTCTACAGTATGGCCCATAAAAAAGCGAAAATTGTTTGGACGTGAATTTAGCATCCACAAGCATAATTTTCATTGTTTTTGTGAGTGAATGTAATTTCAAATTACTGTTGTATATTCTGACATATCTTCGCTATCTAGTACAATTTTTGTCATATTTTTATTGCTGTTCTAACTAATGTAATGAAGCAAAGATGTTTAAAGGTTTTGTCCAGTCAAGGTTAAAAACAGCGGCTGATTGTCGTATACTCTGGTGATAAACTTTCCACCTTCAAAGATCACACTTTATCGTTGAAAATATTAGTATCGGAGGATGGAGGTGTTTTTAAAGAACATGTTTTTTATGGTCACAATAAAATATTTTGCCAGGGTCATAGTTTTGAGGACATTTGCGTCTTATGGGTTTGATATGCTTTTATTTTTTGATAAAGTTTAATAAAACATACATACAAAGTCTAAAACAGTTTTTTGATGAAAAAATGTGTTACTTCGGTTAGAGACAACTTATATCAATACTAGCTCATAGGTTTTGAGCAAAACAGAGCCGCTTATTACACTTATATAAAGGTTCAACCACGGCTTTCCAAAATGAGCCGTTTTTTCGGAAATATGTTTAAGTCTCCAATGATCCAGGTATAAACCCATTCTATCATTTGATATGGGCGAATGCTGGAGACAAGGTCTGCGAAGAATCTCATTTCATCGTTCATGTTTTAGAAGCTTTCATCACGAAGATATTGAACTTGATGACCGTATCATAAAATTTGAAGGTATGCTTCCAATTCCTCTCTTGTAAGGTTAAAATAACAGATAAATATCATGTCCAAAGTGAAAAACTGAGTCTAGATAGATTAAACAATACAAATAATGAGTAACATTTATGTTTCGCTCACATTTTCCTTATAAAAACTACCATATAACATGATATGACGATTTTCGCATTTTTTTATGGGCCATACTGTAGTGGATATGTGATTGTTACTTTTTCAAATTCTGTGGCTGCGGGGGAGAATATTTCTACGATTTTTTGACAATAATGGTAGTAAGGAAAAGCTTAACTTTCAACATTTAAGTACCGGACGAAGTGGATATTGATGAGGAACAACAGTTATAATTTGCACGAAGTGTTCCGGCAAAACTCGTAAATTATGTGGGGTCTCTTTAGGGGAATATTCTGACTGGTCATCCTTTTCGCTATGGGATTTTTTTTTCATTAATTCTATCCAGAATCTTTTAGTGGTTTCCTCTAGTTATTCTACTTTGAACTTTTTTCAGGAATCCATGGGTTATACTAAGGATTCCATAAAAAAAATTTCCTGAGATTGAACCAGAAATTTCATCATTAATTCAACTAGAAATTTATCTAGATATTCAACCAGAAATTCCTCCGGGGAAAATTTTTCAGGCATACCTTCAGGAATCAGGAATCCAGAGATTCCTTCAAAGGTTCCTTCCAATGCAATTGTGGATATCCTCCACTGATTCCTTCATATATCTGTCCATAACATTCCTCAAGTAATTTCTTCAGTAATTCTTCAGGGCTTACTCCGAGGATGCCTCCCCTGCAGATATTGTCATAACAATATCTTCAAAGATTCCTCCAGGAATTCCTCTAGAAGTTAGTTCCACGGATTCTATCACGCGTTACACCCCGAGCAGAAGAAAATAACTACTGAATACCAAATTGAGGTATTCCATACCAGATAATTTCCAATACTTACAACCTGAATGAGGTATGAATGAGCCCTGCATAAGAGGTAAAATACCTCAAATAATACCTTCTGCATATTCTACAAATACCAAGCTGATAACTAGATCAGGTATTGTAATACCTAAATAATACTTCATGGATTTTCATATAAAAATGAACTTTTTCAATACTAGTTCAATACCTCCAGCAGTCCTCAATACCTGTCGAATACCAAAATGAAGTATTTTTAATTGTTTTAAACATTCTTTTCAAATACCATTGTAATACCAAAATGAGGTATTGATAACTGAACAATACCTAATTTTGGTATGATACCAAAATATGGTATGCATGTTATGCATAAGCTATTGGGGAGTTATTTGTTCCTGCTCGGGACATAAATCACATCACGAATTCTTTCAGATACTTCTCAAGGGATTCCTCAAGAAATTCATCATCAGATATTCCCCCAAGGATTTCACCAGAACTTTTTTTCAGGGCTTCCTCCTTAAATTCCACAAGGAGTGACTTCAGAAATTCTACCAGGAATTCAGCAATTCATCCTAGTAATTTGTCTCCAGATTCCTCCAGGGGTATATACAAAAACTTCCCGAAGGATTTCTTCAGTGGTTCATCCAAGACTGCTTCCTTCAAGAATTCCATCAAAAAATCCCCCAAGGTTTTATTTAGGAATTCCTCCAGCGAAACTTCAGGTAATTATAAACAGATTCTATCAAGTTTTTTTCCTGCGATTCCAACAAGAATTTCTCTAGAAATTCTTAAAGAGATTACTCAAGAAATCCCTTCCAAGAAATTAATTATTTCCACCGGGAATCGCTCCTATAAAAAAAAATCTTTTAGGGATTTCCCTAGTAATGCCTCCACAGATTCCTTTAAAAAAATCCTTCACCGATTTTCTCTAGAAATTCCTTCAAAATTTTCTACAGAAATACATGCAGAGATTTACTCCAGGAACTCTTACAATTATTCTAGCCACAATTTATCCAAGGTTTCACGGATTCCATCAAGAATTCTTCCAAGGATTTCCAGGGACTCCGATAAATGCTGCAGAAGAATTCAACGGAACCTTATACACAGGATATCAGGAATTTATCCATCAATTCCTTCTAGTTTCAGTTCCAGTTTGAAGAGTTCCTGGATGAATCTTTCGAAGAATTCTATAGAGAAACCCCTGGAAGAAAATGCGTGTAGAATTCCTCATTAAATTTCGTGAAGAATCCGTAATAAATTGCCAGATGGAACCCAAAATAACCCTAGAGGGTTTCCTGAAGGAAACTTTAGAAAAATTCTTGATAGAATCCCTGACAGAACTTCTGATGGAATCCCAAAAGGTGTTCATGATGGAATCCCAGGAGGATTTTATAATAAAATCTTTTTTTTCTATCAGAATCCACGAAAGAATTTCTGATTGAATCGCTGAAATCTATTGAAGAACTCCTTATGAAATCCCTAGAGAATTTCTGATGGAATCGTTGGAAGAACTTGTGATGTAATCCTTGGAGTAATTCCTGATGAAATCGAAAGATAAGCTTTTTATAAAAAGAATGCCTGTAGAAATTCCAGGTAGAATGTCCTAATCTCCTAATGGAAACCCTGGAGGAACTCTTGATAAAATCCTTAGAAGAACTCCTGATGGAAATCCCAAAATACAGCTTGAATTGTTCCAAAACTAACCACAGAAGTTACTTTGGTAATTCCATCAGGAATTGCTTCAAAAAAGCGTTTAGTCTCCAAAGTTGCTTTTCCGCTGATTCTCCCATCGGTTTTCCTAACACATTTTCCAAGGCTCTTTTAAACATGATGGAATATTCAACCAGAAACTTTTCCAGAGATGCCTCCAAGGATTTTTCTGGATTTCCTACAGAATTGTCCTTCAGAATTTGTTTAAGATTTTGACTAGGAATTTCTATAAGGATACCTTCAGGAATTACTCCAGAGATTGCTCCTAAGATTTTTTTGGAAATTCCTCTAGTAATTCTAAGAGACTTTTCGAGGAAGTCTTCAAAAATTTGTCCTAGCATTCTTTCAGGAGTTTTTCGTGACGAATTTCTGAAGCAAATCTTAGAGTAACCTCTGAAAAACATGTATAAGTTCTTAAGTCATTTTTGCTAAATAAGGATTTCTAGAGGAACTCTTGACAAAACATTAGAAGATTTTCTAGATGCTAATATAATTCTCTAATTGCTAAGATAATTGAGAGAAAAAATAAGAACAATTTTTAAACTTTGTGAAGGAACTTCTTAAAAAACGAAATCTCTAAGAGATTGTGTAGAAATTAACGGAGGATTTCTTGGAAAAATAACGGAGTTAGTAGTAACTGGTGTGGAACCTTAAATGAAGCAGGATAACCCTTATTATTTTCTTAAACCTTCACAGAAGCCTTCGCTTCCCAGGAAAAAAACCGTAAAACTCGCCAAATCCTTCTGGGAAGCCTTAAGGCTTCTGAGAATACTTACCAATGCTTTTTGTATCATTCTTAATTCAGACTCCAGAATGCAATCAAGGAAGTCTTCCTAATGGTTTCGGGAAGTATTTAGAATAGATTCTGAGTAGCTTTTAGAAAGCTTCTTGTTAGTTAAAGGAATGCTTCTCGAAGGCTTCTGAGAAGATTTAAAAAAATAATAAGGGTTATCCTGCTTTTGGGAAGCATACCGAATGTTTCTGGGAAGCTTTTTAAAAGTTACTGAACGGTTTTTGTTTAAGCCTTCTGCGTACATTTTTCAAATTTTCAGTAAAGCCTTCGCTTTTCTGAAACTGTCAGTAAAACTTGCCAAATCCTTTTGGGAAGTTTTAAGACTTAGAGAATACTTACCAATGCTTATGGCTTTTTTACGAAATCTTCTGAGAAAGTTTTCGATTATTTCTAAGAACCTTTCCAAACGATACTAAGAAGGTTTTCGAATGCTGTGTTTTTTGATAAAAAAAATTGAACGACTGTGAAAAAGGGCCTATCAATTATGCCATTTTCGTACAAAACAGAAAATAGGCTTCGATCATGCATTTTGCAGCGAATGTCAAAACAAGTTTTTCTGGGAAATGCACATAGATTTCCATCATTTGCATCACAATCTCAATAATTGCCAATTTTGAGATGCACCTCTCTTCCATGAACACGACGATTTACATCTTCAGGTCTTCCTACGAACCAACGAGTCCGTAAAGCGTTCACTTCGCATACAAAGTGCTTCTCCTGAATGCCAACGTCGACCCATCATCCCTGGGGGAGCAATGACACCTAAATACCTTCTCCTCCATGGTGGTTGTTGGTTGTTCCGAAAACAGGTGACGATGGTCGTTTTCTCCAGCACAAAAGCCCTTCGTCCGACAATGCGCTTGGAAGGTGGTGATGGAAGCTTTACGTCGTCGTCCTACAGTGGTCCAGGTTTTGAAAATTACGGCAAAAATAACGCATTCTCAATTTTCGCAAGTCTTGATCATGACAAGTGTTGAGGAATATGTTACAGGATTTCAAATTCTATACTGGGCATAGTCAAGATTTCTTGGATTTCATAGAATCGAATGCCTAGGCAAACTTCTTCAATCCATTCCCTAGACTTAAAAGGGCGTGCGAGCAAGATATGAAAATAAATTTGCATCTGGGATTACAATTTTCTTTATGTGTTTTTCGTATGTGTTAGCAACCTTCTTATATTATAGATTCGTGTTCAACTTTGTTTTTCAACTAATAGCATGTTTGGGAATTAAATCTTTGCCAGTATTTTAGAAAACAGGAGCACTGTGCGTCCTGGTCCTCATCGTCATCGCCCTTATCTCGTCGTTCCGAAGCACACCGGTCCTGGTCGTCCGTGACAAAAGGCTCGACGAGTGGTTCAAATCCCTTGTGACCCATGAATTCCGGTGATCGTGTGTGTGTGTTTGCATGTGCATTCATGACATAGCTTAACATTTGAGTCGTCATCGCCGTCGTCAACGTGGAGGGGCATGCAAGTGAACAAGTGCCTTCTTTGATCAGTGCCGGATTTGGGTTTCTGAGGGCCCAAGGTCTCACGAAGGTAGGCCAGCATTAAAAATTCAAATCTGGCGTATTAAGTTAAAACGTGGTATGAGATGTTCATAGAAAGCATACACCTCTTTCATTCACTTTGTTCTCATTTTGGTTAAAAAATGCAGTGGAACATTTTTTTTAATTTTCTTATCTGTCGTAAATATGTAAATTTTAAATTACTTCAAACACTTGCCTTATTTACCCACTTTCCCCGCGGTACTTGAGTACAAGATTATCTGATAATCATGTCTCAGATTCTGTTGAAATGTTGCCTCGGATTATGTGAGTGTCTTACACACATTTTTGTGAGAATAGTGCCCAGGATTCCGTCAGAATTCCGCCCGAGATTTGTTTCAAAATCCTGTCGTGGAATGTGCGGGAATGCTGTCCAATATTTTATAAACACCTTCTCAGAATTCTGTGGAAAATCCTCCAATCTTGCTTAGTTTTTGTGACAGAAGCTGACGGGGTTGGTGGTCTAATGGCTACTTTTTCTGCTCATGGGTTCAATCCCATGGGTCATGGGTTCAATCCCAGGCTCGTCCCTTTCCTTGTACTTTGTAATTGAATCTTTCGCTTGCTTCTGTCTTCCACTCTTAATCTATCACAGTTGATCTATCACAGTTCATAGCGTTTGCTAGAACCAGAGACAAGCACAAACACCGTTCCCTACGGTTCCATTCTTCCATCATTACGCCTGATACATAGGCAGTCTGCTAACCAAATAGCAAGCCTCTCTACCATAAAATCGCAACCCCTACACCTTCCCGCAATCAATTGGCGTAGATGCAGGGATATATCCGGTTTACTGTGATCCACTTTCAAATGCATCATCAATTCCATCCTCTTCCCCTCATTGGTCTGCATACTGACGTGGCAGGCGCCAGTGTTGCCTAAAAATAGAAAACCACCTGTTAGTCCCAGGCAGTCATCGGGTTGGTCTTGGTTCCTTGTGTAAGTGCAGCTGATTTGGCGATACTGGAGTTGCAACCACGGGCGGCCAATCAAGCTTAAGGTCAAGCTCAATAAGAGAAGCTGGAAAGCTTCTCCTCAGCAGATAGCTGAAAAGCTTTTTCTCGGAAGCTGGAAAGCTTCTCTACGGAAGTTAGAAATCTTCTCCTCAAAAGACCGAATTCTACTCAAAAGCTGGAAAGCATTTGTTCAGAAACTGGAAATCATCTTATCAGAAGTTGGACAGCTTCTCCCCAGAAGCTGGGAAAGCTTACTTTCAGAAGTTGAAAAAGTTGCTTTTGAACAAAATGTTCAATTCCTACACGGGCCCGGGGCAAATGCCCCTATTGACCCCCTTAAAATCCGGACCTGCCTTGCCCGGTTTACCGTTGCTGGGAGAAGGATGTCGTCGGCGAATACTCACCGGGTTGTGTGTGTGTTTGTTTGATTGTGTGACGGTGATACATAACAAACAAGTGTCAGCACGTTTAGGGATCAATTACGACTCGGTTCGGGCTCCTCGTCGCGGAGGTTTATTACGGTCGTTCCACGTGAAGGAGTTGCTATACCACTCCGGGTCGGGGCCTAAATTTGTAAAACGTCCTCTTTCTCTAATTACTTATGCAAAACTCTCTCTTCCCGTCACCCGTGGCGTTGTCGTCGTTGGTTGGAATTTCCCGCCATTTCCGGGCCAAGCCAAGGCAAGCTCCTTGCAAACTTGGGGGGCCCTGCAGGAGAGGAAGCTACCTTGGAGAAATGTCGTTCGCCGTTGACGACGTCGCTTTTTATTATGCCGTTATTACATAATTTATTCAAGTGCTCGGTACCCGCAGTTGACGTAGGACTCGACATAAGGAGCATGATAAGGGTGCTGCTGCTCTCAGTTAGCGTTTTGCGATGTCAGTTTTTCAAGGAAGTGCATGAATGATGTACTTCAAAATATCCCAGAATTTCGGTGGAACCGTCTGATTCATACTTAAATTGATAAATTGTTGGCAAGAAATTTGTTGATATGATTTCTGGAGAAAACTGTTTAACATTCCAGCAGTGTTCTGATTAAAATTCCCGAATCTTGTTCAAGATTACAGAAGAAGCCATTTAAGTCTTATAAATGATCCTGAATGAATCGATTTACATTTTTATTTCAGATCAATTTCGATTCTATTTTCAAGTTTGAATCGATTTCGAATAGATTTTCAAAATGCTTCTGGGAAGCTTTTAGAGAGCTTTCTGATTGATCCTGAACAACTTTCCAAATCTTTCTGAGAAGTTATCCGAATGATTTATAATGCTTCTTGGATGTCTAAAAGTTGCTTGCAGAAAACTTTATAATAAGCTTCTCATAAGGCTGCTTTGCGACCGCTTCTAAGAAGCTTTCTTAATTTTGGTGACGAACTTATAAAGGCATTATGGAAAGGCTTTAGGATATTCAGCATTCTTTCAAAATGTTCGTTAGAATCATTTGGAACAGAAAGTCTTAAGCTTATGAGGGAAGCGATCCAAGTTTCTGAGGAGAAGCTTACCATGTTTCTGGGAGAAGCTCTCCAGGCTGCTCGGAGAAGCTCTCCAGGCTTCTGGGAGTAGCTCTCCAGGTTTCTGGGAGAAGCTGTCCAGGCTATTGGGAGATACTCTCCAGGCTTCTGGGAGAAGCTCTCCAGGCATCTGGAAGAAGCTTTTCCATTCTTCTGGGAGAAGCTCTTCCATTCTTCTAGGAGAAGCTCTCCAGGCTTCTGGGAGAAGCTCTGCAAGCTTCTGGGAAAAGCTCTCCAGGTTTTTGAGAGAAGCTCTCCAGGTTTCTGGGAGAAGATCTCCGGGCTTTTGAGAGAAGGTATCCAAGCTTCTTGGAGAAGGTCTCCAAGCTTCTTGGAGAAGGTCTCCAAGCTTCTTGAAGAAGCTCTCCAGGCTTCTTGGAGAAGCTCTCAAAGCTTCTTGGAGAAGCTCTCAAAGCTTCTTGGAGAAGCTCTTCAAGCTTCTTGGAGGAGCACTCCAGGCTTCTAGGAAGATCTCTCCAAGCTTCTTGTAGGAGCTCTCCAGACATCTGGGAGAAGCTCTACAGGCTTCTGGGAGAAGCTGTACAGGTTTCTGGGAGAAACTCTGCAAGACTTTTGGGAGAAGCTTTCCAGGTTATTGGGAGATACTCTCAGGCTTCTGACAGAAGCTCTGCAGGCTTTTGGGAGAAGCTCTGCAGGCTTCTGGGAGAAGCTCTGCAAGCTTCTGTGAGAAGCTCTGCAAGCTTCTTTGAGAAGCTCTGCAGGTTTCTGGGAGTAGCTCTTTAGGCTTCTGGGAGAAGCTCTTCATGCATCTGGAATCTGGAAGCTAATCCATTTTTCTGGGAGAAGCTCTTCCATTCTTCTAGGAGAAGCTCTCCAGGCTTCTGAGAATACCTTTCCAGGCTTCTGGAAAAATCTTTCCAGGCTTCTGGTAAAAGCTCTCCAGGCTTCTAGGAGTAGCTCTTCAGCCTTCTGGGAAAAACTTTTTTGGCTTCTAGGAGAAGTTCTTCAGGCTTCTGGAAGAATTACTCCAGGCTTCCGGGAGAATCTCTTCAGACTTCTGGGAGAAGCTATTCAGGCTTCCTGGAGAATCTCTCCAGACTTCTGGGAGTAGCTCTTCAGGCTTCTAGGAGAACCTTTCTAGGCTTCTGGGAGTAGCTCTTCAGGCTTCTGGGAGAACCTCTCTAGGCTTCTGGGAGAAGCTCTTCAGACTTTTAGGAGAATCTCTCCATGCTTCTGGGAGTAGCTCACCTGACTTCTGGACTAAGCTCTCCATGCTTCTGGGAGTAGCTCTCCAGCAGGGTGTCTACTCGTTTACCTATATGAAATTCCCTGATATTTCCAGGTTTTACAAATAATTCCAGGTTTAAGAAATACTCTAATTTTATATGGCTAGAACAAACTAATGACTAATTTTAAAGTATTTATGATTTAATAGCTATGTCTATACTTCTAGACATTTTTCAAACCATGCTGAAGCTATTCCAATATGAAGGTGCTAACAATACCAAAGCTTAATTTTAATTCAAATGAATTGTATTTGCTAATGATGATGTCTTTTATTTCGATTGTTAGAGCTCTGCTCATTCGCGTGACCTGAACGGAACTTTTAAGTGCATCATTATGCTTCTTCTTGCAAATATTTTTAGTACTGCGTTCTTGTGCAAAGAGAAAAGATAATGCACCATTTATTTCCATGGGTCATTTGGATACCTAAGACAACTTCATGGGTTAAGCTTTATTTGGATTAGTGAGAATATTTTAAAATCAAAACTAATTTTACCGATGTATTCGCAAGTAATCATACACCTCTGACCTGCAAAAAATCCAAATTCTTCAGAATATCTCAAATTGCTTGAAGCTTGTTACATATTTGATTAGGTATAGTCCCATATCATTTAATTCAAATAATCCGTAAAACTTTTGGATCTCGGTCCCATTTTTTTTCGGGTAATAGAAACACGGATTAGCAAGCACCCGGTTAATTGCTTCCGACCTGTATAACATTCAATTACCACATATTTCCATAAATGATGAATGGTTGCATTTCATTAGAAAACTTTCAAGATATCTAAATTAATCATAATTGTTACAAAATTTTAATTTTAAAGTTGTTTAAATTCCAGATTATATTTCTAGAACCTTTTTTTTTAATCACAGATTATCCAATTATTTCAAAAATTGTGCATGGATCAGGGCTTGTAGGACTGACTGTCTAGAAAATAGGAAATTTTGAAACCTTTTTCCTAAAAAAAAGAGATTAAATAGGAACCAAAAATAATCCGAAACTATATCAAACTGTAATATAAAAAAAAAACAAAACGAAACCTAACAGGTAGCAGGAGAAAAGAGAGTGATCAAACCAGATATATCTCTAAGAATATTTCAAAAACTTCTTTTGAAAATTTCTCGTGACTTTACGACAAATAATTTCTTTATGTTAGATGGATGAATAGATGTCCTTACTTGAGAAATTTTCATTCACATACAAGATTGTTCTTCAGAATTTCTTTAAGATTTCAACTAGAAATTTCTCTAAGGATACCTACAGGAATCACTCCAGAGATCGCTCCTACGATTTCTTTGGGAATTCTTCCTATAGTTCTAACAGATTTCGAAAGGAAGTTTTTTAGTTTAGTTTAGTTAGTTTTTAGCATTCTTCCAGAAGTTTGACATGCATTTCTCCAAGGAAATGTGAATGAAATTTTCCAGAAAGCTAAGAAATTGTTGACAAAAAAAATCGTGACGTTTTCTTAAAGCAAATCTTTGGGTTCTGTTAAATATGTGTATGTTCTTAAGTCACCCTTGATGAATAAGAATTTCTAGAACGACTCACTCTTGAAGAACATTTAGAAGATATTCATAATTATTGTTAAGATTATTGAAAAAAAATCAGTTGGATCTCTGAATAACATCTTGCAGGATTATGTGAAGGAACTACTGGAAAAATATAGGACGAAATCCCTAAAAAACATGTGTAGGAATGATCGGATGATTTCTTTAAAAAGTAGCTGTAGTGTTAACTGGTGTGAAACCTTAAAAGAACTTTCAATGTTCCATGTTTTCTTTTAAGAAATTCATTGAAAAATGCTTGAAAGAACTCCACTTATCCTTGAATGGAATGCTGAAAAAAAAATCAAGAGGAACTTAAAAATGAAACACAGGTCAAATTTAAGGAATTATATGAAATGTTATTAATAGATTCACTCGAACAACCCCTCGAAGATTTTTTGGATTTGTTTGAAATAACCATAGATGACATATAGTAGAAATTTTTACCGAGTTTCTTGTAAAAATGCTGGAACGAACTTTACCAATAACTCTGGACTTAACCTTTGCGGGTTTTCTTGAAAGAAATCCTGTGGAAATCTTCGAAAGATCTCGTAGAGGCACAACCAACCAGGCAGAATTCTGTTGAAAACTAAGTAAAAAAATATCTGTAGGAAGTCCTAAGGATAGTTTTTTGAAAAATGTTCGAAGTTATCTCTAAGAAAATTACTGGAGGTAGTAACGTTGAAGTGCTCAAGGATTCCCTGAAGCAAATTCTGGAGAAACTCCTGTAAGCATCCTTTGAAAAATTGCTGAAAGAATTGGTAGGTAAATGTCTTGAAGAATTTCTGGAGAAGCCTGTATTAGTTGCTGATACACACTTAAATTATTTCACCGGCCTCAGTAAAACTTTTCGCCGAAAACCCAACAGCTGAGAATTCGGTAATTTTCAACGCCGGATCTCGGTACTTATTTTAACGAGATTTCGGCAATCCGAACTTTTTACCGAGATCTCGGTGAACGTTACCGAGATTCGGTAAACGTATACCGAAATCTCGGTAAAAGTTTTACCGAAAATCGTCAAATTATTACCGAGATATCAGCTGTTGGGTTCTCGGCGAAACCCTTTTGAGTGTGTATTGTTCCAGATGAAACCTCTAGAGAAACCACCAGGATAATTCCTAAAGCTGTTCTCGAGAAATGTGGGAAGACATTTTGCATCATAATTATCTGCAAGTAAGAGTAGGAAAAAAAACTTTAGAGACCATTTCGGTTAAAAATAGAGAATTCATAGACCTTTTACCAAAAATAGAGACTTTTTAAAGACCTGCTTAAAAATGGTCTCCAAAAAGAAACCTGCTTCCTGCCCTAGATGTGTTAGTCCTTCACTGGTGAATATAGATATATTAAAATTAAACACATCAATCATGTTTTGGTAAGTCAATAAAAGTTCATATTCGAAAGGATTCTCACTGCTCAAATAGCGGCCCTGCCGATTTTTTTGCGATTGAAGAGAATTTACATGCAAATACTGGTTGCTATGGATTTTGACGTGAACATATTGTACCATGAATTACTGTCTCAGAATAATTTCCCTGATTGTGATTGAAATTCCCTGAGAATTCCAGGTTTTTTCCAGGTTGAATATAATTCCCTGATAATTCCAGGTTTTCCAGGTTTTTCCAGGTAGTAGACACCCTGTCCAGACTTCTGGGATAAGCTCTCCAGGCTTCTGGGAAAACCTATTCAGGCATCTGGGAGAAGCTCTATAGGATTCTAGCAGAAACTCTACAGACTTCAGGGAGTAGCTCTTCAGGCTTCTGGGAGAAGCTCTTCCAGTCTTCTAGGAGATGCTCTCCAGGCTTCTGGGAAAAGCATTTTAGGCTTTTTGGAGAAGCTCTATAGGCTTGAGAAGCTCTTCAGGCTTCTGAGAGAAACTCTCCAACCTTCTTGGCGGAGATCTCCAGGCTTCTGGGAGAAGCTCTCCAGGCTTCTGGGAAAAGCTCTCAAGGCTTCTGAGAAAAGCTCTTCAGGATTCTGGCAGAAGCTCTCCATGCTTATGGGAGAAGCTTTCCAGGCATATGGAAAAAGCAATCCTAGCTTCGGGAGAGATCTGGAACAAGCTCTTCAGGCATCTGGAAGAAGCTCTCCAGGCTTCTGAGAGAACCTTTCCAGGCTTCTGAGAGAAGCTTTTCAGGCTTCTAGAGAAAGCTCTCCAGGCTACTAAGAGAAGCTCGCCAGGCTTCTAAGAGAAGCTCTCCAGGCCTCTGTGAAACGCTCTCTAGGCTTTTGAGAGAAACTCTCTGGGAGAAGCTCCGCAAGGTTCTTGGAGAATCTCTCTCTGCTTCTTTGAGAAGTTTTCCAAGCTTCTGGGAGAAGCTTTTCAGGCTTCTGGAAAAAGCTCTCCGGGCTTCTGGGAGAAATTTTCTAGGCTACTGGGAGAAGCTCCGTAAGCCTCTTGCAGAAGCTCTCCATGCTTGTGGGAGAAGCTCTCCAGGCTTCTGAGAAAAGCTCTTCAGGCTCCTGAGAGAAACTCTTCAACCTTCTAGCTCTAGCTCTCCAAGCTGCAAGGGGAAGCTCTTCAAGATTTTTTAGACTGAACCCACTGCACTTAAATTTATGCAGAATTTTGAGAAAAGCTCCACGACACAGTTTTTCTATAAAACACAAAGACAAAATGCTTCCATTCGACCTTCAACATTCGTTCAAGCCATTCCTAACCAATTCTGCGCGTATCTTTCCTCCGCAGGTCATAAACCAATGAAACTCCGTGTCTGCCATCATCCGAATGGTGGCATCATAATCCGAAAGAAATATATCATAGACGTGTAGGCACCTCTTCATCGTCGTCTTACGGCTGTCAACCACATTTTCCCCACTCTCTCTCTCTCTCTTTCAACTATCACAAGCAACTGTGTGTATGTTTCGTTGGTTCTCATTCCGCCGAGCCAGAAAAAGGGCTGGCAGCAAAGCAATCAACACCTTAATCCAAACGCAAGTCACATTCCGGGTTGTTGGGGCCCCAAAGGCCACGCGGACTGAGACGAACGAAAACAGGACGAACGCGCTCTTACTCATCATCGTGGCCGCCGCCCCTGCAGTTAGGCAGCGCAACATACAAGCGGAACGTACGGAATAAATCCTTTTGCCAGTCACATAAACGTAAGCTGTCGCAAATAAATCAAAGGTAAATAAACCTGTCGTTTGCGATTACCATAATTTATATCCCCTTGTCCGTGTCTTTTGGGTGGCGTTCTGGCGTGGTATCAAGCTCCGGAGTAGAAGCGAAAGCAACTAAAGTCGTCGGCGAGTGCACAGCAAAAAATAAATTGTAATATTGCTTCAATTTAGCTGCACATCAGTTCCGTCTCAACAATAGTATACAATTACAGTCGGCGACGTCTGAAAGGTTTGTAAAGTTAACAAAAGAGATATGAAATCGTGATTTGAACCCTGATCTAGTGAGTGAGCGACTTGTCCGAAACCTCTCAGCCATCTCCCCACGCTGAGAGAGGGTGAGATTAATTTGCTACAAGGTTTGATTGGTTACCAGTGGTGGAAATGTTCGCATCATGAAGCACCTCCTGAGTGTAAATCAACGAAAAACAATCATGACAGGCTCGCGAACAGGCTTGATGTGAGTAAGTTCGCACCCGTTTGCTCGGGAGAACATACCAAAAGAAATAGGAAAAAGTTAGCGAACATTTCCTCGCGAGTAGTCGAAGGTGTGATTTAGTATGGTTTTGATAGACAAATCAATTGTATATCCATCAAATCGACAGTAAACTACCAGTTTGTAGTAAAAAACCTTTGAAAACTAAAAGGGTAAATAGCTTTTTTCCATAAGCGCGACTGATTTTGGACAGTTCGTTTACTCGCGAGCACGACAGATGCGAGTAAATCAGCATTCCGATGCTCGTGAGTATTTTGTTTTATTTTTGTTCCGGTTCAGCACACATGTTCGCTACTTTCCATCACTAGTTACTCGTAATGGATTCCTTGTCATTTTTTAAACAAATAATCGATTGCGTTTTAAGTGGAATATTGGTGTAAAATTAATTTACGTCCGATACGATTTCGATTCGATTGATACATGACCAAAAATTACCTCAGCCTATAATAATTTATTTTCTGCTGTGTATACAGCTGCCACCGCAATGTGTGAGATGACTCTTGAGTAGGGTGTATAAAAGTGCTCTAGTGCGTGCCTTTGAGCGAGTAGAAAAAAAAATGGGTTTCCTGCGTTATGGAGAAGAAGTATTTTGGAAGAATATGTGCAACCGTTGGTTAGTTCTAGTTTGCGCCACAGGTATCGAACGGTTCTGGATTAAAAAAACTATGTGTCAGGAATCGTTTAACCGATTTGACTCAAAACATTAAGACAACAAAAATATAGAAAAATGTATAAACATTTCTTTAAATACACATCTGATGAATCTCATCATCAGATTCTACGGTAAAAATCGAAGCCATACAGAGTTACACCATTGCACAGCTCCAAAGCGTTGATTGTTTACACAGCAAACATTCTTCACAGCAACACCCTTGGGAAATTGGAAGTCTACTGATACGATCCCCAGGGCAACCTTGGGGCTATCACAACATGGCATTCGTTGACATCACCGATCGAAGTTATTGTCATCGGCCAACTAGAGGCTACGCTAGTGGAGATACGAAAATCTATAATATTTCTATCCTTTAAATCTAAATTGTACATTGGAACAAGTGAACGTTGAAGTACGCCTATATCGTCCACTTTTTATTGAATGAGACTTTCTTTGTCTTTCGAGGTAAATTCAGTATCAGCTATGTATCACACAAACCGGGAAAGAAAAAAGTGTACAACGTAGAAAATCTCCAGACTAATCCACTTATTTGTGCATCGTGATTCTTTTCGATTTCGATTCGATTTCAATTCGATTTCGATTCAATTTCGATTTCAATTTCGATTCAATTTCGATTTCAATTTCGATTCGATTTTGATTCGATTTCGATTAGATTTAGATTAGATTTCAATTCAGTTGATTCGATTTTGATTCAATTTTGATTCAATTTTGATTCAATTTTGATTCGATTTCGATTCAATTTTGATTCAATTTTGATTCGATTTCGATTCGATTTTGATTCGATTTCAATTCGATTTCGATTCAATTTCGATTCGATTTCGATTCGATTTCGATTCGATTTCGATTCGATTTCGATTCGATTTCGATTCGATTTCGATTCGATTTCGATTCGATTTCGATTCGATTTCGATTCGATTTCGATTCGATTTCGATTTGATTCGATTTCGAATCGATTTCGATTAGATTTAGATTAGATTTCAATTCAGTTGATTCGATTTTGATTCAATTTTGATTCAATTTTGATTCAATTTTGATTCAATTTTGATTCGATTTCGATTCAATTTTGATTCGATTTTGATTCGATTTCAATTCGATTTCGATTCAATTTCGATTCAATTTCGATTCGATTTCGATTCGATTTCGATTCGATTTCGATTCGATTTCGATTCGATTTCGATTCGATTTCGATTCGATTTCGATTCGATTTCGATTCGATTTCGATTCGATTTCGATTCGATTTCGATTCGATTTCGATTCGATTTCGATTCGATTTCGATTCGATTTCGATTCGATTTCGATTCGATTTCGATTCGATTTCGATTCGATTTCGATTCGATTTCGATTCGATTTCGATTCGATTTCGATTCGATTTCGATTCGATTTCGATTCGATTTCGATTCGATTTCGATTCGATTTCGATTCGATTTCGATTCGATTTCGATTCGATTTCGATTCGATTTCGATTCGATTTCGATTCGATTTCGATTCGATTTCGATTCGATTTCGATTCGATTTCGATTCGATTTCGATTCCATTTCGATTCGATATCGATTCGATTTCGATTCGATTTCGATTCGATTTTGATTCGATTTCGACTCGATTTCGATTCAATTTCGATTCGATTTCGATACGATTTCGATTCGATTTCGATTCGATTTCGATTCGATTTCGATTCGATTTCGATTCGATTTCGATTCGATTTCGATTCGATTTCGATTCGATTTCGATTCGATTTCGATTCGATTTCGATTCAATTTCGATTTTATTTCGATTCGATATCGATTCGATTTCGATTCGATTTCGATTCGATTTCGATTCTATTTCGATTCGATTTCGATTCGATTTCGATTCGATTTCGATTCGATTTCGATTCGATTTCGATTCGATTTCGATTCGATTTCGATTCGATTTCGATTCGATTTCGATTCGATTTCGATTCGATTTCGATTCGATTTCGATTCGATTTCGATTCGATTTCGATTCGATTTCGATTCGATTTCGATTCGATTTCGATTCGATTTCGATTCGATTTCGATTCGATTTCGATTCGATTTCGATTCGATTTCGATTCGATTTCGATTCGATTTCGATTCGATTTCGATTCGATTTCGATTCGATTTCGATTCGATTTCGATTCGATTTCGATTCGATTTCGATTCGATTTCGATTCGATTTCGATTCGATTTCGATTCGATTTCGATTCGATTTCGATTCGATTTCGACTCGATTTCGATTCAATTTCGATTCGATTTCGATACGATTTCGATTCGATTTCGATTCGATTTCGATTCGATTTCGATTCGATTTCGATTCGATTTCGATTCGATTTCGATTCGATTTCGATTCGATTTCGATTCGATTTCGATTCAATTTCGATTTTATTTCGATTCGATATCGATTCGATTTCGATTCGATTTCGATTCTATTTCGATTCGATTTCGATTCGATTTCGATTCGATTTCGATTCGATTTCGATTCGATTTCGATTCGATTTCGATTCGATTTCGATTCGATTTCGATTCGATTTCGATTCGATTTCGATTCGATTTCGATTCGATTTCGATTCGATTTCGATTCGATTTCGATTCGATTGCGATTCGATTTCGATTCGATTTCGATTCGATTTCGATTCGATTTCGATTCGATTTCGATTCGATTTCGATTCGATTTCGATTCGATTTCGATTCGATTTCGATTCGATTTCGATTCGATTTCGATTCGATTTCGATTCGATTTCGATTTCGATTCGATTTCGATTCGATTTCGATTCCAACTTTTGGGGAGAAGCTTTCCAGTTTCTTGGTAAAAAGCTCTCCCACATCTGAGGAGAAGCTTTCCATCTTCTGAGGAGAAGCTTTCCAGCTTCTGAGGAGAAGCTTTCCACCTTCTGAGCAGAAACTTTCCTGCTTCTGAGCAAAAGCTTTCCAGCTTCTGGAGAGAAGCTTTCCAGCTTCTGGGGAGAAGCTTTTCAGCTTCTGAGGAGAAGCTTTCGAGCTTCTGAGCAAAAGCTTTCCAGCTTCTGAGCAGAAACTTTCCAGCTTCTGAGCAAAAGCTTTTCAGCTTCTGAGGAGAAGCTTTCCAGCATCTGAGGAGAAGCTTTCCAGCATCTGAGGAGAAGTTTTCCAGCTTCTGAGGAGAAGGTTTCCAGCTTCTGAGGAGAAGGATTCCAGCTTCTGAGGAGAAGCTTCCCAGCTTTTGAGGAGAAGCTTTCCTACTTCTGAGGAGAAGCTCTCCTGCTTCTGAGGAGAAGCTTTCGAGCTTCTGAGGAGTAGCTTTTCAGTTTCTGCAGGAGAAACTTTCCAGCTGCGAAAAACCACTTGAGAAAATTAAAAGCGGGTGTTCTTCAAAACCTGCGAATCTTCCGGCGTTCTGTGAATCTTGAATTCTCACGAATTTAGCGTTTTTACATTCCTTCCTTTCCCAAGAATGGTAAAATCGATGTTTTGCCGCCCGGTTACGGGTTGCTTTCACCTTGGTCTAGACCAGCTAAGCCCAGCTCAGCTCAGCTGAGTGGAAAAGCAAGTAGCAAAAACACGAAAGAAATGTTGTGTGAATTCGATAAGCGTGTTTTTGCTTCCAATTGTCGGATCTTTTTCTCGGATCTCCCACACAGCGTTTGTTTCGAATAAACAACGGGGCAATGGTAACGAACGAATCGACGACGACGACGACGACGACGATGACGATTGGTTTGTTGGTTATTCGGTGAAGAGGCAGCTGCCTCCAGAATCGAGCAGAGATAAGCGCGTCCGGGAAAGAAATAAAAAGGGGGATTCATGCACACGATATGGAGCTAATATTTAGGCTAATAAATTTTTGAGTTCTCTGTTTTGCTGTGGGTGCTCAGGCAAGTGGGCGATTGCAGGCTCTGAGTGTTTTTGAGGCAGGAATTGTTGCTCACAATTCAAAAAGTGTAAAATTAGTAGCTTTAATGGACGTAAGGAAAGTCTTATTGAGCGTTACTTTGATATGATGTAACGTGCACTGTTGAATAGCAAGATCATGATACAAGCGACTGGGTTTGAATCCCGGTTCAGTTGAGAAACTTTTCGGGATCCTTGATAGAGTATTGTATAACGTGTGACAAGCTAGTGACTTGTCACACGTTAAAAAAATTAAAACTTGAATCCACTCCGTTGTTACAAAATTTACAAATTAATATTCCGTGCGTTACTTTGCTAACATACGACGTAACTTCTAGGACAAATTAGATAAACTTAATAGCAAGGAATAGCCTTCACAATCAATCTTGCATGTTGCAGGAAATTATCGATTGAAATTGCTTTCCATTAATCTTTTACAAAGTGCGTTACTTAACACATGTGAAAACACATCAATATGCGTTATAAAGCTATCAAACTCATCTCATTCAATTAAATCGAAACACTGTTCCTCAATTTCCCCACGTTTTTAAGATCACGTTCCACGTTGCAAATGGTAGGTACTTCATCCCTCAAAATTATCACCACTCTGCCTGGAATAAGCACAGATGATGGTTTTCCCCCAAAAGGCATGACCTTTGTCGAGCCAAAAAGGATCTCCCTTTCCAAATAATGTTTTTCGTGTCGTGTCGCCCTCGCCTAAATGGCGTCCATCCCCTTCGTCCCTGTCGCCGATGGGTCACAGTGTGCTTATTGAACGCGAAAAAGGTCATAACCATTACAACGTTTCATCATCATCATAATCGTTGTTGTTGAATGTGTGTTTTTTCGGTGGTGGTGATGGTGGAAAGCACTTGAACCAAACCCGAAATTATGCTACGACGTCGATAGGGCTGGTAGCGAAAAGTGGTACTAAAATTAGGTATTTTATCGACAGGATTTGAGAGTGACTGAAAGTGACATGAAAATCAGAACGTAATCAGTTTAAAATCAGTTCAATTATAATACGTTACGATAAAGAAAATAAACATACTAGATGATCTACTTCAGATTGTAGGTCTGGTTCAGTCTATTAAAAATCAAATTTGATTGAGTGCCAAGATGTCATTCCTACAGAGAAAGTTCTGAAGAAGAGATCAGCTACCAATGTTAAGTGGGATAAGCATTTTAGTGATTATAATATATCCAGCTTCTAGAAGGCAGCTTTGCGAGATTTTCGAAGTAAGCTATTCCAACATATGGAACGGAGCATTACCAGCTTCTAGAAGGATGCTTTTCTAACTTCTAACAGAAATTATTTTCAGTTTCTGGAAGGATGATTTTTCAGCTTCTGGAAGATAGCTTTTCGAGATTTTGTAAGGAAACTTTTTCAGCTTCTGGAAAGACGATTTTCCAGCATTCAGATGGATGCTTTTACAACTTCTGAAAGAAAGTTTTATCAGCTTCTGGAAGGAAGCTTTCCAGCTTCTGGAAGGAAGCCTTCCAGCTTCCAGGAAAAGGAGGCTTTTCTATCTTTTTATCATCCATCTTCTTATGGAAGAAAGCTTTACCACCTTCTTGAACGAAGCATTTCCAGCATTCAGATGTTTTTCCAGCTGCTAGAAGGATTCTTTTCTAACTTTTGGATGCATTCAGATGGAAGCTTTTCTAGCTTCTAGAAAGAAGCTTTTTCAGCTAATGAAAAGAAGCGTTCCCGGCTAATACAAAGAAACTTTACCAATTTCTGGAAGAGAGCTTGAACTTCAGTTTTTGAGGAAAAACTTCTCCAGTTTGTGAAAAGAAGCTTCCCAAATTGTGCGAGAAGCTGTCTCTCCCTATGAGAGAAGCTTTCCTATTTTTTGGGATAAGCTTTTCCAGATTCTGTCGAATCAATAAAGTTTAACTTTAACCAATCATAATATTTCCAGATTGATAAATAGTATACCATAACGAGACGAGACGAGATCTTCTATGCGAGGAAAAACATAGAAAATTCATGAGGAGATTCTCTTGAAAAATAACTTGCGATCATAACGTATTTACCGAATTGGTCCAATATGTTGTGTAACTATATCAACATCACGGACAATGTGGTGTTTAGTAATTATTTAACATTTGCTATTGAAAATGATGATAAAAGATGGAATTAGTTTGGAAATACTTCCTTAAACCAAAATTTCACAGACGGGTCGGCTAAAGGAAAACAAATTTTTGACTTTAGCCAGAGTGAAATAGCCTTTCTTTGTTTACTCTTCTGAATTGCTAACACAATTACATTTCAATGTTCTCATTTAGATCACATTCGAAAGATAATGCATCAAAGAACACAATAATATGTTCTTTACTGTCTTTAACAATGTATAAATTATCTAGCAACCTCTCTCGGATTTAAAAGTATAACCAAACCAAAGACTAACTTTTGAAGAAATAACTAGAAATCATTGAGAAGAATTCCATCCAGAATGAGTCTATAAGATTGAAAAGCGTGCTCGACAATCTTCGATTTGAATTAAATTTTACAGACGTTTCCAGTATGGTAGAAGAAGTGTTTTGCATAGATAAATCGATCATATTGGCTTAAGAATATATTTCGGAAGTGGCCTATGAGTTTTGCCATGTGATTTATTTAAAAAATTCCAGTTCCAAAACTGTTGATTTTAGAGAAAAATGTTTTATTAGGGTGTCTACTCATTTACAGAAATGAAATTCCCTGATATTTCCAGGTTTTCCAGGTTTAAAAAAAAAATAATTGCAGATTAAAGACAAATTTCAAAAATATACGAATGGTTAATTTTAGAACACTAAAAACTTTATTTTAAATTATAGGTATCCTTGAAAAAAAAAAATCTAACAATAAATTTCAAAGTATTTTTTACTTCGATAAAAAAACAATTATCTGTTTTATTCTTAACATGTTCTTCTTCTTCTTTCTGGCGTTACGTCCCCACTGGGACAGAGCCGGCTTCTCAGCTTAGTGTTCTTATGAGCACTTCCACAGTTATTAACTGAGAGCTTACTATGCCAATGACCATTTTTGCATGCGTATATCGTGTGGCAGGTACGAAGATACTCTATGCCCTGGGAAGTCGAGAAAATTTCCAACCCGAAAAGATCCTCGACCGGTGGGGTTCGAACCCACGTCCCTCAGCTTGGTCTTGCTGAATAGCTGCGCGTTTACCGCTACGGCTATCTGGGCCCCTTAACATGTACACATAGGAAAAAAACAACATTGCCACGAAAATCAAGAATGTTTATCGAAATTCAACATTCGATGATCCGAAAGTACCTTTAATCATAAAAGTGAGATATGAAAAAATAATCCATTCGATCTGAAGGTGAAAAAAGCATTTCCCTTAAAATGGGATTCAGATTTATGGACATACGCGACATACCCACAATATTTTTGTGGAGAACGATTTGTATTTTTTTTTCCTATAGATGATATGTTAGGGAAATCAGGGCTGGTAGCAAATGATCGAATTAGAAATAATATGTTTAGATACCCCTAGATGGAAAAAAAAATACTAAAAGAAACCTAACAGGAATCACGAGATAAGAGTTCAATCCCTAAGTTGAACAGATCTAAGTATATTTCTAAAGCCTTTTTTTGGAATTTCTCATGACATCTCTTCCAGAGTTTGTTTTGAGATTTTTAACTAACTTTCTAAGTAATTTTTACAAGAATTTCACTTTAGATACCTTTAACAATTCAGTCAAGATTTTTATACTAAAAGAAACCATATGTGTGAACAACACAATCGAAACGACAAATCGTTGCCTAACGTCCTGGTCTTGAACGGCTAGATGTTGTAGTGTTGGTCACTACTAACACTAGACAGGCAAAAATGGCCCTCTGTTAAAAACAAATTTTCATCTTCTATTCATTTCTCTCGTCGCTCGCTTGCAATTCTATCCATCTTGTCATTTCATTACTTTCGTTACTCCCTTACACTCTGAGTACAGTATTGCATTCACCGAGAAAAGCCAATAAATTTTCATAATATTAAAATCATGCGGTGATTAAACCTTATAAATGTACTTGTCAAGGGTTTCAATGATGTTTCTTAGGAACTCCTTTGAATGTGCTTGAGGCCTGAGTGAAAGAAAAATTACTAAAACTCTCACCGCTCAACGAATACTTAACGGATTTTAATTATTTTTTGTCAGTATACTCGTACACATATCTAGTTTCTAAAAGTGGTCAAAGAAACTCGGGAATGTTCCTGTGGTCGGAGTTATTGCGGTGGATCACTGGGTCAGGTCGGGTGACAAGGGTTTTGTGCTTATGTGCCCCTAGAGGTAGGCAAATTTCAAGTCACAGATAATTTCCAGAATCGGATATAATGTGGCCACTATATCAAGGAGTTTTAAGAAATACGCATCAGCGTAAGCCTTCTGATAATCGATTAAATTGAATAATTATGTCAACTGCATTTGATTGATCCTACAAATGACCATTTTCGGGTCCTCGGGATGCCTCAAATTTATGATAAAGTGCACAATTTGTATCTTAACATCTGTGTCAAGATTATGTGAACGCATTTTAGTGAACTATTATGTTCGATCTATACTTTTAGAGATTTGAAACGGTTTTATACCTAACAAATCTAGAGCCGGTTCTTCAGGACATTAAGCCCGAATGGCCGCATCTGGTACACTCTAAACGGTGCAAAACTATTCATTTGTAATGTTGAATATCAGATCTTAATGAATAATGCAAAAATAAAATTAATGCCATTGGAAATAAATAAAGATAACTTATCATGTCCCAAAAATCGTGTTTTTCTACCCGACTTGACCCAGTGACCCACCCACCGGCTACAAATGTACTCCCGAGTTCCTCCGGCCATTTCTAGAAACTATATTGTAGGCCAGTATACTGACAAAAAATTATTTGAATACGTTAAGTATTCGGTGAGTGGTAAAGGTTTTAGTATTTTTGCTTTCACTCAGGCCTATACGGGTTAATATCTTCAGCAAGAAGTTCGCAAACCATTTCACTAGAAGTTTATAACAATTGTGAAAAAATTCTGACAAACAACTGTCGTTGAAATCAACGTTTTTTTAGCAAACAATATACTAGACTTAAACAAAATTTCAACTGTTGCATCCCCTGACAAAACAATTTTTAATGCTTTTCCCCGGTGTGATGAAACTGTACCCGTTTTTTGTAATTCCCGGGGTTTCCTGCTTTTCCCGAATGGATGCACACCCCGGATTATTATTATCACGTCTTTATACAACCATTCCATGAAAAACCGATCTAGTGGGTAACCGAATTCCGTGAAAAATTGCCATTTTGTTCTTATCCGAAATAATGATACACGTGTTTTTGGATTGTTTGATTAGGGTGACCATTTCCAAAATAGGGTGACCAAAAAAATCGCGACGTTGCAAACTTTTTATTTTTTTTAGAAATTTATAACTTTCGAACCGCTTGACCGATTTTCAATTTTCTTGGACGAAATGGTAGCTAAAGATTCTGAATTTTCAAGAAAAATATAAAATTTCACAAAAATGATAAATGAGAAAAAAAAATCAAAATTTTCCATTTTTTCGTGTTTTTACATGAATTTTTATATTTTTTCAAGTAAAAACATTTTATTTTCAGAGTTTTATATTTTTCTGAAAAGTTCAAATCTTATGCTTTGATTCCGTAAAAAAGATTGGAAATCGGTTGAGCTGTTCAAAAGTTATGATTTTTTTTTTAAATAAAAAAAAGCTTATGCGCTGAGACCTACAGTGTGTGCCGATAAAAAATGACTGATTTTTTATTTTCAAAATAATATATCTCAAAAACTAAAAAACATACATCGCTGAAAAAATTGACAGTAAACGTAAAATTTTCTCAACTTTCAAAAAAAAAAAATTAAGAACGGTATGAGCCTCTTTTGTCCCAAGGCCTTCGAAACACAAAAAAACGAGTTTTTTTCATGTAAAAAATAAAAAAAAAGTGTTATTTTATATTTTTCTTGAAAAGTTAATCTTTAGCTTTAATTTCGTCCAATAAAATTGAAAATCGGTCAAGCGGTTCGAAAGTTATGATTTTTTAAAAATAAAATTTTGCAAAATCGCGATATTTCTGGTCATCCTATTTCGAAAATAGTCACCCTAATAAAAATAAACCAAAAACACGTGTATCCTTATTTCGGATAAGGCACAGAATATCAAATTTTCACGGAATTCAGTGACCCACTAGATCGGTTTTTCATGAAATGGCAGTATTACAGGAACCCTACTTTTCAATGTATTATACATAAATCATAACTTGTTTTGTTGTAATTATGCTATTATGATGAAATGTTTTCAGAACACGTTTCATAATCATATCTGAATAAAACAAACCTTATTATCAACAGTTGAATATCTCAAGAGCCAAGGGTTAAAGAATTAAGCCTTCAGCTTTAGAACACCATATGAACCCAGGACTCTTGTATGCTAGACGAGCGCTTTACGGGCTCGGTAGCTTAGTTGGTAAAGCGCTCGTCTAGCATACAAGAGTCCTGGGTTCAAATCCCAGCCGAGCACGTGGATTTTTTCATAATTTCACCCATGATTTGTCCATCTCTACCACGCGTAATGAGTTAATTAATTAAAATGTCTTCATGTTATGCATTTTAGAAGGCTCTTGAACATGCTTGAAATTCAGTCAAACAGATGTAACCATAATTACTGTTTATAATATTAACAAAGTATGGTTCACCATGAGAAACATTGATGTCAACCAACAAGCAATCTGTTAACAGCAAATGTAGAGGCAACATAACTAACATAATAACTATAAATTATACTAATGAAATGAATGATCGATTTTGGAATAACCTAGGATTGAGCATTATAAACAACTGCATTATCACTTTTATGATAACTTTTTCTGTAGTGTATGACGGCAATTGGAATATTGGATACCAAATATCCATAAAAAGACAAAATTATTTCCCGAATAATTTCTTGTAAAATGCATTTTGACTCTCACGAATTTGTACAGTAATGATTGAATAACTAACCTGATCCTGAGTAATTTGTTGCAATCAGTAAAAAACGGCTGATGATTTCTTGATAGATTCATTATTTTTTTTATTTGGTTATTTTTTCGTTTATGTGTAAAAGATCCCCAAAATCTCCTATGTTTTATGATTTAAATATTGTATCAGATACAGAATAAACAATTCAGTACACAATAAATTTGATTTGGGAAAAAAAGTTGAATTAATTACGAAAGAAATCGTGTTTAGGGGAACTGGGGCAAAAATAGCCAAAAAACTATATGCTCCCACTATCTCCTATCAATGAGGCTAACGGCAATCGATCATTTAGATCAATATCGTTTACCCAAACTATCGCACATCGTTTAGAAATGTTTGGAATTTGTGATATAAGAAGGTAAATTATTCACAATATGTTGCATAGAGCATACATAATTGTCATACATATTCTACAAATTTTACTTTAACTTATTTCTGCAAGCTATATTCATGATTGTTTGACTATTTTAGAATTTATTTCAATATAAAAACACGTTGAAAAAATTTAAAACACAAATTCCTCGTCAAAAATATTTCATTGAACATTTGGCCCCATAATCCCCTAGATTTCCATCTTTTTATAACGTTCTCTGTGAAACATTGTTGAATGGACTAGAAATGATGGATTTCATGGAAAATAATCTCCACAATAAAATACAGTGATCCCTCCATGAGTCGATGTTCCATGACTCGATATCGACTCATGGAACCATACTGTATACAAAATTTCATGGTTACTATGATGGTCCCTTCAAACAGCTTTCCAAAGGATTGCTGTTCCATGACTCGATATTTCCATGAGTCGATGGTCCCTTCAATATCGACTCATGGAGGTTTCACTGTAGTTTTACTCAAAACAACATGAAAATCTTAAATTTTCAAGGAATTGGGGCAAAACGGGCACCATAGCTTATCCCAGAGTGGCCCCACATTCATGAAACCATCACCAATCGATTCCTGAGAAAATTTCCTTTCGAATGAGCTATAAAACTTATTGTTTATCTTTCTATTGTGAAATTTATCAATTTTTTTCCACCTTTGGGGTCGGAATTCCCTAATGTGCAATGATGGTAGTTCACGGTGTATTATTGACAGTTCACGTTTTCCAGAACGCTTTTTGAGCGTGTAGTAGCGCCAATCAGATTATCACCGCCAAAACGCATTTGATCTGCTAAACAACTTTGTCCAAGACATCAACCTTATAGCTCATGAATGTCTTGAGATATTCGTTGAATAGATGATGAGGCAAATTTTGGTACCCCAAGACAGTTCGGAATATCTGCGGAACCACTTGAACGATACTCACACATTTCTCATTCTGACCTTAAGGTGGCACATGTCGGAATCCAAACATGGCTGACACAATGGCCGGCTTGTGCCCCTCCTCACGATTTCAAAGGCAATAATCTGCTGAAATAATGAACGTCGTAAGTCGATCTTCTTATTTCAAACTTTCTGCTAGTGCACAAAGCTCGCGAGATTTGTGCCTTCGAAGTATTAAAAACATTATAGAATATTGATTCCAAGCTGTTTCACCTTAAATCTGAAAGAACTTTTCCGGAAGTTCAAATATTTTCAAACAAGAAACGAAAAAAAATAGCAGGTTTAAGTGTGTTTTCCAGCATGCGAAAAGTATGTTGGCTAGATGGAGGTTGAATACGACCTCATGAAACCATAATCTGGAACATTCGAGACCGGTTCCACATCCACAAATTGCAGAGCTAACATGTTGTTTACACATACAGTAGGGGAATTAGGGGCATAATGGACACGTTAAGCAAATGTTCGTTTTAAGACCCTAAAATGGGATTTTTTTTAATTTAACCCCGGCTAGTTTTCAAGTTTGATGTTAGTACGACATGCTACATTCATTCATGATGATAAAAAACATATCATATGTCAGAAAAGCGAGATAGAAAATTAGGTCAAAAACAAGGCTGGTAAAAAGGTATCGGGGCGAAATGAACACTTGCATGAAATTTGGTGATTCCAATAAAATCAATGACTGTCAATTGTTCCGATATGAAATAGGGCTCTCCCTCAATCATAGTAGCTAAAAAGAACCTTTCTGGGTTCGTTACTTTGCTCAAAAATTAGATTCTTCCACGGCCTTGCTTATGTGTCAATTTGAAACTGAGAAAAACTTTAAGTCAAATTTTGAAGGACAATTGAAGCAAAAAATAAACTTTTATACCGTCAAGCATTTCAAATACAATACAGATTTCATGCAGTGTATGAACTTTTGATGAAGTATGCATATTTTCAGATACTGAGGGGGTGTCCATTTCGCCCCGTATGTTCATTATGCCCCTAATCCCCCTACAAATTGAGTGTTCTGTTATAAAAATATCTGCGATTAATAATTGGTATCCAAAAACATTCTCTCGTGTGCATCCATTTTTGTTATCGAGAAAAGGGGGAGGGGTCAGGGGGATTTCAAACCCAAGGATTGTATGATCAACTAATGGCATTTACTTCAACTTTAATTTCAACTCAATTAATCTACTGATCTTAAAAGTTCAAGGCTCGCCCTGGGATTTTAGGATTCAGAGATGCCCTTACTCGTGGAAGTTTTTTCAGAATATAATTAATTGAGTGGCAAAAAGATTTTGGCAAAGTAACTTGTTAGTGGTTTTCAATTTCAAGCGTTGGTTGCATTCAAGTGTTTCGAATTCAAGCTGATGGTTCTTTTGAAAATGTGATGGAAGAGGAAAACTGCGAAACATTTTTTAAGAACTAACTTTGAGGAAAAATGTTCGATTCACAACTTTTTCACTGATTGTTTGTACAAGATAGCAGAAGAAGTGACTTATTACCGGAAAAAAGTGACTTTAGTTGAAATGCCTTAACAAAGAGATTATGAAGTGACTGGCTTTGGAAAAGTGACCAAGTCACTATAAAGTAACTCGCTACCAGCCCTGCGTCGACGACGCCATCATCATCATTACCATTTAGTCGCACTCTCGTTAGTCTCGTCTCGAATAAGGAGAGAAGTTCATTTTTCTACCAAAGAACATACATCCACCAGCTTAAAGATGTTTTGGCGAAATTGAAACTCCCCCTTCTCTGTATTTCCGGTGTAGTTTAGCTAGAAAGTGGATCGAAGCAGCAGCATCCTGTCGTCCCAATATCATAACTCTAATATGCACTTCCATTGCGCAATATCTGCGCGTCCACTTGTCTCGAGATGTTATCGGACCCAATCGGAATCCGAAAGTGGTTGCAAATTGAATGAATATCGATGAAATCTACCCGACCAGAAGCAGGTAACAAGATTATGGTGCATTTCTGTCAACAGCATTTTAGTAACAGATTTATAACAAAATGCGCTATAGTTTTTAGACATGACATTTGTATCTTTATTTCAATTTTAAATCATCTTTGGAACACAATATGTAATGATTTTGTTATAACTATAATTGGGTTTTAAATAAAATTGCTTCATTGAGCGAAATTTTTGTAGAATTTTGTTATTTTAACTTAATAACTTAACACATGTTTTATAGCAACGAGTGACACAAAAAAAAAATATCAGAAAACACATTTTGCGACAATTTTGTTTCTTCCGTCTGATCGGTGCTAAGGCAAGTGGAACTAAGGGGGAGGGGGGGGGGGCAAGTTTCAATATCGTTCTCGAATTCGTAATCGCTTTCCGAGTAGAGTAGCGTATGCTCTCTGCATACCTAACCTATCGACTTGGATTTTGGGCGACTTGGGTTTGGGTAGCGGTTATAACAACAAAGTCAAGCACAACAACAACCTGCTCTCAAAGAGGGTGGGTAACAGATGGCGCGGCAATAGTTGAAAATGGCAAATAACTAAGAATGGAATGGTTTGGTTGGAGCCAGGATGCAAATTAGTGCTGCTCGTTGAAGTTTTATTTGAGTACACATACAGTACGACAATTTGAGGTTGTTGAATATGGCTCCATATGGTGTAATGGGAGCTGTAGGAATAATTAAAAGCATTCTTCAAGATTATTGACAGAAATTGGTGCGGAAGCTTAGTCGAATCATGCTGCTTTTCTTCCTACAATTCGTTTGAATGTTACTTTACTGTAAGTACATGTCAATGGTTGCTACTCCGTGATTGATCGGAATTAGTAAGAATTGCCCTTCGATCCAAATTAATAAGGGATGGGACTTTCCACTTACTCTCGAAGTTAAAATATGCACAAGTAGCTCTTATATTATTAATCAATAACAGCGTCTGTCAAGTCCTTACAGTTAGTTGGAATCAAAGGACTGACACGGCTGTCATCCTGCATACATTTCGGCTCTTCCTCACATCGTTTTGGTACTTCGCGTTTTGGTACCCACTTTCTGGTCGGTTTGCCCTAAACTTGCTCCCGATTTTCGAGTATACGGCTCATACGCCGCTAGTGCTAAATTCTGGCAATTAAACATATCGCATTGAATCGTCGTATTTGATGACGCATTTCATTTGTTCATCATTTTGTTTGATATTTTATTCTTCAGCGAGGCATCATTGATGTCTCCTATCCATAAAAACATATATTTTGCCCCTTACAAAACAATCAAAACAAAAACACTAGACGCCATGTTGAATCAATGTTGGGTTGGTAATTATTGGCTCATGCCACCTCCCTGGTTGGAATGGGAAAGAAAGGTTAGGGTGTAATAATTGTTGCTTCTAGAGACCGAGAATACCGCTGCATCGCCACAATTGCCAAGAGAAGAGCGTTTATTAGTGAGGTAGGAAAAAGATCTTAGAGCCACCTTTGGTCAGGGATGCGATCCATGGATAAGGAGGAAAAATACGACTCTTACTTAAAAATAGTTTTGCATTTTATCTCGTGACGAAAAGGTATTGGCAGAAGATTAGAAAAGTACGTCGACTAGGACTTTTAAGCTATATTTCATGTGCTCACTTCGTCAAGTCGCAATGACGGAGCTCTCACGAGAGCAATTTTAATGTTGCTTTGCTACTAAAATTTCTATCTAATTTTGGAGAATGAGATAGAAATTTTAATGATAATGAACTAAAAATAGTCAAGTTTGCGATTCCGTCACAGGCCGTAGCGACGGAAAAACGAAAAAGAATTTAGAGAAAATCTCTGTCATTGTCTCGCCGTCCGATGACAGTGAGGGAAGTATCTATGTAAAAATCGCGCGACACCTTTTCTTTGCATTGATGCTTCTCCAGCCCTGACGTCGACATTCATAATGCCGAAATATACGAATGTTATTTTAGTAATGATGAAAAATGACAGGTATGTCTATATTGAAATTAAACGAAAAAGGACACTTGTGGTGACGAACCATCAAAAGTTTGTTAGAAAATTACATAACATAACGTTGGCACGATAAAAATGTGTTATCATATGCATAAACCGAGCTCACCAATCCATCCTCGGCTGAACACGAACAACATTTAGCATTCAAAAATTGGTCTCGATTCCGTCGGGGTGAGCAATCACAAGAGAATGTAACGGAATCAGAAGACCATACAGTACTCCGTTTGAATGTTCTTTTTTTTTCAAGAAATTTCAGCAAGATAGATTAGATCAGGAGTTTTCAGCCTTTTTGGCTCGCGGAGCACTTTTTGAAATAGAATTGTTGCGCGGAGCACCTGTTTTTCATAATCACTTCGTTTGAAATCTGAATTTTTCACACACTTTAATCGACCCTATGGTTCTTACGGTAATCGTGAAGTACGATTTATGTTTGTCAATCTTTCATTAATTTCGATTTCATTGTTTAAACTTAATTCTGTTTTTCAATATTTGATTTTATAGATTTTTTTTTATTTCGAGACTATGACTTTGACTACGAAATTATATTCGGGTTTCTGTCAAATATTTCAAAATTCATGGCTTGAAATGGCAAAACTGCTTTAGTTACGAATATTTCCGTCTTTTGCTGTTTGTTTGAACAACTGTAAGAGTTTTGGTAGCGAAATATTACTTTTTTAGGTCTCTATATGAATGGGTTAACCACAAGTTCAGCACTCTCGAAAATATTCATAATATTGAAGAAACTCGTGAAATATTTCTAATTGTGTATCATGCTTTCAATATTTCCGATTATTGTCGAAGTTGCATATACCCCAGATTGTTTTTATACGACAACAAGCATCCCAACAAACAACTTTCACACCCTGGAAGTTTCAAAACATTCTGCCGGACAATTTTTTTTTTTCAACTTTATGTGCTTTTTTCAAATAAAATTCAAGAAAACCTAATCTTGCAGTTTAAACTGTCACATACAAAATGTAAGGGAAAATTTGCACGGGTAGAATATTTTTAACCTTCCAATTTCAAAATCTTGGCATAAATGCCGAATGTTTTCGTAAAGTATCCGAGGTACATACAAGTTTGACTCGTAAAAACTGTGTTTCGTGGTCCACCATAACGTCGAAAACATAATATGGAGAAGATTAAAACCACCTCTAAATTTTAAAGAGCGCAAATTTTGACAACAAAACAGTGGTTTTAAGAGAAAAACAACTATGGTTTAAAAAAAAATCTGAAACCAGTATTTTACACAAAATCTAAGCAATTTAATAATAACTTCACCAAATTAAAGAAATTTGTAAAATTTATTGTTTATATAGCAAGGTGTAATGATACATCAAAGAAAATGTTACGAAAAGTGAATCATTATTTTTGTAATAATGCAAAGAGAGCAATGACGAAGAGAAATCGATCGATGTGGATAAGCCCATATGAAGAATCAATGTCGATTTCAAGGCATTGATACATTTTTTTAGAACTGTCGCGGAGCACCTGCCGAGGCTTTGCGGAGCAGTAAGTGCTCCGAGGAGCACGATATGAAAACCGCTGGATTAGATCGAACACAAATTTATATTGAACAAGAAATCTTATCACGATTTAACCTGTTGCATGCGTTTCCTGTTTTTCATTTCAATGATTTTCAGATTCTGGAAAGAAACATCCCAGAATCTGAGTAGAATAAGTTCAGAATATGGTCCGGACAAGAGGCTTCTCCAGAACTTAAAGAATTGAATATCGAAAACGAATCGAAATCGAGTCAAAATTAAGTCAAAAGCAAATCCAAATCAATTAGAAATCCAATCCAAATCGAAAAATAAAATGCATCTAGGCTTTCCAGCTTCACCGTCTGGTTAGATTGCTTCAGAAAATGTTGTTATAGATTATGTATTATGAATTTCGAACTTCCATCTTAAAAGTAAGAAATTCTTAGATTCAAAATTATAGATTTTTAAAAATGTAAGCTTTCCAGCTTCAGTTCTCCAGCTGATGATGATAAGTTTTCAAGCTTCTGACTAGAATTTTTACAGATTTCGAGGAGAAGGATTCTAGCTTCTAGACGAGAAGCTCTCAATCCTATGGAAAAGCAGCTTACCAGCATCTGAAAAAAAAAACTTTCAAGCTTCTGGAAATAGTTATCCATTTTTTTTACCAAGATTCTTTGTAGCATCTAGAAAACGAGCTTTCCATCGTCCGAAAAAGATGCTTTACGACATCTGGAAGTATAACATTCTAGCATCTTGAAAAAAAGCTTTCGAAGAGGCTCGAAAAGAACGGATAACTTTTTTGAAGAGGCTTCAGAAAACTAAGGTTTTACAGCTTCAGTAATAGAAGCACTCTAGCTTCTTGAAGAGAAATTTTGCTTCCAAAAAAATCTTCTAGCATCCTTAAAAGAAGCTTTCTGTGTTATGGAAAAGAAGCTTCTAACGACTTTTGTTGAGAAGCTTTCCTCAATCTGCAGAGAAGCTTGTCAGAGTATCTTCGTGCATACCACACGATATACATAAGTAAAAATGGCAAAACGGAAAAGAAAGATTTAATTTCATAACTGAGGAAATATTTATGGAACACTATGCTGCTGAGTTGAAAGGAAACATCAGAAAGAACAAAAATCCTGACAAACCTCATAGTATGAGAGTAGAGTAGAAGTATTTGACGGTCACTTGGAATTTTCGTTTTAGTTGTAGCTTACCTGTAATGAAAGAAGAAAAAGAAACATGTTTAAACATAAATAATTATTTTTGGTGTTTGTACAATTGTTAACGGTTAAAAACGAAATTAACCCCTCTACCGGCAGCTTCATTTTTACCGCAAGAAAAAAATTCAAATCGCGATTACTTTTTTGTTTCTCGGTATTTTAGCACCATTTTTTCACAAGTTCTCAAAAAACTCTTCTAGTTTAAGAATCCGTGTCGGTATTGATGATTGTGGATCTGGTTTTAAAGATTTTTCAATGTTCCTTGGAAGACCGACATTTTTCATATAAAATGTCTTAGGCGGCCATTTTATTTTACGTCAATTTAACTTAAAAATAAATGTGGGCTATACAATGCCATATAATAAGGAGTTACTCTGAAAAAATCATACAAATTGGTTAAGTATTCTTAGAGTATTCTTCTTTTGAAGTTTTCAAGATCTCTATTTGGCCAACGTGGTACCAATAACATTAATGCTCATAACTTCATAACTTCCAGAGCAATCCTTTTCAGAATTCCAGAAGAATTTTCTTCAGGATTCCTGAAAAATCCTGTTCAGAATTCCTGAAGAATAATTTTAATGATTCCAGAAGAATACTTTTCAGGATTCCAGAAAAATTATCTTCAGGATTCCAGAACAATCCTCTTCAGGATTCTAGAAGAATGTTTTTGAGGATTCTAGAAGAATCCTCTGCAGGATTCCAGAAGAATCTTCTGCAGTATTCCAGAAGAATTTTCTTCAGGATTCTAGAAGAATCCTTTTCAAGATTCTAGAAATGTTTTCTTCAGGATTCCAGAACAATTCTCTCCATGATTACAGAAGAAATCTCTTGGAGATTCAAGGAGAATCCTCTTCGTGATTCCAGAAGATTTTTTTTACAGGATTCCAGAAGAATTCTTTTCAGTATTCCAGAATAATATTCTGCAGGATTCCAGAAGAATCCATTTCAGGATTCCAGTAGAATCCTCTTCAGGATTCCAGAAGAACTTTTTTCAGGATTCCAGAATAATCCTTTTCAGGATTCCAAAAGCATCCTCTTCAGGGTTCCAGAAGAATCCTCTTTAGGATACCAGAAGAATTTTCATCAGGATTCCAGAAGAATTCTCTTCAGGATTCCAAAAGAATCCTCTTCAGGATTCCAGAAAAATCATCTTCAGGATTCCAGAAGAACCCTTTTCAAGATTCCAGAAGAGGTCTCTTCAGGATTTTAGGAGAATTCTCTCCAGGATTACAGAAGAATATTTTTTAGGACTCCAGAAGAATCCTCTTCAGGATTCCAGGAGAGTCCTGTTCAGGATTCCAGGAGAATATTCATCAGGATTCTAGAAGAATCCTCTCCGGAACTACAGAAGAATGCTCTGCAGGATTCTAGAAGAATCCTCTCCAGGATTCCAGAAGAATTCTCTTCAGTATTCCAGAAGAATCTTCTTCAGGATCAGAAGAATCCTTTTCAGGATTAAAGAAGAATCCTTTTCAAAATTCCAGAAGAGTTTTCTTCAGAATTCCAGAAGAATTCTCTCCATGACTACAGAAGAAATATCTTCAAGATTGAAGAACAATCCTCTTCATGATTCCAGAAGATTTTTTTTCAGGATTCAAGAAGAATCCTCTTCAGCATTCCTGAAGAATTATTTTCAGGATTCCAGGAGAATCTTGTTTAGGATTCCAGAAGAATCCTGTTCGGAATTCCAGAAGGATCCTGTTTAGGATTCGAAAACAATTTGGTTCAGGATTTCATGAGAATTATTTTGTTGCCTGTTCAGAATTCCAGAAGAATTCTGATTAGGATGTAGCTTGAAAACCGCTGTTTTATGGGAAACGCTTGTAATTTCTTTGTCCCAAATTTTACCTTATTCAAATCCAGATAGTTACCATGAATGTGTCGCAGCCTTATAATACATTCTTGCCAGGATTTCCAGAATTATCTTGATTGAGATCTCAATGAAATGTTATCAGGATTCCTCTCAATTATTTTTGAATTTCGTTGCACATACGTTGATCAGAATTCAGTTTATATTCGATTGACACTCTTGGGGTTTATAAAGATTGTTATTGTATCCTAAAGCTATAGACTCCTCATCGAACTGAACAACTTTTCTGTCCCGATCTGCGCCCGACATCATGCAAATGTTTTAATCCTCTCCGGCAGAACCATTTAATTTCCCAGAATGCAATTTTGCCCTGACCCATCCGGAGAGTCCGGAGTCCGGGAAGCCAACTGTTTCTACTAACGAGACATCGTCATCGACAACAAACCCGACATCCAACTCGGAACAACGACATTCTGCCGGAGCAACATCGGTTCCTTCTCCTGGCCCAGTCTCTGCTCAATGGACCATTAATTCCAATTAAAAAGTTGCCAACTTCTCGGCGGCGGCGGCGCTGGCCAACGTTTTTGTCCTCCCTGGTCCAGGGTCCAGGTCCAGGACCGTTCGCTGTAGTTCTCGACCGTGCTCGTCTCTCTGTACACGTCAATCGATTGGGGATTATGCTAATCGCTTCGGTACATGCCACAGAGGAAAGATAGACGCCTCCCGTCAGGAATGGATTATCCGAGGGGGGATTGTGCCTGGGAGGATGGTGGACTTATTGCAGCAATCTGTCTGCCGGGTCTGTCCTCCTCCGGGCTGGATCTGAATAAGTAGTTGGCTTTTTGTCGTTGGGAGCAGTAGGAGTAGGAGCATCCACAGACCAGACTGCCGGTAGATGGGCGTAGCCAGGACTATCATTAGGGAGATTTCCATTCCCAGGGCTGCTAGCGTCTAAGTGACTTGAAAATAGGAACTTTCTCCATGAATTAGTTCAGGTATTTGCATAAAGTTTGCTTCATATAATACTAAACATATTTCTTCAGGGATTTATTTTATGATTGTTACGATTTTCTTAAGGAATCCCTTCAAGAGTTTCATTTTAGATATCTTCAAGAACTCAACCTGGAAGTTTCATCAGAATTCCATCAGGAATTTATCCAAAGATTCTTTCAGATTTTTTTTTTCCAAGGAAGTCCTAAGTTCTGCAGGAATTTATCTAACAATTTACTATGGTTCCTTCGTGAATGTTCTAGAATTCGATGCTAGGTCGTTAAGCCGAAGTTTGTTAGGCCGAGTGGATAACTGTGCTGAATGAGTAACAGACATCTGTTTTCATAATTGATCATTTGATGCCACATTTTTACAATTATCTTGAGGTAAGGGAAGAGCGTTATTTGTTGAATCAAGAAAGTAATTCCAATTTTACAATATGAGAAGCGTGGATCATCAATGTAATGGCTTAATTTTAAAGAACAGTATGTATTCCAAAGAACAAAAAAATCCTGATAAAACTACAGCAACTTTGATACTAAGAACTATTATTTGGAGCAACATTACTCGAAAGATCAGCCGATTTTTATAAGAAGACAAATTCTATCATGAGATCGTAAATAACCATAACTCCAACAATAACAATGAACCGTAGAGTTCTAAAGAACAGATATTGTACAAAAGAAGAAAAAACTACTAATAAATGTAACAGCAACAACATTTTTAACCCCTCCACCGGCAGCTTCATTTTTTACCGCATGGAAGGGATTCAAATCGCGATAACTTTTTTGTTTCTCGGTGTTTTTGCACCATTTTTTTACAAGTTCAAAAAAAAAAACTCTTCTAGTTTTAGAATCCGTGTCGATATTGATGATCGGCGGCCATTTTGTTTTACGTCAACTTATCGAAAAAATAAAATGTGGGCTATACAATGACATATAATAAGGAGCTACTCTGAAAAAATCATAGAGATATCTGTAAAATGCGGTATGAGGTTTTTTGATGTTTTCAAGGTCTTTATTTGGCCAGCGTGATACCAGCAACATGAATGCTCATTACTCAAAGACGGCTGCACCAAATTGCTTCATTTTTTCACAACATACTCTCATTAATGTATTGTTCCAAAGTATGACTATCCGAATACGATAAAAATTATATAGCCTGATATATACGTGGGTTATGGTTACGCGTCGGTCCTCCAAGAAATTTCGGAATATCTCTGGATTCGGATGACCAATCATCAATGTTGACACGAATTCTGAAACTAGAACAGTTTTTTGAGAACTTGTGAAAAAATGGAGCAAAAATACCGAGAAACAAAAAAGTTATAAAGATGTGAATTTTTTTCTTGCGGTGAAAAATGAAGCTGCCGGTAGAGGGGTTAATAAAGAACTATGACAGCAAAACTCGAAAAAACAGACTTATAAAGACATAAAAAAATATTGAGTCGAATGATGGCTGGGATAAGCACAATAATTGTAAAAATAGTGTAAAACGTGAGCCCTTCCAATTTTAACAGGAACACTGAGAATCTCCAACGGAAACATCAACTATGGGCTACCATGATGAACAAGAACAGACTCACGCTCGCTCTTCAGCGGTTCACTCTTTGCACTCAACTTCATTGATTTCAGCGATACTCTTCGCTGCTGGAGTATATGAGGATCAACTGTATTCAAATAAAACCATTTATATAGAAATAAAATTCTCCCAGATAAATAACCAAAATGCTGAAAAAAAACATTTACAAATCATTGAACGAACTGATCTAATAAAGGATTGTAGCCCGTTTGGCATAAAGTCGTTTGGCATAAAGCCGTTCGGCATAAAGTCGTTTGGCATAATGGTCATTTGGTATAATGGCCATTTGGCATAATGATTAACTTAAAATAAATATCGGTATTTTTAAGCTTTTACCGAGATGAACGCTATTGAGCCCATAGCAAAAAAATTTGGTAGGTTTTAAACAAGCGCGGTGTTCTTTCAGAGATTTTCCAAGCTAAGAATTTCAAAAATTGTTGTGACATTAGAGAGCATTACTAAATAAAACTTGTGACGTGTCTCTACATCTCAAAACATGGAGTATCTTTGAGCTTGTTGCGATATAAATAAGTAAAACAAGCAAACTGGTAAATGAAGTTCGCAGTTATTCATCAAAGGAACGCTCATAGAATATTTCGCTGCAGATTAAGCTCTGTCCCAGTTTGGACGTAACACTCGATGAAAATAACTTGATAAAAGAATGGATTTTTTTGCAAAATATCAAAAGCTCTAATCCAAAGATCTAACAATGTGACTTAATGCAAAAATAGCCTATATACGAGAGCAGATTATTTTTAGATTAAAATGTTTAAGGCTCTAACGCAAACAAAATTTTTCACAGCATAGCTCAAATAAACAACACATCGTTAAAAGTAAATATTAGTGGCAAAACTTTTCAACGGTTCAATATAAATTCTAATTTAGGAAGTGTACATCAAAAACATAGTCTTTTATCGAGATAAGGGAAAATTTGTGATTAAAATGATATTTATTCCAGCATATCTCGGAAGGAGATCACGCGTTTGCCCCAAAAAGTAATTATCATTCTAACAACACATCTGGCAAGAATTGATAAAACAGCGAAATATAAAAATGGTTTACATTTAGCTTTACTAAATAATAAATTTAAAACAGTATAAACAGTATGATTGTAGAATAAAGTGTCATTTTGTATCGATTGATTCCAAAACAAACCTGACATCATCAGAAAGATTCAATAGAAACTTAAAAACGAAAAATTAAGAAATTCTCGGTTCAGACTCATTATGCCAAACGACCATTATGCCAAATAACTTTATGCCAAATGACCATTATGCTAAACGACTTTATGCCAAAAGACTTTATGCCAAATGACCTACCACCCTGATAAAGTGTTAAGGTTTCGGCCTAATGACCAACTCGGCCTAACGTCTGCACACTTCGGCCTAACGTACGTTGGCCTTTCGTCATTCGGCCTAATGCCCAGATAGATAAATAATTAGAAAATGTGAAAAAAAACATTAACTAGTCATTGAATGAACTTATCTAATTAAGTTTTGATGATTGGGGACGGACCTGGTGTAGTGGTTAGAACACACGCCTCTCACGCCGAGGACCTGAGATCGAATCCCATCCCCGAGATAGTCACTGACGAAAAAGTTAAGGTGACGACTTCCTTCGGAAGGGAAGTAAAGCCGTTGGTCCCGAGATGAACTAGCCCGGGGCTAAAAATCTCGTTAATAAAGATAGAAAAAAAAAAGTTTTGATGATTTCGGACTGATGATCCATTAGGCCTAACCATACTTCAGTTTAACGTCATTTGGCCTAATGACCAGAGAGATGAATAATTAAAAATTCAGAATAAACATTAACAAATCATTGAAAAAACTGATCTAATTAAGTTTTGAAGGTTTCAGCCTAATGAGCCATTCGACCAAACGTTTGATAACCCATTCGGCTTGACATACTTCGGTTAACGTCATTCGGCCTAATGGCCGGATAGATGAATAAAAATTATGAAAAAAGCATTCACAAATCATTAAAAGAACTAATCTAATTAAATTTTGAAAGTTTCGGCCAAATGACCCATTAGGCCTAACGTATTTCGGTCTGATATCACATTTGGCCTACATACTTTGGTTTAACGTACTTCGTCCTAACGTCATTCGGCCTTATGACCGGATACGCAAAAATTCAACCATTTAGATTTTTGAAAATTTGTCGTTTAGGATTTGTTTAATATCTTTAGAAATAACTGCAGAGATTCCTTCAGGAATTATTTTTAATTCTGAAATTTCTAAAGATTTTTTTTAAGGCTTTAGTAAGAACGAAGCATTTGTCAAAATTTTAAAAGCAGTCTTCTTCCGATAGGTCGACACATCACAAAAAAAATATCGTATTTGACAAAATAAAGAAATGGACGTTGTTATTTTTATATACTTGTTGACCATTTGTAAGAAAACTGTTTTTTTTTTCGTTTTTTTGCACAATTCTAAATAGAACCTTACAGAATTTTTCCTGTATTTTTTTTCAGGAATGTCTCCCGAAAAATTTCTGAGATATTTTTTCTGAAAATTAAATTTTAATTATGAATTACTGGTATTTCTTTAGGAAAAATGCCAAAGTATTGCAAAAAATGCTCTTTCGTGTTATTATATAAAAACAAGACATCATAAAAAACATGAAATCCTTTTTAAAAATAATCAATGAAATCACTGGAAAATATCCTGCGTCGGAATGATCGCAGGAATTACTGAGACTATTACTGCAATATTAGCTTGTTTAAAACCTTAAATGAACTTTCAAAGAAACCATGTAGATTTTACTTGAGAAAACACTCGAAGAACTGTTTGGAAGAACTGCAGGAGTAATCTTAGAATGCAAGGTTGGAAAAATTTCTTGATAATTTTCCTGGATGAACTTCATGAGCAATCGAATTAAATGAGGATTTATCCTGGAAGAGTATGACATATATTTCCTCGGACAATCCATGGAGAAATTCGCATTTACGAACGAATTCTTGATGGAACCCTTATAAAAATGCCCGATAGGATAATTGAATAAAATATCCAAGAAATTCTTGTTGATCTTCCTTTAAACAATGTGGAATGCTCCTCTGTGTAATTTGTTGCAAGAATTCCGGTAACAATCGTTGGGAAATCTCCTATAGTAGCAACTTTGAAAATCAGTGAAAGAATCAGTCTAAAAAATATCTGGGAAAAACCCTTCAATTTCCCCAGATGCTCATTTTGACATCAATCTTTGTGGAAACAAATAGAAGCGTTGGTGTGTTCAAGCATCTCTTGAAGCACCTGCAGGAAAAATAATTTCTGGGAGATTTGGTTTGGATCTCTTAGGCAGTCCGTCAAATTATACCAGAAGAATTTTTTTAAATCACTGCTTTTCCTCGAGCAATCTGAGAATTCCTGTAGAACTGTCTCTGAAGGTTGCTCTGGACCTCTAGGATGGTTTGTCAACTGGTAAGCTGGGTTTATGCTAGTCATAATATGTTTTTCATCGTGGCAACATTACGTTTATGTAATTTTCTAACAAACTATGGATGATTAGTCACTACAAGTGTCGACATAAACTTTCAGGGATGACTCCCGATTTTTTACAGTTATCCTGCAAACAGGTTATCGAAGTATTTCTCTAAGAAAACCGACGGAAACTCCCCTAGGGATTTGTCAGTTGAGATTTTTTTTTATTTTTTCTTATTTATTAATTCATCAAGTACTTTTTCTAGAATATCTTCAATGTATTCTATTAAATGTATTGCTTTAAAAAGACAAGCTATGAGTTCATGAGTTTTATACTAATGGGGATTTTTTTTATTTCCGTACGGGTTTGGGCCGAAAGGTCTCAGATTTTCATGAAACTTTTTCCACAGGCAGGGCTCATCAATATATGTATGAAAAAAAATTGAGAAAAATTCAGGGTCGCCTATTTTCCCGGAAAACTCAGTTGGAATTTTTTTGTTTTCCCCTGACACTACTTACTTTGAAAAATCATAACTCAAGAACGAAGCATCATAGAAACAAAGTTTTTTTTTATGAAAATGAAAGCAAATTTTCTCAGGAATAAAAAAAAATTAACTGGAAAAAGTTTTCCACAAAATTGTCCACCGTTGAGAAAATTCGTAAAGAAAAGCCGGAAAAACTATGCTCCATTTCGTGGAAAATTTTCTACGATGCTTCTTTCTTGAGTTATGATTTTTCAAAGAAAAGGCTCAAAATTGCACATTTGCACATTTTTTACAAAATTGGCCATAACTTAAAAACGAAAAAAATACCATTTCATAAATTTGAGCGATTAAAGCTTATGAAATTATCTTCTCAAAAATATTTTTTTGAAAATTTTCCACGAGTTGGAGCATAGTTTTTCCGGCTGTGAAAAGTTTCATGAAAATCTGAGACCCTTCGGCCCACTTTGTAAGGAAATAAAAAAAAAATCCCCTACTGTTTATTGTGAAGAATCCTCCGTAATCTACTCCAAATATATCTGAATTTTTTCTCCATGGATTTCACAAATTATTTTCATAAGAATTCATCTAATGATACATTCAATTTCGCAACAGATGACTTCAAATATTCTCTCTTGATTTTTTTAGGAATTACACTCGAAACTCCTCTGAGGTTTGGTACTTTTAATATTTTTTCTTTAAAGATTTTTCGAAAATTCCTTCAAATTTGACGTTTTTCTTGAGATTTCCTCAAGGTATTTCTGCTATTAATTTGTATAAGGTTTGTTTTAAATTTTCCATGAATTCCATTGTGAATTTTTCTACTCCTGAGGAGTTTCTTTAAAGATTCTTAATGGAATCCTACTAAAGATTTATGCATAATTTATTTAAAGACTTCTCTTCCTCTAACCTTGCAACATTTTTCAGTAATTCCTTCAGAAATTCTTGCTGGCATACTTTCTAGATTTTTTTCAGAATTTATTCCAACAAGTATTCCAAGAAACTAATAATTTCTTTCAGATCACCAACATTCTTGCATGGGATCATTTGAGAGCTCCTCCAAAACAGTAACAATAAATTTCACAGGAGCTTTTCCAGGAACTCCATGAAACATTATTTTAACAAAATCCTTTCATCTAGATAAATCTTTTTCAATTTTCACAAGTGTGCCTCAAAAATTCTTCTCGGAGTTCATTAATGAAATTAGATTTTTTTTTCAGAAACTCCTCAACGGATTCGCCCAGATTTTTTTATGAGAATATCAGAAACTTGTGGAATCCAAAAAGTGATGTTTAAGCAAATTTCATTGGCAAATTAAATGTTGGTGGTGTGCTTAGAGATATGTACTTATAAATAGGGAGCTGGATCCTATTCTTGGCACTTTTGATTAACTTCAGCAGTGGGATTTTTTGAAAGCTACTGAGCTCACATTTGGCCACAATATGCGTCGTATTGAAGTGTTTCTTATTGCAAACTTTCAGACGATTCAGCCGAGCAAAACCCCCATGCCAAAGTGTATTATGGAAGTGCCCAAGTAGCTCTGCACCCTATATGACAGTAAAACCTAAAAAATGCATAAGACCAAGACTTGAAAAATCATTGAAATAATTCCTAATGTATCTATGGAAGAATTTTTGGTTGAATTTTTTAATGAATCTTGGGAAAAAAATATTAGAATAATTCCTAGGGAAATCACGGTATCAATTCCTGGACGAATCAATGCGAGATGTTTTAAACATAATTCTTGGAAGAATTCGAAAGATAAAACTTCTTGTTAAATTCCTGAGCTATTTTCCAGATGTTTTTTACGAAATCCTAATAAGATTTTTTTAGGAACTGTATAAGAAGTCCCTTAGAGAAATCCAGGGAGTTTTTAGAACAGATATTTTGGAAACATCTGGAAAAATATCTCCAGGAATCGCCACAGGATATTTTTTATGTGATACCTAGAATGAACCGAGGGAGAAAGGTTAAGATTATAAAGGGGAAACTTCTAAACAAATTCCAAGTATCTAAAATATTATGCATACTTTTTTGAAGTTGCTTAAAAAGTATTTCTTAAGATGTTTCCTTAGGAATCCTTAGATAATCTTAGCAGTTTCTGCTGGAACTGCTCAGAAGGATCGGGAAGGATTCGGTATGGTGTAAATTCTGTTAGAATTCTTGAAGGAAAATGTCTTTGAAAATCTCTCAAGAAGTTCTTGGAGGAGTTCTCATATGTATCCCCAAAAAAATTTTTATGATTAGTCAAAGTTGCATTTTATCAAGAATAAAAAAAATGGAAGAGGGGTTTTTATGAAGTTTATGGAGCTATTTATGACAGAGTACCGAGAGAGTTGTTAGAAGCAAAAAGGAATATCTTGAGGAACTACTTAAAATATCTGAAGAAAAATAAATGGAAAAACAATCTAGGAAAAATAAAAAATGTTTTGAAGCCATACCTAAAATATATGATTTTCTTCAAAACACATGGAGAATAATTCTCGTAGGTACTACTTCAGACGAATACTTGAGGTAACTATATAATCTTCCCAGAATTTTCTTTGCTAGAAATACTGAAACAATTCACAAAAATCCTTGTGTTTTGAAGCAAGTTATACCAAAATTCCTTGAGTAAATCACATCGCATTGCAGAATTCGTTCTCAATTAGGTCCTAAAATTTGTAATGAAATCTTGTTTTTATTTAATAACACAAAAAAGCATGTTACTGTAATTACTTTAGCAATTTTTCCCGCTCAAATAATGGCTATATCATGTTTAAACTTTAATTTAAAAATTTGGTCCATAAATGAACCTTGACACTTTTGATCATGTTTGACTAGACTGGCCCTTAAACAAAAAAGTTGTTAAATTCAACGGGGCACCCCCTAGATATGTGCCTTAGGGTAAGAAAAAAGCTCTCTCAAAATTTCAACTCATTTGGTTGCTCCCCCAGCTGACGCATTCAATTCAAAGTTTGTATGGAATATTCGTCTCAAATATATTGAAAATTGACCCTATGTCACTGTTTCGTCTCGTACACTAGTCAATCGCGTTCAATTGAGCCCAGAATGACAAATTCACTAGTTGATACGCTAATGAACATAGTTGCCGAAGGCTGTATCTGGATTTAAGCTCATTTTCATTAAGCTTTCAGTTGTTGAAAGTTAGGCTTAGATCAGCACTCCCGTACAATTAGACATGTGCATGCACTTTGTGCCGCAGCTCGCCCAGCGTCATAGGTGGCTATGATGCGCTTAGTGGCTACCACCCAACTAAGTTGAAGGAATACTATGCAATATTGCAAATCTACTTCAGATTGTTAAAACACCAACTTTATCAATTTTAATCATCATACAACCTTCTACAATATTGTTTGCTATAGTATCAAGTAGTGTTTTTGACATTCTGGGTTCAATTGAACGCGATCAACAATTTTCCTGACTCAAACAGGAGATGATGTGCTGTTTCCTATGTGTTGGAGCTGAAAATCCCATATTAACTTCAATTCAATTGCGCCAGCTCATGGAACGACCAAATGAGCTGAAACTTTCAGGAAGTCTTCCTCTAACCCTAAAGAATAATCCTGGTGGGTGCCCCGTGGAATTATACAACTTTATTTTTCTCCCATACTAAGGTGGGCCAGTCTAATGTTTGACGTTCGCTTAGTCGACAAAAACACCACAGGGGTTTTAGTTCGACCACTGGGGTTGTTCCTATCTGACATTTCGTAAGGGACACGGAAAACAAAATACACCCAAAATTTTTAGTTTAAGCCAAAGGATGTGACAAAATCTAATAAAAATGTTTTTGGGCTTAAATTAACGGAAAACATTAGAAAATTGAGTAAACATGTGTTTTTGGCCTAAACTTAAGCGTTTGGCACTAAAATTGGGACAGGGCTTTAGGACCCAATTGATTTCGAAGCTCAATCAAAGCTCGTATTACTGTATACTGTATTTTTCAAGGAATCATCAGAGACTAATTACTCTTTACCCCGGCCTTTTATAGAAATTTATCGTAGAATTTTGTCAAGTATAATCCCAGAAATTACCCGAGAGATTGCATTATGTTTTTTTTTTCAGGAATATCCTCATACATTCTGTCACATATCCAATAATCAAAGCAACAATTTCTCCAGAGATGCTTCTTAGGATTTTCTCTAGGATTGTCGTTCAGTTCTTTTCAAGACTTCAATTATCAATTTCAGTAAAGATATCTTTTGAAATTACTACTATAATTTATTTACAAAGTCTAGCAGAAATTAGTCAAGTTTTTATCTTAGGAAATTCTCAAACCCAGGAATTTTTACAGGGATGTCTCCAGGGAATTTTGTCCATATCTACATTGTCGAAGTAAGCGCCAATATGACAAAATGTATTTTTCTTATTTATATGCATTATTTGCCTACTAACACACTGGTTGGACATGCGAACAGTGCTTATTTGTTCTGAAATATTTGAACTGTAAAAGGAAAACTGATTGAAGAACATTTTTCAAGACATTATTGGAGAAATCTCTGGCAAAATCTGAAAAGTATCGCAAGAACAAATGCTATTGTAGTCTCTGTAACTTCTGTAGAAATGTTTGATGAACTGTTACGAGGACCTCTGAAAAACTTCTTGGCTTCTCACGAATTCTCGGAGGTAATTCTAGATGAATTTATAAGATAATCATCGCAGGTTTTTTTTTAGGCATATCTTGAAAAACATCGAACAGAACCCATGCAGAAACTTGTGTATAAATTGTCGGAATAAATGCTATGGAATTTTGATGGTGTGAAACCTCAAATGAAAATTTTGAAGAATCCATGGAGATTTCACTTGAAAAATTACTCGAGAATTGTTTGGAAGAGCTGAAGGAGTAATTCGTGGGTGACATATTGGAGAAATTTCTAGATAATTTTTTGCAGAAATTTAGCTTAGGATTTTTTGTGTAATTCATGTAGGCGCTTCTAATAAATTTCCTCGAATAATTTTGGCTAGCCAAAATAACTGAAAAAATCCGTGTCGAAGCTCCTGTAGGAAACTTAGTAGGGACTCCTGGAAATCCTTTACCGATTTTCTCCAAAAACTGTGGAATGAACTCTTGGGGATTTTCATGGAAGAACTTCTGTAGAAATCTTTGGAATCTGCTAGAGTAAGTACTGGAAAATCGGTTGTTAACTGTAATTGGTTGAAAAATCTTTTAAGGAAATTCTGGACTAGCAGTTTGAATTTTTTTGGAGTAAGCCCTGTAGTCATTTCTAGTTGTGTATTTTGAATCAGAATTCACTGCAAGGAGAAGGAAAATAGTGACATTAGAGACTATTTTGGTTAGACTTTAAGACCTTTCATTGAAATAGAGACTTTTTAGAGACTTGGCTTGAAATAGAGACAAAGTCTCTTATAAGACACCTATTACCAGTACTGTTTGAAATTTTTCTGAGAACTTCCAGGAACGATTTATGGAATGAACCTTTGAATAATTATTGAAGAAATTCCTTGGCACAGCTAAAGGAAAATATAGAGTGGAATATAAACAAGAATCAGGAGGACTTCTAAAAAGGAATTCAGCCTAATCCTGGCTACACCCATGCCGGTACTACGTTTGCGAACTGGATTAAGCGGAGAAACATCGGGCAGTCGAGTCGAGCGGGGGAGCAGCTTTTCAATTAAGGCCATTGTTGGGTTTTGTCCGGAGAGTGGATTGATGATGGTTTTGAATAAATTCCGAGCTTAACTGTTCCAACTGGACATTGAGCAGGTGGCTTTCATTGTTGTTGCTCAATGTTTTCAATACGCTTCCATTTAGAAACTGTTTTTATTCAATGTGAACAAGCTCTTTGTTCGAAGATTACGAAATCCTATTCCTTTTTTTGGAGCGATTTCAGTCATAAAACCTTTTGGACTCATCTGGCCCGCTTTTCCAACTTTGCACCGAATGCCGCATTCATCGCTGAGCGGAAATTTATTGCCACGAATTAGCCCTCGGTGCCAACTTCGTGGCCAACAAAAAAAGAAGCTTCTCAAAGCTCTTCGGCGAACTGGAAAACAAAACCGAGCTTCTTCTGAAAAAGACTTGACTCCGACGCCGGAGCGAGCGACCCGATCGGAAATGCGTAACACAATTATATCACTAATTGTTATTGTTTGTTATATTTTGATGGTCCACATCGATGATTACAAATGATACATTGATGATTACAAAGTCAGTTATAATAATTAAAAGTGTGCGTGTTTGTTATTTTATATCAAGATTAAAACAATCTAATAGTTTTTGATAATTAATGTAGTAATTTATACCAAAAAGTCGATTGATTGTATCCATTTTTGTTATAAATTTGATAAAGTTCTCGAAGTCTGTTATAGTCGAATAAATGTTGTAATATTTTTTGTATGTTTGCATCTTTACCGGCTAAATTTATAACACACTTCCATTTGTAAGCCGTGATTTGTCTATCTTTCTGTCTGCAATGCTTCACAGGAAAGATAGCAAGCAAGCTTGCATACAAGTTGAAAACAGGTGGTATACCTGTAGGTGATAGTTCATACACATGGATGGAAGGCAAGGAAAGAAGATTCTAAAATTTTGTTAAACACCAACGATCGGGGATGGCGAATATGACACGATAAGCGCGAAACCGAAGTTTCTTTTTGTTTATTCTCAACCCGCCATCGTTTCCAAGCAGAAGTTGGGAGTCCCGTCGTTTATTGTACGTGTGCTTTGTTCGAGGGTAATTTGTTTCGTACCCCGGTTCCTTTAGAGCAGTGTATGACGAAGACGACGACGACATATCCAGCATTCAGCGCATATCACTTGCATATGCGCTACCGAAGCTTTGAGAGCAACGAGTTGGGTGAGTTTGGTGGCCTTCGAAATCAGGCTGCCACTTTTTGCAGGAAAAGTTATGCAACCGATCTCGTTTGTGGTGAAGCGTGCGAATGTGATTAACTACCTGTGAATGGAGGACAATGTGTTGTGAGAAGCAGACTGGAAATAATATGTGAATGGTTGCTCCGAGCCAAATGATATCATGAAAATATGTCCAAAAGTAAAGTTAAACTCTCCTGAATTTTCCTGAAGTCTTTGGCAAGATTTCTTGAACTCTTGAACTTTTATACATAAGTCTTCTGAAATCCTTAAAGAAATCTCCAAAAATTCTAAAAAAGTTAAGCAATAGTTCTTAGTAGCATTCTGCAGACTTCTTACTAGTTTTCTTCTGAATTACTGATCAAAGAGAAAAAAATCCTGAACAGGATTATCTTCAAATCCTGATGAAAATTCTCCTGCATGGATTGCACTAGAATTATAACCAAGATTCTTCTGAACTTTTGACTAGGATTGACCTGAAGTTTCGAACCAAAGTCTCTTGCAGCCTTGAAGAGAATTCTCTTGAAATCATGGAACAGATTTTGTCAAACTGCTTAACAGGATTCTGATAAAGTCGTGAACATAGTTTTACTAAAATTCTCAAAAAATAAGCTTCTACAAACAGGGTCAGGAGTCTCCCCGTAGAATCATAAAAACAATCTGTTAAAATAATGAACAGGATTCTGTTAATATGAACTGCAGTCCTGAAGAAAGGTCACTTGGAATCATTTATAGGATTAAATCTGGCATACTAAACAGAATTTCCAAAATCATCAACAGGATTCTTCTAAAATCCTGAACAGATTCTGCTAGCATTCAGAACAGGGTTTTGTTGAAATTCCAAAAAGGATTTTGCAAAAACAAAAACCTTAACAGGATTCTGCTAAAATCCTGTCAGATTACTCCCTAAAAGTCAAGTCAAAATGAAATCACACTGATATTCGCTAGAATACTGAAGCATTCTGCTCGAATCTTGAACAGAAATGAGCTGGATTTTAAACTAGAATTCTCCTAAAAGCTTTTACAGATATTTCCTGAATTTCTCATCACAAATCTGCTGGAATCTTCAACAGGACTCTCCTGAATTCCTAAACAGAAGTGCTTTCCTGCTTCTAGCATTTGGGGAGAAGCATCTTTAGCTTCTAGGAAGCACTGCAAAAAAAAATTTGCGGAAAGCTTTACTGGCAGGTAAGCTTCCCTGCTACTAGCTGGAAGCGTTCCAGCTATTAACAGGAAGCGTGTCAGCTTCTGAAAGAAAGCTTTCTAGCTTCTGGAAGCAAGCTTTCCAGCATCTGAAAATGAAACTTTCCAGGATCTAAAGGAGAAGCTTTACAGCTTCTGGAAGAGAAGATTTCCAGCTTCTGGAAGAGAAGCGTTCCAGTATCTGAAAAGCTTCCCACCTTATGGGGTAGAAGCTTTCCAACTTCTAGTAGAAAGCTCTCTAGTTTCTGTCCAGCTTCTGGAAAGGAACTTTCCAGCTTATAAAAAAGAAGCCTTCAAGCTTCTTGAAAACAATCTTTCCAGCTTCTGGAAGAGGATCTTACAGGATTCAAGAAGAGAAGCTTTCTAGCTTATGGATGAGTAGATTCCCAGCTACTGGAAGAGAAGCTTTCCGAAACGAAGCTTTCCAGCTTCTGGAAGGAAGCTTCCAAGCTTCAGGAATAGAAGCTTTCAAGCTTCAGGAATAGAAGCTTTCAAGCTTCTTGGGGAAAAGCTTTCCAGCATCTGGAAGACAAGCTTTCCAGTTTTAGCTTTTGAAAGAGGAGCTTTCCAGCTTCTGGAAGAGAAGGTTTCCAGCTTCTGGAAGAAAGCTTCCTAGCTTCTGGAAGAGAAGCTTTCCAGCTTCCGGAAGAGAAGCTGCCTTCCAGCTTCTGGAAGGAAGCTCTTTCCAGCTTCTGGAATAGAAGCTTTCCAGCTTCTGGAAGAGAAGCTTTCCAGCTTCTGGAAGAGAAGCTTTCCAGCTTGTGGAAGAGAAGCTTTCCAGCTTCTGGTAGAGAGGCTTTCCAGCTTCTGGTAGAGAAGCTTTCGAGCTTCTGGAAGGAAGCTTTCCAGCTCCTGGAGGAGAATCATTCCAGCTTTTGGAAGAGAAGCTTTCCAGCTTCTGGAAGAGAAGCTTTCCAGCTTCTGGAAGAAAGCTTCCTAGCTTCTGGAAGAGAAGCTTTCCAGCTTCCGGAAGAGAAGCTGCCTTCCAGCTTCTGGAAGGAAGCTCTTTCCAGCTTCTGGAAGAGAAGCTTTTCAGCTTCTGGAAAAGAAGCTTTCCAGCTTCTGAAAGAAAAGCTTTCCAGCTTCTGGTAGAGAACCTATCCAGCTTCTGGCAGAAATGCTTTCCAGCTTCTGGTAGAGCACCTTTCCAGCTTCTGAAAGAAAAGCTTTCCAGCTTCTGGTAGAGAACCTTTCCAGCTTCTGGTAGAGAACCTTTCCAGCTTCTGGAAGAAAAGCTTTCCAGCTTCTGGTAGAGAACATTTCCAGCTTCTGGAAGAAAAGCTTTCCAGCTTCTGGTAGAGAAGCTTTCCAGCTTCTGGAAGGAAGCTTCCCAGCTTCTGAAAGAGAAACTTTCCACGTTCCGGAAGAGAAGCTTTCCACGTTCCGGAAGAGAAGCTGCCTTCCAGCTTCTGGAAGGAAGCTCTTTCCAGCTTCTGGTAGAGCACCTTTCCAGCTTCTGAAAGAAAAGCTTTCCAGCTTCTGGTAGAGAACCTATCCAGCTTCTGGCAGAAATGCTTTCCAGCTTCTGGTAGAGCACCTTTCCAGCTTCTGAAAGAAAAGCTTTCCAGCTTCTGGTAGAGAACCTTTCCAGCTTCTGGAAGAAAAGCTTTCCAGCTTCTGGTAGAGAACATTTCCAGCTTCTGGAAGAAAAGCTTTCCAGCTTCTGGTAGAGAAGCTTTCCAGCTTCTGGAAGGAAGCTTCCCAGCTTCTGAAAGAGAAACTTTCCACGTTCCGGAAGAGAAGCTTTCCACGTTCCGGAAGAGAAGCTGCCTTCCAGCTTCTGGAAGGAAGCTCTTTCCAGCTTCTGGAAGGAAGCTTTCCAGCTTCTGGAAGAGAAGCTTTCCAGCTTCTGGAAGAGAAGCTTTTCAGCTTCTGGAAGAAAAGCTTTCCAGCTTCTGGTAGAGCACCTTTCCAGCTTCTGAAAGAAAAGCTTTCCAGCTTCTGGAAGGAAGCTTCCCAGCTTCTGAAAGAGAAACTTTCCACGTTCCGGAAGAGAAGCTTTCCAGCTCCCGGAAGAGAAGCTGCCTTCCAGCTTCTGGATGAGAAGCTACCTTCCAGCTTCTGGAAGAGAAGCTTTCCAGCTTTTGGAAGAGAAGCTTTCCATCTTCTGGAGGAGAATCATTCCAGCTTCTGGAAGAGCCACTTTCCAGCTTCTGGACGAGACCCTTTCCAGCTTCTGGAAGAAAAGCTTTCCAGCTTCTGGTAGAGAAGCTTTCCAGTTTCTGGAAGAGAAGCTTTCCAGCTTCTGGAAGGAAGCTTCCCAGCTTCTGAAAGAGAAACTTTCCAGGTTCTGAAAGAGAAGCTTTACAGCTTCCGGAAGAGAAGCTGCCTTCCAGCTTCTGGAAGAGAAGCTGCCTTCCAGCTTCTGGAAGAGAAGCTGCCTTCCAGCTTCTGGAAGGAAGCTCTTTCCAGCTTCTGGAAGAGAAGCTTTCCAGCTTCTGGAAGAGAAGCTTTCCAGCTTCCGGAAGAGAAGCTTCCCAGCTTCTGGAAGAAAAGCTTTCCAGCTTCTGGAAGAGAAGCTTTCCAGCTTCTGGAAGAGAAGCTTTCCAGCTTCTGGAGGAGAATCATTCCAGCTTCTGGAAGGAAGCTTCCCAGCTTCTGGAAGAGAAGCTTTCCAGCTTCTGGAAGAGAAGCTTTCCAGCTTCTGGAAGAGAAGCTTTCCAGCTTCCGGAAGAGAAGCTGCCTTACAGCTTCTGGAAGGAAGCTCTTTCCAGCTTCTGGAAGGAAGCTTTCCAGCTTCTGGAAGAGAAGCATTCCAGCTTCTGGAAGGAAGCTTTCCAGCTTCTGGAAGGAAGCTTTCCAGCTTCTGGAAGGAAGCTCTTTCCAGCTTCTGGAAGGAAGCTCTTTCCAGCTTCTGGAAGAGAAGCTTTTCAGCTTCTGGAAGAGCAGCTTTCCAGACCATCGTATGCAGGTTGTTTCTTACCAAACAATTTTAGATAAGGTTGACGCATCCTTGAACAGTCTTCAGCTGCCCTGGCCACGTCCTTGCGACAGCCATAGTATTTCTCCTTCCTCATTAGTTGAACATTTACTTTTGAAACATGCAGAAAACACTACGACCTCTTATAGGTGTTGCGAAATATTGTGGAACATGACAAGGGAAAGGGCATACACCATGTTTGGTAGACGTTTCTGAATACTCGGAATTCTTCACTTTTCTTGAGCAGTTTCGAAACAAATCTTGAGCAGAATTCCAGGTATATCTCAAGTTGGTTTTATTTCCAGGAATTTCTTGAAATCCTGCCTGGGATCCTTCTGAAAATTTGCTTAGGGTTCTCCTTGAGACCAACACAATGGTTTCTTCAGGAATCTTACTCATACTTTCCATAACATAAATTTACTCAACATTTCGGGATAATCCCAAATATTGTTGATTACGATTTTCATTAAAAAATAGTCGCTTTTTGAAATAAAATACACAGGAAGTGAAGTGAGGGAAAGGAGAGAAATCGTAGATGCTTTGCTTGCTCACTAAATGTAAAACAATAAGTAATGATGCAGCTTCAAAATATGACTGTGACTTACTTTTCTGCAAAATGCGAATCCATCAGTAATGTTTAAAAAGAGTGGTATTCATTGGGTGCTTACCTGAAAAGATACAAAGAAAAACAATTAGTGTTTTATCAATTACTCAGATAATCAATAAAACTAGATTACATAAAACGAAAGAAAAAAACATGAGATTCTTCTTCGACAATAAGGTTGTTCAATGTTCTTAGGCCATCTTCAGCAGTGTTACAAATTGTATGTCGAGTAACATATTTTTTGTAACTCGTAATACGATTCGTATCCTGCTGAAAATACCCTTAGGATTGAGTCTGAACTCCATTTTTAAAGGAGAGAAAGATATACTGTACGTCCTAGAGATTTACAATTTTGTTATGAACCTCTTCGAGTTGATATTGTCCCGTCAATCGTGGAAATATTTCGAGATATGAAATAGAAATGCTTATGAAATGTGTAAGATATGGAATATTGTTTTAGTATGGTTCTGCGAATCAAAGTCGAATTATTTTCTTCCCGAATTAGGTTCATATTTATTGTAATCAACTTCACCAGGCTCACTACAATCGAAACCCAACCATTCCTCCAGTATCAAGTGTTACAAAAACTCATCACCCATCACCATCACAGAAACTGACACGTTCTAAAGAGGTTAGTGCCTACAATTGGTTTAACTAGGTTGCGACATACAGCGGCGACAGGGCAATCCATTAAGATTATCTCCCCTAGACCTGCACATTCCATTCGTCGGCCAACGGAACAATGCCTCACATTCCGCAAAACCTCTGCTACTACTAGCACAACAGCAACCATCTCATCGTCGTCATTGGGCGGTATATAGTAACAACGTTGACAAGCGCCGTTAGCCTACATTTGGGGGCAGATAGACGAACGAGCCTTCCATCATGTCTGCTCTGCGGTTAAAAGTTTGCTGCCACAGACAAGTACAAGTGTGGAGGCTCTACCCAGCAAAACCGATGCTTGGTGGTTGCATGATTGTCCTTTTCGTATGTTGAACGATTTGATCCACGTGACAATTATTTGGATGGGAAAATAGTTGGGAGGATGAGTCAGATGAAATTGGTTCGCTTTTTCAGCTCAAAAAAGGGATGCAATGTTTAAAGGTGATTATTGCGGCAGACTACAATGGGCAGGTCACAAGAGTAAAGTTAAAAATATGAAGATTTACAGGATAAGTTTCGTGTAAAACAAATCAGATTCACATCGATGAAGCAAGTTGAAGATAGTTTTGATCAACTATTGGATGATACTGTATATAGTAAGTGCCATTCATTTTATGGTACAGAGTAAGTCAATCTGTCACCAGTAAGATCAATTCACAATATAAAATAATGATAGTCAGATTTGGCTTTTGAATAATAACTACTCTCATAGTTATAGGTCAGTTACAATTAATCTTATTCAACAATGAACCAAACCCCATCATAACCATAACCATAAACTGTATCATAAGTTAATGGTTTTGATGGAAATGGAACAAATAAACTCATAAAATTTACATATAACCCATAGAATTACTTCAAGTATGCAATTATTATGGAATTTATTATAAACAACATGCTATCAAACATGAGCAATCATCGGACAAACGATACACTACATCATGGATTCCAATAACATCGCAAATCTACGTCGACACCCATGTTAATCTGTGCCATCCACCTATAAATACGACTAATTAATTCCTATTACCATTATTGGTGTCGTGTGAATCGATGCAAATTACATCACTCGAAAGATATGCTTTGCGGTAGATTCTCCACATTTCCCCAATTACCTTCCTCCCGAGGGAACTATTATAATGGACAGGCACGAATCAATGCACGATTGAAGTCACATAACCGCAAAATGCAACCACACCACAACAACCGTCAAGTTTTCGATGCCCAAACCACAAAGTCTTCCCGCTATCTATGTGTGTGTGTGTGTGTTGATGGTGGGCGGTCAACAGGAACGGAATCTTCCACCATCATCGAGGTGCAGAACGAGCGAGAGAAGCCTTCGGGGACTTTGCGGGCATCCATCTTCGTTCCGCGTTGCAAGTCATATTCATTGGGCAACTTTTGCCCGGCATTGACTTCACCGGGTACTGAAAATTAACCTGCACCACGGGACCATCAATTTCCTCCGTTGCATCACATTCAATTTTGAGGAAGAACCCGCGCAAAAAGTTTTGGAAAATGTCGAGCAACAACAGCACAAGTGGCTATACCATATGGACAATGGTAAGTCAATAGTTCTGAGAAGTGACTAGAAATGCAATCATTAATTTGAAGCTCTCATAGTGGTAGGGTCCATCGAAGTTAACACCTCAATCGCGTATTAACTTCGATGGAGCTTACCACCATCAGAGCATAAATGGTCTTCAAAAAGCAAATAAATGTCAAGCATACATACTAAAGATTATACGTTTAACGTTCCATTCTACAATTTGAATGGATCATCAAAAACGATACAAATAATGGTTGGAAAACAATATGTATTATAGCTTTGTGTGTGTTGAACATTGAAAAGCAAATAACTCAAATGTTTTTTGTCATTGATTTCAAATTAGTACCACAATTTTCTTTCAAACCATATTATATATGGTTGAAACTATAACCCAAGTGTTAAAAATCATTACTCTAATGGTTTATAACTTGAAAATTTTGTATCGCATCGCAATTCTATCACTTTTACTCGGACACGGTATCAATATTGCAAATTCGAACTCTATCCCTTCTAGGATGGTTCTTCGGAGGAATAAAACTCGTTCCATCTCGTCTACCAGACAACCAACCAACCATCAGCGGATGCAAGGATGCAGCAACTAGAGAAAACAGTTTACTTTTCTTGACCTGGAAACAATTTTTGTGTTTATATTGCCTGCCATGCCCCATCATGATGGCCCTGTTGCTGCTAAAGGAAAATCAAGAGCATTTCGCTTTCTGTTTATGGAGGTTCTACCGGGCGTCCAAAGTCGCCGTCCAACAACTGTCTTCGAATTTCTGTGCGAGGAAAACGGTCGATGGTGCAGCGAATGGTTTATAGTTATGGGTAGCAGTAAACAGTAACAGCAATATGTTCTCTGTTTTGCCCTTCTCTCTCTGTCGGTCGGTCTTTGTGCACTTCGAGAAGGTACCGGTGGGAATTTATTTATCTTCGATGTTGTATATTACCGAGTGAGGTGAGATGTTTGTCGGGGGATTCCGAAAGGGATGGTTGATAGGGGGGTTGGTCGTTCAAGAGTTGGAAGTGCTTCGTTTTTCGGATTGAGGAAGATATATTGAGTCAGAGATATCCACTTCTGCAGCTTGGCGAATTACGTGTTTGGGGTTGAAGTCGTGGAGGTTTCTGGTAATTGAAAATATTTGGTAAATACTGCAAATAATTTCTTTCGAAAGCTCGTGAACAATATTCCAACCTGTCAAATAATAGTTGAGTATGATATAATTATCATTGATCATATGGTGATTCTAAACACATCAGCAAAAAGAAATTTTAGATTTTTTTTATCTTTCGTTGTCTGTTTGAAGTATATCGTCAATCGAAATGTCAACTTTACTCAAAATCATTCACATATTGCCTCAACGGTTGATTATCCAAGCTAATCATTATTGAACCATAGTGTTTAAAGTAATTTGAACAAATAATAACAACATCCAGAGAGGCTTCACAGCAAGATGCAGCACAGAAAACTGAGAAGATTCTGTGCAAAATTCTAGAGGATTTTTTAGCAGAATCCTGGCAGAACTTTCAACAGAATCCGGAGAGGATTCTCAGCAGAATCCGGAGAGGATTCTCAGCAGAATCCGGAGAGGATTCTCAGCAGAAACCTGAGAGGATTCTCAGCAGAATCCGGAGAGGAATCTCAGCAGAATTCTGAGAGGATTCTCAGCTGAATTCTGAGAGGATTCTCAGCAGAATCTTGAGAGATATCTATGCAGATTCCAGCAAGGATTTTCAGCAGAATCCTGAGAGAATTCTCGCAGAATAATAAGAGGTTTCTCAGCAGAATCCTGAGAGGAATCTCAGCAGAATCCTGAGACGATTCTCAGCAGAATCCTGAGAGGATGCTCGGCAGAATCCTGAGAAGTTTTTCAGCAGAATCTTGAGAGATATCTATGCAGATTCCAGCAAAGATTTTCAGCAGAATCCTGAGAGTAATCTCAGCAGATCACTGAGAGTATTTCTAGTAGAATCCCAGAGAGGAATCTCAGCAGAATCCTGGCAGGATTTTTAGCAGAATCCTGAGAGGATTCTCTGCAGAATCCTGAGAGGATTCTCTGCAGAATCCTGAGAGGATTCTCAGCAGAATTCTGAGAGGATGCTCAGCAGAATCCTGAAAGGATGCTTAGCAGAATCCTGAGAGGATTCTCTGCAACATCCTAGGAGGATTCTCTGCAACATCCTGAGAGAATTCACAGCAGAATCCTGAGAGGATTCTTAGAGGGGAATCTCAGCAGAATCCTGAGAGGAGTTTTAACAGAATCCTGAGAGCATTCTCAGCAGAATCTTGAGAGGATTTTTAGCAGAATCCTGAGAGGATTCTCAGCAGAATCTTGTGAGGATTCTCAGCAGAATCCTGAGAGGAATCTCTGCAGAATCCTGAGATGAATCTCAGCAGGATCCGGAAAGGAATCCCAGCAGAATCCTGAGAGCATTTTTAGTAGAATCCTGGGAGGATTCTCAGGAGAATCCTGAGAGAAATCTCAGCAGAATCCTGAGAGGATTCTCAGCAAATTCGAAGAGAATTTTCAGCATAATCCTGAGACGATATTCAGCAGAATCCTGAGGGTATTTTTAGTAGAATCCTGACAGGATGCTCAGCAGTATCCTGAGAGGATTCTCAGCAACATCCTGAAAGGATTCTCAGCAGAATCCTGAGAGGATTCTTGCAGAATAATTAGAGGTTTCTCAGCAGAATCCTGAGAATTTTTAGCAGAATCCTGAGAGGATGCTCAGCAGAATCCTGAGAGGAATCTCTGCAGAATCCTGAGAGAAATCTCAGCAGGATCCTGAGAGATTCCTCGGCAGAATCCTGAGAGGATTCCCATAGAGGAATCTCAGAAGAATCCTGACAGGATTTTTAGCAGAATCCTGAGAGGATGCTCAGCAGAATCCTGAGAGGATTCTCTGCAGAATCCTGAGAGGATTCTCAGCTGAAATTTGAGCGGATGCTCAGCAGATTCTTGAGAGGATTCTTAGCAAAATCCTGAGAGTATTCTCAGAAGAATCCTGAGAGGATTCTCAGCAGAATCCTGAGAGGATTCTTGGCAGAATCATGAGAGGATTCTCAACAGTATCCTGAAAGGATGATCAGCATAATCCTGTGAGGATTCTCAGCAGAATCCTGAGTGCACTCTCGGCTGAGGAGGATTCTCAGCAGAATCCAGAGAGGATCCTTAGCAAAATCTTGAGAGTATTCTCAGCAGAATTCTGAGAGGATTCTCAGCAGAATCCTGAGGGGATTCTCAGCAGAATCCTGAGAGGATCCTCAGCAGAATCTCTAAGAGGACCCTTAGCAGAATCCTTAGAGGATTCTCAGCAGAATCCTGAGAGGATTCTCAGCAAAATCCTGGGAGGTTGCTCTGCGAATCCAGAGGGGATTCTCAGCAGAATTTTGAGGGGATTCTCAGCAGAATCCTGAGAGGATTCTCAGCAGAATCCCTGAGAGGATCCTCAGCAGAATCTCTAAGAGGATCCTCAGCAGAATCCGGAAAGGATTCTCAGCAGAATCCTGAGAGGATTCTCAGCAGAATCTTTGAGAGAATTATCAGCAGCATCCTGAGACTATTCTCAGCAAAATCCTGAGAGAATTCTCAGCAGATTCATGAGAGGATTCTCAGCAGCATCCTGAGAGGATTATCAGCAAGAATCACGACAGGATTCTCAGCAGAATCCTGAGAGGAACTCTCAACAGAATCCTTAGAGAATTCTCAGCAGATTCACGAGAGGATTTTCTGCAGAATTTTAAGAGGATTCTCAGCAGAATCCTGAGAGGATTCTCAGCAGAATCCTGAGAGGATTCTCAGTAGAATCCTGAGTAGATTCCCAGAAGAATCCTGAGTAGATTCCCAGTAGAATCCTGAGTAGATTTTCAGCAGAATCCTAAGAGGATTCTCAGCAAAATCTTGAACATCTTCGGACATCGTCCCGTAGATGTTCAAGATTTTGCTTTTTGCGTAGACAAACCCCAAGAAATTTAGTCTCAGCTGAATCCTGAGAGGATTCTCAGTAGAATCCTGAGAAGATTCTCAGCAGAATCCCGAGTGGATTCTCAGCAGAATCCCGAGTGGATTCTCAGCAGAATCCCGAGTGGATTCTCAGCAGAATCCTGAGAGGATTCTCAGCAGAATCCTGAGAGGATACTCAGCAGAATCCTGAGAGGATTTTCAGCAGAATCCTGAGAGGATTCTCAGCAGAATCCAGAGAGGATTCTCAGCAGAATCCAGAGAGGATTCTCAGCAGAATCCAGAGAGGATTCTCAGCAGAATCCAGAGAGGATTCTCAGCAGAATCCTGAGAGGATTCTCGGCAGAATCCTGAGAGAATTCTCAGCAGATTCCTGAGAGGATTTTCAGCAGAATCCTGAGAGGATTCTCAGCAGAATCCTGAGAGGATTCGCAGCAGAATCCTGAGAGGATTCTCAGCAGAAACCTGAGAGGATTCTCAGCAGTATCCTGGGAGAATTCTCAGCAGAATTCTGAGACAATTCTCAGCTAAATGCTGAGAGGAATTTCAGTAGAATCTTGCGAGGATTCTCAGAAGAATCCTGAGAGGATTCTCAGCCTCAGAGAATCGTGACAGGATCTTTAGCAGAATCCTGAGAGGATTTTTGAACTCATCTTTGAGAACAGAACCATGATAAATTTCAGAACTGAATCCTGCGAAGATTTTCGAACAGAATTTCGACACGGCTCTGAAATACAATCCCATGAGGATTCCCAACATAATTTTGACAGGAATTTGATAAGATTCCTGAGAGAATTCTGAATAGAGTTTCGAACAGATTTCTCAGAGGTTTACAATAGTTAGCAAGAATGTGTAATAATAATTACCACTGAGGAAACATAAATATTATCAATCTATTTCTTTCTGTTTCAATAAAGACCTAACTGAAATGGGTCCCAGCTGTACAAATTGTTTCCAAATCATCAAATCGAAACTAAATATCTTTCTATCTTCCAGGCAAATAGGCACCTATGTGTGTATGAATGGTGTACCACTGTCTGCCCGTCCGGGTGTTCCAGCAAATAGCATATCCCCAATGAAGACCTTCCTATTGACACACTCGGCTAGATAATAGCAAAAAAAAAGCACAATGTTAGCTTTGCAGCAGCAGGAAACTCATCTCGGTGCAGCAACATTCGGACTTCTCCAGCACTCAATAGAACAAAGACTTTTACCCTTCGGGGTGCAACTCCCCATTCTCAAAAGTGTGTCCGGAAGTGGATGAAACGGGAGAAGTTGATGTACTCGTACCGGAGCGGATTGATTCGAAGAGGGTTAAACGCATTTCTGGATTTGTTGATGGATCGGCACTATTTGGACGCAGAGAAAATTGTTCGGATGGGAGATGAATTTTTCATCCGACTGTTATGTCTTTTGTTTCATGATGGCTCAAAGGAGAAAACAAATAGTTATTAATGAATGTAACTATATCCAGTACAGTTATAAGACGTTTTCCATACCATACAAATTCTCAAATCATTTCAGTTAAGTAAATGATGATAGAAACATTTTCATGAGTGGTTCGAAGATTTCGTTTATTGTTCTTACCATGCAATATATGGTATTCATTTCCGTAAATTGTAATTAACATTAAGTATATGGTTTTTATATATTTTATTTTTCATTAAATTTTGTTTAGCGAGTACAATAAAACCGACTGGCTGTATTTTTTCCAATCAAAACAACATAATACTTTAAATGGACGATACCTCTAATGGTTAGAAGCCCAAATATTTAAAAACCCGTTCCACTTCGCAGATGACAATTTGATTATCAGGTCACACGTTGCCACATGCTAAATTTAGAACTGTCATCAAACGATCCCCGACTGCAGGAGCAGTATAACCCGTTTTACCACCCGAAAGGTCCGCACAGCAGCAAATGAGGTCATCATCCTACGGTTGCTACGGTGTGACGACGACGGTCCAGCTGAGCCAGTTCTACATTGTCATCCTATTCGCGTCGCGTCGAGATGCGGGAAAACCCCCTATTTTGCCATTTAGTGGGCGCGATGACGCCAACACAACTAGGGCTGGTAGCGACAGAGCGTCTCAAACATAGGAGGATTAGAGATCTCATGCATGAAATAAGAGACTGAACAGGAAGCGAAATATAAAAATAGTTTAGTTTGCAGAACACTAAGGAGTTTTTCGGCAGAATACTGAGAGGGTTACCTACAGAATTGTGAGATGATTCTTTTGACTGAGAGCATTATGCTAAGAGAGGAAGTAACTCGTGGATGAAATATTAAAGAAATTCCTAGTACATTTTACTAGAATAATCCTTTGATAAACTGTTGGGCAAATTTTGATACAAATCGTGGAAGAATTAATGAGTCTCTATGACAATGGATGGAAAAATAACTGGAATACTCGGTATAGAAACTTTTTGAGGAACTCTTGTAAGGTTTTCTAAAAAAAAATCCTTTGAGTGTTTTCAAAAAATTTAGAACAATACTTTGAAAGTTTTTGTGAACACTTAATTCAGAATGCCGATTATGGTGCAAAAAAAAAAATTGTGGCACAATTCCCGTCAGAATCTTCATAAAATATGTTAGAGTAACTACTAGAGAAATTGATGAAAGATTTAGTGTTAAAACCTCTGGAGAACATCGTAGAATAGTATCTGTAAATGTTTTCCGAGTAAAATAGGTTACTGGAGGAAACTGCGTTAAGAGAATTTTGAATAAATTCGTCTGCAATCCTATGAGAAATCTCTGGCAATATTGCTGAACGAATTCCAGTAAAATCTCAAGAATAGTTTCCATGGGGATGCCCGGAGAAGTCCCTGAAAGCAATTCAGAACATATCTAGGGAGAAATCTCTTGAAGAATTTCCTAAGCTTTTCGTTGAAGAATCTGAAACACAATTCCTAGAGAAAATCGATTTCTTTGAAGTTATGCAATATTTGTATATTGTATTTGAATGAGTCTCTAAATTCAAATGTACTTTTTATTAAAAATAAAAACTTGCAGTAAAATAAAGACATCTAAGCAGAGACCCGCAACCAGCCCTGCTTCACCAACAGTGGGCGCTAAATAATCGAACGAGACAGCGTGGTGTCGTTGCCAGCCAGTATCAATTTGCGTACCACAAGTTTCAAACGCAACTTGAGTTATTTGGATCATCATTGTGCAGCACATGGCGGTGAGCACGCTGAGCCCGAGTAGTGAAATGCGGGTCACTCGACCTGAATCAGGTAACAAGAATATAACGCAATTCTATCAAAATCAGTTAAAAATAACAGAAGTTGATATAATTTTGTTGTTAAGTTGCCTTTGTTCTTCACTTGTTATATTTCTGTAACAGTTTTTTTTTATAAATAACATGCAAATATATGAACAGAAACATAATTTGCAATAATTTTGTAAGTTCGTACTACATTCTGCAGTAATTTTGTTATAAATTATATAATTTTTAATATTCTTGTGGTTTTTTTCTTTGCAAATTTTGTAGAGATTTTTTTTATCTTAACAACTCACTATAAACTTGTTTCTTCCGTCTAGTCGGGCAGCAGCTGCAACTGCCAGGGGTAGGTGCGAGTGACACTTGATGATGAGGTTGCACCCAATACGACCTACTGTTTAGGTGGGCGGAAATTGGGACGAACTGCAACAACAAACAGTAGATGCATACGTCGAAGTCAGTTCGAGGATGCAACTCGGGGAACTTATGTTCACACATACACACACAGGAGATGGACCATTTTCCTGGTTGGTTTCCAACATCGTCCGCAGAAATTAATTAAACTGATGAATGAGAGGATGCTGGTTTGAGTTGACGAGTAAGCGAAACTTGGAGAAGAAAGAGGTATTGCATAAATGAAGCAATTTTCAAACACGAAATACAAAGGAATTATATAATCATCAACGAATTGTAGATATATTATGCCACTTTTCAGCAAAATTGAAAAATTGAAGAACATTTCAAACAGAACTCAAGGATTCGATTCGATTTCGATTCGATTCGATTTCGATTCGATTTCGATTTCGATTCGATTTCGATTCGATTTCGATTCGATTTCGATTCGATTTCGATTCGATTTCGATTCGATTTCGATTCGATTTCGATTCGATTTCGATTCGATTTCGATTCGATTTCGATTCGATTTCGATTCGATTTCGATTCGATTTCGATTCGATTTCGATTCGATTTCGATTCGATTTCGATTCGATTTCGATTCGATTTCGATTCGATTTCGATTCGATTTCGTTTCGATTTTGATTCGATTCGATTTCGATTCGAATTCAATTCGATTTCGATTTGATTTATTTTTCGATTCGATTTCGATTTGATTTCAATTCGATTTCGATTTCAATTTCATTTCGATTCGATTTCGGTTCGATTACGATTCGATTACCATTCGATTTCAATTCGATTTCGATTCGATTTCGATTCAATTTCGATTCAATTTCGATTCGATTTCGATTTCGATTCGATTTCGATTCGATTTCGATTTGATTTTGATTCGATTTCGATTCGATTTCGATTCGATTTCGATTCGATTTCGATTCGATTTCGATTCGATTTCGATTCGATTTCGATTCGATTTCGATTCGATTTCGATTCGATTTCGATTCGATTTCGATTCGATTTCGATTCGATTTCGATTCGATTTCGATTCGATTTCGATTCGATTTCGATTTGATTTCGATTCGATTTCGATTCGATTTCGATTCGATTTCGATTCGATTTCGATTCGATTTCGATTCGATTCGATTTCGATTCGATTTCGATTCGATTTCGATTCGATTTCGATTCGATTTCGATTCGATTTCGATTCGATTTCGATTTGATTTCAATTCGATTTCGATTCGATTTCAATTTCAATTCGATTTCGATTCTATTTCGATTCGATTTCGATTCGATTTCGATTCGATTTCGATTCGATTTCGATTCGATTTCGATTCGATTTCGATTCGATTTCGATTCGATTTCGATTGGATTTCGATTCAATTTCGATTGGATTTCGATTCGATTTCGATTCAATTTCGATTCGATTACCATTCAATTTCGATTCGATTTCGATTCGATTTCGATTCAATTTCGATTCGATTTCGATTCGATTTCGATTCGATTTCGATTTGATTTCGATTCGATTTTGATTCTTTTTTGATTCAATTTCGATTCGATTCGATTTCGATTCGATTTCAATTTCGATTCGATTTCGATTCGATTTCGATTCAATTTCGATTCGATTTCGATTCGATTTTGATTTGATTTCGATTCGATTTCGAAAATTGAATCGAACTCAAATTGAAATCGAATCGAACTGTACTCGATATTGAAATGGAATCGAATCGAAATTGAATAGGAACCGAATTGGAGTCGAAATTGATATTTAGGATAGAAATGAAATCTGAACTTTTTTTAAAATTATTTACTTTTTTATCGAAATTAGCAAAAATCAATGAAATACAATGTATAACTTAACAGTTCCTTTGATTAGTTTAAGTAGAAAATTGATCTACTATATAGCATATGGTTACCTCCATTAATCACTCCAAAAATTTTGACTATTACTACCTTCCAAACTATTTTTAGCCTTTGAATTCTGGTCATACCATACCACAAACAGTTATTTTATGGTTACGTATTTTCTTTGCAATAAATTTAATCCATTCAAGTACGTACTTCGATTGTTGGTCCATAAATCATTTGTAAAGTTCCCCTCTAGGTCGTTTGCCAGATTCTAAACAACTTTGCTATACCATATCACAAACAGTTATCGTATGGTTATGCCCGTTTTTGGCATTAAAACTAACCGTTCAACTTCTGCTATACATTTAAACCACATCTTAAATCGAAACGATTAAATTTACCCTACCCCAAGCCACTTAATCGTGAAAAGCGGAGCTTGGGGACCACATTCAACCGAGTCTTCCCCCCACACACAAAAACAATAGACTGAATTCTCCGCCACCATCAAAGTTGAACTATCGCAATCATCGTGAAAACAGAACGTGACTGAAACGACAACTAACTGCAACCAACTGGGAGGATGGCGATGATGCGACGCTCTCGTGGAGGATAGCGGGAATCGTGCCTTCGACCTCTCGTCTCGTCGTTTTAAAATGTATGTAGACACGTGCTGCAGTCGTCGTCGTCGTCGTCGCCGCCGGGGTGCGAGAATACAACACCGAATGACACCACCGAAACTCCGAGCATAATGGTGTTTTGGGGGATGTAAAAAATTTATGGCGATTTCCAACGAGGACCTGCGTTTGACTGTGTGTGTTTGAGGGAGCCTGGGGGGTGATAAATTTAACTTTCTTTGTCAACCCGAGATTCGGTGAGTGAAATTAATGGGGTTTCTTAAGCTTGTTTTTCGCGAGTCACAGAGTTTTACGACGGGCGCCAACCAGAAGGGTGCATCGACTGCGTTTATCGTGTTTCGGAGATGAGGGATTATATGTTTTGCTTATGGGAAGTTTGAAGTGTGTCAAACTTGGGGAGCGAATGTTAATCACACAACCCATCGAAATGTTAACTAACGGTTACAAAGGGTAGAAGTTGCAAATGAGACACAGTGTTGGAGAAGTTTTTCGAAGGCGGAAATATTCGGGGCAAAGTTTTCCCTCTAACAAAAGTTGCAACTTGGAAAGCACAGAGACAAGGATGCACTGTAAGGAAAGAAGTGATGTCACTGGCGCAAAAGTTGTCTGTTGTTGAAGGAATTTGTCACTTGATAGCAGCGAAAGTTTCAGAAATACAACGACGAGGAGTAATTAGGAGAGCTGTTAGCTAAAACTCAGATAGGGAGAAGCTTCCCCTTTATAGTAAAAGGCTGAATGTTATTCCTAATTCTATAGATGATTTGTGCTCAATGTATGGTGATGGTAAAAAACATTTTCAATCATATCTGCTTATGTTGATCGATGAACTCCAAAGTTTCCTTACTAAAATGACTTTCCAACTTTGATCAACATCGCAAAACGAGGTTCTAATGCTCTCATTTTCGGTGACAATGGTTTTCACGATGCTCATACCGTGTCTTATACAAACAGCAGATTTCATTGTCGTACCCATAAGTTCTACTCCATTCTCACTCGACAAATGTCAAGAAATTGGCTTGTCGGAGTCGAATCAAAATCACGTGTAACACATTTTATAACATATTGAGTATTGTTTCTACCGTACCACAAACAATTATCTTATGATAACACCGTATTTTTGTATCAAAAGTAATCGTTCAAAGCATCCATAGCTTCTATAGTAAAACTAATCCGCATCTTTAATGACACAAAATAATCAACCTGCCCCACGCCACTTTTCATATAACATAGTACGTATGATGACGGACAATAAGTAAAAAAAAACGATTCCAAACATCTTTGCTTATGTTAATCGCTAAACTCAAAAGTTTTCCTCAACAAAATGATTTCCCAAGTTTGCCTAAAATCCCAAAACGAAACTCAAAAGTCTTTGCCCCGGAGGACTGGCTTTCACTTCCAGTGACAATGGCTTTCACGATGTTCGTGCCACATACAAACAGCAGATAAATCATTGTCGTGCCCAAAAGTTCCACTCCATTCTCACTCGACGAATGTCAAGAAGTTGGCGTGTAATCTCGCGTTCGTCCGTCCCTCACTATTGCGTTCAGTCGGTCACATGTAGCCGCTCCCGCCGCCGTCGTTGCCAGAACGGATGAACAAGGGAAGTCAAGAATTTTTACTGAAGCACGTAAAAATGTGGAGGTTGCACGGTGCGAATTTGTCGAATAAATTGAGTATAACGATCGGTTAAATTGAGTTACCATACGGTATATGGTTGCAACAATTATAGCGTTTATAGAAGATGTACAATTTTAATCAAGAAGTAAATTTCAGAATTATGTGTGAATTACGATTAATCTACCATTTGGGCTATGGTTGCTACAACTATGGCGATTAAAGGAGTATATATATATAAGGTCATCAAGTAGCCAATTTTATAATGAAATGTGAATCTTTAACGATAAATCTACCATACAATGTATGGTACTGTCTAATAATTGCAGATCAAACTCAAAATAATTATTCCTAATCAGTTTACGAGGTGTTTCCTCTTATTTCACCAATTAAATTTGTAGCAAAAAGCCATTTTTCAATAGTTACATGTTTTTTAATGCAATTACGATTTCAGCAATAATCCTCTTATAGTATTTTATCACAAAAAAAAGAAATCTGATCTCACTGTGCCATCTCAACGAAGAATTTTTCCAAGCAAATACAACACAGAAAACCCGAGAAAAAAAAGCCAACGACAACTCCTCGAGAAAAATGCCAAAAGCGAATAGCGAAGTCGGCACTAATTTATGGCAAAGTTCACATCCGCCTTCTTGCGACGAAGACGAGGCGGACGACGAGTTCGCTTCCGGAATCCGGAGGATCCAGAACAACGGTAGCCGATGGAGAGATAAAGCTGGCGACGGTACGCGAATGCTGATGATGGTTCGGTTTGAATTAAATTTAAAGTCGCGACGATAAGCTTCTTTTTTCCATGTGCTCAAAGCCGGAACAAAAGAATTCTCAACCTTGAAGGACGCGACAGTTGTCAGTGAGAAAACCTTCCCGAAAGCCGCGAATTTGGATTTCGGCGGAATCCTCTGGAAAGAAAATTGCTGCCACACGGTAATCTGACGTGATACTTATATTTTGGGCTATGAAAAAACTTTTTCGTCCTTTTTGCTAGACAGTAAAAGTTGTTGTGAGCGCTTTGCCCTCGCTGAATACGAGCGTGTGGTTACGGTGCTGAAATCATAAAACACGCGAGATTGATGGGAGGTTATGCGCTAGATATGCAAGTCATTGCCGGCAACAAACAAGCTCAATTTGTTTCGAGGGTCTTCAAATGCAGGATGTCATAATCTAGGATTGGATAGAGGTGATAGTTTTACCGTAAAATTTCTGGTAATGGCGATTGGCTTGTAGTGAAATCTTTATTGACGTTAATTATGTCAAAACATTTTCGTGTGTTACAATTTTAGCGGCGGAAAATCTACAATTGATCAGCGATAATGATTCTGTTTCAGATAAGCTTAACAAACAAATAGTAGCCTACATTTTCAAAATTATTTGATAGCATCGTTAAACATGATTTTATCAGGGAAATTTTAAGATAAATACATAAAGAATCGAAATTCAATCGAAATTGGAATCGAAAGGAAACTATATAAACAGAGAATATTTTTAAAGATTGCGAGTATTGTTTCTACCATACCACAAACAGTTGTCTTATGGTAATACCTCATGTTTACATCAAAATGAATCGTTCTAAGCATCCTTAACTGCTATAGCTAAATTTATCCACATTCATATTCAATCCATTCCACATTCAATCGTCGATTGTGGTATGAAGATAAAATATACAATACTTAAGAAGTGGTCACATAAATTATTTTACGGATTCCTGTGAAATCTCAACAACTGAACAGTTCGGTTTTGATTGGATTTCAATTTAATTGTGATTAAATTCTGATTCGATAGCAAAATGGAATGGAATTAGAATCGAAATCGGATTAAAATTGATTCTAAATCAAAGTCAAATCAAAGCGTAATCGAATCAAAATCTATTTCGATCCGAGTTCAATTCGAGTTCGATTTCGATTCAATTTCGATTTGATTTCGATTCGATTCGATTTCGATTCGATTTCGATTCGATTTCGATTCGATTTCGATTCGATTTCGATTCGATTTCGATTCGATTTCGATTCGATTTCGATTCGATTTCGATTCGATTTCGATTCGATTTCGATTCGATTTCGATTCGATTTCGATTTCGATTCGATTCGATTCGATTTCGATTCGATTTCGATTCGATTTCGATTCGATTTCGATTCGATTTCGATTCGATTTCGATTCGATTTCGATTCGATTTCGATTCGATTTCGATTCGATTTCGATTCGATTTCGATTCGATTTCGATTCGATTTCGATTCGATTTCGATTCGATTTCGATTCGATTTCGATTCGATTTCGATTCGATTTCGATTCGATTTCGATTCGATTTCGATTCGATTTCGATTCGATTTCGATTCGATTTCGATTCGATTTCGATTCGATTTCGATTCGATTTCGATTCGATTTCGATTCGATTTCGATTCGATTTCGATTCGATTTCGATTCGATTTCGATTCGATTTCGATTCGATTTCGATTCGATTTCGATTCGATTTCGATTCGATTTCGATTCGATTTCGATTCGATTTCAATTCGATTTCGATTCGATTTCGATTCGATTTCCAGCTTCAGGAGGAAGCTTTCCAAGCTTCAGGAGAAAGCTTTTGAAGTTCAGGAGAAAGCTTTCGAAGTTCAGGAGAAAGCTTTCGAAGTTCAGGAAGAAGCTTTCCAAGCTTCAGGAAGAAGATTTCCAAGCTTCAGAAAGATTTCCAAGCTTCAGGAAGAAGCTTTCCAAGCTTCAGGAAGAAGCTTTCCAAGCTTCAGGAAGAAGCTTTCCAAGCTTCAGGAAGAAGCTTTCCAAGCTTCAGGAAGAAGCTTTCCAAGCTTCAGGAAGAAGCTTTCCAAGCTTCAGGAAGAAGCTTTCCAAGCTTCAGGAAGAAGCTTTCCAAGCTTCAGGAAGAAGCTTTCCAAGCTTCAGGAAGAAGCTTTCCAAGCTTCAGGAAGATTTGATTTCGATTCGATTTTGATTCGTTTTCGATTCGATTTCGATTCGATTTCGATTCGATTTCGATTCGATTTCGATTCGATTTCGATTCGATTTCGATTCGATTTCGATTTCGATTCGATTTCGATTCGATTTAGATTCGATTTCGATTTCGATTCGATTCGATTCGATTTCGATTCGATTTCGATTCGATTTCGATTCGATTTCGATTCGATTTCGATTCGATTTCGATTTGATTTCGATTCGATTTCGATTCGATTTCGATTCGATTTCGATTCGATTTCGATTCGATTTCGATTCGATTTTGATTCGATTTCGATTCGATTTCGATTCGATTTCGATTCGATTTCGATTCGATTTCGATTCGATTTCGATTCGATTTCGATTCGATTTCGATTCGATTTCGATTCGATTTCGATTCGATTTCGATTCGATTTCGATTCGATTTCGATTCGATTTCGATTCGATTTCGATTCGATTTCAATTCGATTTCGATTCGATTTCGATTCGATTTCGATTCGATTTCGATTCGATTTCGATTCGATTTCGATTCGATTTCAATTCGATTTCGATTCGATTTCGATTCGATTTCCAGCTTCAGGAGGAAGCTTTCCAAGCTTCAGGAGAAAGCTTTTGAAGTTCAGGAGAAAGCTTTCGAAGTTCAGGAGAAAGCTTTCGAAGTTCAGGAAGAAGCTTTCCAAGCTTCAGGAAGAAGATTTCCAAGCTTCAGAAAGATTTCCAAGCTTCAGGAAGAAGCTTTCCAAGCTTCAGGAAGAAGCTTTCCAAGCTTCAGGAAGAAGCTTTCCAAGCTTCAGGAAGAAGCTTTCCAAGCTTCAGGAAGAAGCTTTCCAAGCTTCAGGAAGAAGCTTTCCAAGCTTCAGGAAGAAGTTTTCCAAGCTTCAGGAAGAAGCTTTCCAAGCTTCAGGAAGAAGCTTTCCAAGCTTCAGGAAGAAGCTTTCCAAGCTTCAGGAAGAAGCTTTCCAAGCTTCAGGAAGAAGCTTTCCAAGCTTCAGGAAGAAGCTTTCCAAGCTTCAGGAAGAAGCTTTCCAAGCTTCAGGAAGAAGCTTTCCAAGCTTCAGGAAGAAGCTTTCCAAGCTTCAGGAAGAAGCTTTCCAAGCTTCAGGAAGAAGCTTTCCAAGCTTCAGGAGGAAGCTTCAGAATATAAGAGAGTTTGCTAGAATTGTATGATAACTGTTTGTTGTATATTAGCAACCATTTATATAATCTTACATTAAAATCGAAGTAAAAAATATCAAACATTGTATGGTTTAATTAGTAAATGTAACCATATGCTATATAGTAGGCCCATTGTTTACCATTGTTCATCTTAAAATCTGTTTTGATTCATTAATTCTGCAGTGACACAGACGATTTGATTTGATTTAGGTTTGAATCCGATTCAATTACACTTCAATTTCGGTTCAACTTTGATTTCTTTTTTTTCGAAAAGCTTTGATAAGGGTACCTTTATGGATCAAATGAAAATACTTTTAAAATTTAAGCGAAATTTTTCAAAAACCATACATTTTATGGTAGATTAAGGTTATAGAATGATTACAACTGATACTTATAAATAGACAATTCTAATTTTTCTTGACTTTACTTCGATTAAGTTGTAGTTTTGTGAATTACTTATGATAGTATGATTGTTTATTATAGAATAAGCAGTCAAATTAAATCTTATCATGAGAACCTTTAATTTCAATAGTTCCGTCAACCATATAATTCCACTCATAATGACACTGGTAATCGTAGATTCACTGCAACAAGATTTAATCCGTTTGTAGAGCGTTTATTTCCTAAACGGCGTCAAGACTCTTCAAACAAAATCCGTCGCTTCAATTTCCACTTCTGCCGAGGGTTGATCCGATTTACTTCGAAATAGCATTGCAGCTGCCTCTGCCTGACATAATTTAATTACACAATCATCCACCCGTTCGAGGCGGTGTCGACAACGAGACAGCGCCGACGTCTACGCTCCAAAGAAGATTCCTTCTCCGAGAGTGCTACAATGTGTAAATCATCGCTCCAGTGTTGACGCTGCTGCGTGCCTGACGGAAAGGATCAAAGGTGTCAAATCTAATTAGGAATGTGAATTCACGTTCGTGCTTGAACATGTGGTTTCTCTCTCTCGCTCTCGTATACTTCTCTGTATTTCTAAGCTTTCCAGCAAGGCAGGCAGCCTGCAGCAAGTAGTAATCAGTCAAATCCGAATTCGACAGACTGCTTGTACAAAGAGCTTAGAAGAAGGGGTTAACCTAGTTTTTGAGGGTAGCCTGGCCAAAAATGGCATACGAGTGCTGCAGTCTTATGGGGCTGCCGTACCGGTATAGCCAAATATGGTGGTACTTAGTGAGTGGAGTCTAACGTTCCAATCTGCTGCAATTTTTGGCGTAAGTGGATGATAATGAGAGTGATAAGGTGCTTTGCTAGGTAAGCTGAGTGCAAAATTTATTGAAATGAGCTGCAACCATAGCTCATATGGTAAGTGAAGATTGTTCGACTATCGTCGTTTAAGAAGCAAACAGTTTTAATCCTAGCCCCGGTTATTGAACTTGGAATAAAAATAGGATGGGTGAGAAAAGCTTCTCGAAAACTCTGAACATTACTTGAAAACAAAGATTATCATTGGATGTATAATCACCCAAGCATAATTATTTTTCCAAACTTTTCAATCCCAACATGGACTTGCATCCCGTCGCACTGGTGAATAAATCCAGCAAGCACCCAGTCCATTTAACCAGTTGATGCAAACGGTGGCAAAAAGCGGTGTGCAACAGTTTCCATTAAATCTCTTTTGAGTGTTATGGTTGTTGGGTCGTCGTCGTCATCGTCGTCGACGGTCGCCCTGTTCGAGATAGTGCACGTAGTAACTACGAGGACGGACAAAAAAACCTAGAGAAAGGAACGAGTTGGATTAATTTGAAGGATGCTTGGTCCGGGGGTTTCCGTCGAACATGGCACGAAACAGATGTAAAAGTTGATCTTTGTCAAGCACCGTTCAGAATAACTTGCGAGAATGTTTTCAGTATTTTACACTATGCTGGATCTTAATTGTTGTTCACGAACAAGTCTGAAAGCAGTGATCTGGGATAGACTTATTCGGGGGAAAAATATATGCGATGATGATGCAGTGTAGTGTTATTGTTGAATAGCTTGCGTAGCCACACATCATCAGTAACCATTGTCACAATGGTTTTGCGATGGTAATACTGTTCATAAACAGCTAAACTTCCGAGTTAGAAGATTGGAATTGTGTCAGATCTTAAATTAAGCAGCATCCATAATTTTAGATGACATGATTCACATCTTTCTTCAATAGTAGTCAATGGTTTTGAATAGATTGAAATTGTGTCAAATCTTCCATCAATAGTAAGCCAATGGTTGATGAAATTTAAGTAAAAGAGATGAAATTGTAGGAATAACCTTGAATGAATAGCAGGCATACTACAAATTGCCGAAATCAGCAGCAACCTTAAGATCTGACACAATTTCAATCTTCCACCAATAGTAAGCCAATGGTTTTTGAGAAGTTTTAAGTGAAAATAAATTAAATGGTCGGAATAACATTGGAAAAATAGCATGCATAGCTGCATATCATTAGTAACCATAGTCAAAATAGTACATGCAAATGAAGTAGAGTTCTTAAACAGCAAAAATTCTAACTATTCCATTGATTTCCTACATAAGCACACTATGATTGTAAAACTACCGATTTTGCTTTAAAATCTGACTCAATTCTAATCTTCTGTCAAAAATAAGCCAAGGGTTTTGAGAAGTTTTGAGTAAAATAAATTAAATTGCCGAAATTAGCAGCAACCTTGAGATCTGACACAATTTCAATCTTCCATCAATAGTAAGCCAATGGTTTTGAGATGTTTTGAGTAAAATAAATTAATTTCCCTGAATCAACCTTCAAACCTTGAAAGGATAGCTTGCATAGCTGCATATCATTAGTAGTCATAAACAAAATAGTACATGCAATGGTAGCAGTGTTCTTAAACATCAAAATACCAATTTTTTTAGACAGGAATGAGCGCACTAAGGTTGTAAAATTACCGATTTTGATTTAAAATGTGACACAATTCTAATCTTCTCTCAAAAGTAAGATTGTGAAATTGATTCTTTTAATTTAATACTTGATAGAGTTCCAATCTTCCGCCAATAGTAAGCCAATGGTTTCGAAATGTTTTGAATGAAAATAGATAAAACTGTCCATAATTATTTGAATAAGAACTATACTATTAATCATTCTACCTTACATACTATAAAACAATATAGAATTCTGCTATGAACCATTATACATGTAGTTAAAAACCGATTCACTGCTTCTACTCTTCCGAACTGATTCAGCAAAAAGCAACGATTTTCCAATTTCCTTCGAAACTACTCCTTCCAAGCAATTTCCTGTTCCACATATTACCAGACACTAACCTGCGCGCCGGGACTGCGAGTGAAACTTCCGATCGCATACACACTCTTTACCTTGTTACGACCATCCACACACTATCGATTCCCACAAACCAGGCACCCGCCGGCTCCGGATATAAAAGTTAACAAATTCGTTTCACCATTCAACGCCCCGAACCGAAAAATTGCAACCAGGGAACTTCGTTTATCCCACAGTTTCGGTAGGTAGCCGAGGACCGACCGAAATTATGATGGAATTCAATTTAATTTTACGACAACACCAACGACGACGACAAGAAAGAGTTTCTTCGTCTGGCTTCTTCGAAAACTGGCAGCTTCGGGAAATAACTTCTCAACAATTCGGTGCCCTCTTGGCATCCAGGAGCAGCAGCTTGGCAACAGCTCGTTGAAGTTGAGTGGATGTCGGTGACACAGGAAGTGATATTCTCGGGTTTATGCGAAAACAGAGGATGTAAAGGAAGATTATGGAAATATTTTGAAAATCATACATTTGGAACCCAACAATACATCATATGGTAGTTGTATAGTTGTGAAGGAAAAAACATTCGAAATCAAATCTCAATCAAATAGAAACGATTCAAAATAGTATTTAATTAGAATGAAAATCAAAAATGAGGTGCTTGGCAAGCATCTCAGAGAAACTGTGGAAGCTTCTGCCAGAAACTTGGGAAACGTTTCCCTGGAGCGTGGAATGCTCCTTCGTAGAACTTTCAAAGCTATCTCCCATTAGCTTGTAAGTTTAGTATCAAAAACTTAATAAAAGCTTTTCCTAAAACTTATTCTAGAAGCTTGGAAACCACCTTCCTGCAGCATTGAAAGCTCATTCGTAAAGCTTTGAAAGCCCATTCCTAAAGCTTGACAAAAATCTTCCTGCAAGTTGGAAAGCTTCTTCCTAAAGCTTGGAAAGCTACAAGTTTGGAAGATCAGCTTAGATATTGAATCAGATTTGAATCTAAATTGAATAAGAATAAAAATCAATCGGAAAACCATTCAAAATCGAGTATAATTCAAATAAAAACGAATTCGAAATCGTATCTGATTTGTATGTAATCTAAATATGAAAAGCTTGGTAAGCATCTCAGAGAAACTGTGGAAGCGCTTTTCAAAAATTTTGAAAAGGGGTTTGTTTGTAAGTTTATTTTCAAAAACTAGAAAAAACCTCTACAAAAAAGTTTTTCTAGAAACTTGGAAGCCTCCTTCCTGCAGCACGTAAAGCTACTTCCTGAAGCTTTGTGAGCTCTATTCTAAAGTATCGAAAGCTCCTTCCAGAAGCTTAGAAAGCTTTGAAAGCTTCTTCCAGAAGGATTGAAAGCACCTTTCAGAAGCTTTGGAAGCTCCTTTCTGCAGCTTTGAAAGCTCCTTTCTGAAGCTTTGAAAGGTCCTTTCTGAATACTTGAGCTCCTTTCAGAAGCTTTTAGAAGCTCCTTTCTGAAGCTTTGAAAGCCCCTTCCAGAAGCTTTGAAAGCTCCTTTCAGAAGCTTTGAAAGGTCCTTCCAGAAGCTTTTTTCAGAAGCTTTGGTAGCTCCTTTCAGAAGCTTTGGGAGTTCCTTTCAGAAGCTTTGGGAGCTCCTTTCAGAAGCTTTGGGAGCTCCTTTCAGAAGCTTTGTGAGCTCCTTTCAGAAGCTTTGGAAGCTCCTTTCAGACGCTTTGGAAGTTCCTTTCAGACGCTTAGGAAGCTCCTTTCAGAAGCTTTGAAAGCTCCTTTCAGAAGCTTTGGAAGCTCCTTTCAGACGCTTTGGACGCTTCTTTCAGACGTTTTGGAAGCTCCTTTCAGAAGCTTTTGAAGCTCCTTTCAGAAGCTTTGGAAGCTCCTTTCAGAAGCTTTGGAAGCTCCTTTCAAAAGCTTTGTAAGTTCCTTTCAGAAGCTTTGAAAGCACCTTTCAGAAGCTTTGAAAGCACTTTTCAGAAGCTTTGTAAGCTCCTTCCAGAAGCTTTGTAAGCTCCTTTCAGAAGCCTTGTATGCTCCTTCCAGAAGCTTTGGAAGCTCCTTTCAATAGCTTTGGAAGCTCCTTTCAGAAGCTTTGGAAGCTCCTTTCAGAAGCTTTGGAAGCTCCTATCAGAAGCTTTGGAAGCTCCTTTCAGAAGCTTTGAAAGGTCCTTTCTGAATACTTGAGCTCCTTTCAGAAGCTTTTAGAAGCTCCTTTCTGAAGCTTTGAAAGCCCCTTCCAGAAGCTTTGAAAGCTCCTTTCAGAAGCTTTGAAAGGTCCTTCCAGAAGCTTTTTTCAGAAGCTTTGGTAGCTCCTTTCAGAAGCTTTGGAAGCTCCTTTCAGAAGCTTTGGGAGTTCCTTTCAGAAGCTTTGGGAGCTCCATTCAGAAGCTTTGGGAGCTCCTTTCAGAAGCTTTGGGAGCTCCTTTCAGAAGCTTTGTGAGCTCCTTTCAGAAGCTTTGGAAGCTCCTTTCAGACGCTTTGGAAGCTCCTTTCAGAAGCTTTGGAAGTTCCTTTCAGACGCTTAGGAAGCTCCTTTCAGAAGCTTTGAAAGCTCCTTTCAGAAGCTTTGGAAGCTCCTTTCAGACGCTTTGGACGCTTCTTTCAGACGTTTTGGAAGCTCCTTTCAGAAGCTTTTGAAGCTCCTTTCAGAAGCTTTGGAAGCTCCTTTCAGAAGCTTTGGAAGCTCCTTTCAAAAGCTTTGTAAGTTCCTTTCAGAAGCTTTGAAAGCACCTTTCAGAAGCTTTGAAAGCACTTTTCAGAAGCTTTGTAAGCTCCTTCCAGAAGCTTTGTAAGCTCCTTTCAGAAGCCTTGTATGCTCCTTCCAGAAGCTTTGGAAGCTCCTTTCAATAGCTTTGGAAGCTCCTTTCAGAAGCTTTGGAAGCTCCTTTCAGAAGCTTTGGAAGCTCCTATCAGAAGCTTTGGAAGCTCACCTGCATCACCTTTCAGACGCTTTTGAAGCTCCTTTCAGAAGCTATGGAAGCTTCTTTCAGAAGCTATGAAAGCTCCTTTTTGAAGCTTTGAAAACTTCTTTCTAAAGCTTGAAACACAAATTCTACCTGCAGTTTGGAAAACTTCTTCCTGAAAGTTGGAAAGCTTCTTTCTGCAACCATTGAAGCTTTGCAAGATCAGCTCAGATAGCTTTACCTGCATGTTGGAATAAGCATTCCTTCATGCAGCTTGGACAGCTTCTTCTTATATTCTAGAAAGCATCTCCCAGCAACTTGAGAAGCTTGAAGGGCGTCTCCGAAAAAAGCTTGGAAAGCTCCTCCAAAATGCATGGAATGCTGTTCAAAGAAGTTTCTCTTAGATGTTTCTTAGCTTTTCCCGTGAGCTTTGGTATATTTTTTCCGGAAGCTTCAATTTTGATTGATTTTCATGTTAGTTGCTCGATATTTTAAAGCGTTCTGTCGATTTTGATCGACTTTTTACAATATTTGTCAGTTTTATCGAATTTGATCGATTATGTTGAATAATAACTGCATTTTACTAGAATTCCGTACAAATTCGATCGAATACGCAATTTTATCTACTTTTTCTTCAATTTTGATCGATTTTCATGTTATTCGCTCGATATTTTTAAGGTTTCTGTCGATTTTGATCGAGTTTCTTATCATTTTAGTTTATTTAGATACGAATCCGATCAATGCTTTCAGTTTAATACTCATTTTTATCAATTCCCTTCAGTTTTGATTGATTTTCAAAACATTGGTCGATATATTTAAGCTTCCTGTAGATTTTGATCGATTTTTTTTTCAATATTTCTCTTTTTTATTTTGATTTTGATATTCATGCAAGAAATTTCAAAATTCATGTAGAAAGCTTCTCTTCCGAAAGCTTGGACAAATTTCCTTCCGATAGCTTGGAAAGTTTCACTTCCGGAAACATGGAAAGCATTTCTCCTGGAAGCTTGGGAAGTTTCTCCCGGAAGCTTGGAAAGCTTAGCGAGGAAGCAAGAACAGCTTCTTCCAGCTGCTTAGAAGGCTTTACTCAGAAGCTTGGAAACCATTTTAAGAAGCTGAAAATATTTCTTCCCAGAAGTTTGAAAGCATCTTTCTTTCCAGAAGTTGAGAAAGCTTCTAGAAGTATGGAAATCTGCTTCGAAAAACTTAGAAAGCTTCTTCCTGAAGCTTGCATACTTCCTTTATAAAGCTTAGAAAGTTTCTTCCTAGGGCTCGAAAAGCTGCTACATAAAGTTTGGACAGTTTATTCCTGAAGGTTGGACAGGATTTTTCTGAAGCAGAAGGAGCTTCATTTCTCTTTCCACAACAACATTTTCTCAAAAATCATTACACAAAGTCAAGATATTCACATTCACTGAACAAACGAAATAATCCAGCTTGATATCCAAAATATCAATCCAATAAGTGGAATCATAATTTAATTTTGCACTGGTACTTAGAAAAAAGTTAGATATTAGATATACTTTTGATTTCTATTACTTGGATGATTTGCCAAATGGTAGTTCAATCATTTAATCGATAAAATGAACTTGGTTTCTGAAGCCTGAAGACTTCTTCTAGAAGCTTAGAATACTTCTTTCTAGAAGTTTCGAAAGCATCTTTCTTTGCAGAAGCTTGAAAGCTTCTAGAAGAAGATTGGAAACCTGCTTCCAAAAACTTACAAAGCTTCTTCCCAGGGCTCGGAAAGCTGCTACATGAAGTTTGCACAATTTCTTCCTGGAGGTTGTTTAGGATTTTTCTAAAGCCGAAGGAACTTCTATTCTGATTCCATAACAACAAAAAAACTGTGAGGTATTTTCTCAAAAATCTTTACACAACTTCAAGATATTCGTGCAAGAAGCAATCACTGAGCAAACAAAACAACCCAGCGTGGTATCCAAAACATCATTCCAATAAGTTGAATGAAAATAACCTAACTGATATTACAACAAATACGATCGTTATCGTTAGATGGATACTTTTCAATACGAAGCACTTCAGTACTTACCCTTTTCATCTAAAAATTGCTACATTCTAAGTATCCTGAAGCAAAGAATTTCTCGAAAAATGTCATATTTGTTTTCTACTACTTGGATGATTTACCAAATGGTCATTTAATTGTTAGATTGAATTTGGTCTCTCAAGCCAAGGTTTGAAATGAAAAATCAAATGTCTGGGATAGTTAAAAAAAATCACCAGGAATAATTTTAGAAACCAACAAACAACTCCTTTCTGAACATGTTTAACGTACGATAATTTATTTATCTCAAATAAAATGTGGCTTGGAATCTGAAGGCATTTTTTTTCTACAGAGTAGCATCTAGAATTCAACACATCTGTAGTAATTTTAGCAACATTTCTGAAGGACTCTGTGCAGTATTCCATCAAAATTTGAAGACTTTAAAAGTTTCCTGAATAAGCAATTTTTGAAGGTATTATATATGGTTTCGGTATGGTGAAACGTTTTAATTAATATTTCTTACATTGGAAAAGCTCAGAAACCACGAATTAAATATTAAATATTAAAAAACATATCTTCTAGTATAACGATGATTTGTCAAATGGTTAACCCCATAGTTAACGATTTAATTGATCTTAGAAACAGCTTTATCAGAATCTAAACGTCAACTTTTGTGTATTATTTTAACTATACCTAAAAGTTAGCAGTAAAGACGTACTGGAAACATCCATAAACAACTTCCAAGCAACAGAACGAGCGCAAAAACTCTAAGCTTTTATGATGAGACTCCACTGCTATTACCATTACCGTAACGATTGACGTCACATTTCCTTCCTCACGCATTTGGAGCAAAGAAAAAAACAGTGAATCCTTTCCGAATAAAAAATAAACGATAATGCCCGAAATCGGCTTCCAACGCGACATCGCTGCCGTTCCTACATTAAAAGACACATTTTACAAAGGAAACCAACCCCATTCCGGGGCCAATCCCCATCATCATCGTTTGGAAGTTCATTGTTTTGCCGAAGCAGCGCGCCCCGCATTACAAAATCAAGACATCGTAATATTTTATGACCACACACCGCATCGTCCCCTTATCCCCTTCCCGTTTTTCAGTTTTGCCAATCGAGCCAACTTTATGCTCGTTTTGGAAAACGGCTCTGCTGCGCCAAGGAACAAGTGCCGTACACGTGTGCGTATAATGGCCTCGTCTAGTGCTGCCCCCTTTTGGCGCGATTTTACGACGCAGATTTGAGTTGAGTCGCTGCGAATCATCATGAAGAACGTACAGCATCCCATTTATGACTGGATGAACCATTAGGATGATTTGCGTTATGGTTCCGGGATGCGTTCAATTTTGCTGCATTTCAGAAAAATCTGGATCCAGACATTTTTTTTAGGAAGATAAGCCTGAGATTCATTCCTGATTTTTTGAAAATCGATTTGGCATCCCTGATCTTGGATGATTGCCGTTATGGTTCCAGGCTGCATCTAATCTTGCTCCGGAAATCAGCACGAATTGGGCGTTATCTTGGCGGACGATCTAACCGATATTCCGCACAAAGCAAGCTCTCAATTCGGTCGTTGAGCAAAAATTTGGTCCTTCCCGACTTAAGTCAATTACCGTGAACCACACAATTTACTTCGCACAATTTCGGAGGTGGGTTTTGACCGCCAAAATCCGATCTCCGCAATGGAATCAGGAATCTTACGACATTCCAGGTTGTTCCTGGGGCACGCGCCAGCACGGCACAATCCGATTAGAGTTTTAACAACGGCAACGGCATCGTCGGCACCTTCGGTACAGATTCGTTGTTTCGAGGAAACAGGATGGTTCTCGACGGAAAACAGGAATGGAAGGTGGAAAAGGAACATTTTAATCCCCAAAAATGTTTACTTTTGCGTTGCGGGAAGTGTTTTGCCATAAGCTGTCGGTATTTGAAACAAAATCGTAGAAAACTCCTTTAAAGTGAAATTGAGGCAATTGAAAGTTTTACAAGTTGATTGTGACGAGAGAGTGTGTCTTCCGAACCATACAGGATATGGTAGGGGCATGTTAAGATTCATAACAGTTACTGTGGCTGAATGAGAAGCATTCTGGAGTGATGTATAACTTACTGCTTTGGAATTGCAAATAAAAGCGTCCAGATAATAGAGGATGCTACATACCTGAAAAGGAGAAAGATAAGAAAACGATTAATACTACAGTTAACTGCTATGATTGAAATAACTACAGAATGTAGAGGGAATTGATCAAAACCATGTCATAATTATACAATTTTGAAATCAAATGGAATCGAATAAGCACTAACGCAAAAAATATAACCACAGAAGTATTATACAGAGTATGGTTTTGGGTTTTATCTCATAATAACCCAAAGCATGTTCAAGTCTATCAAATTTACACATAAAGAAAGACCATTTTAGGTTTCCATGATCACAGCTCAAGTGGAACCTGCAAAAATAGGGTCCCAAAGCAGTCGAAAAATTTCGTTCCTAACTTGACAACCAGATTCTCGTGCGGAGTTCGAAACCAGCAACCTCTATCGTTTACGATCCGTCGTCATCATCTGTTAGTGCGCAGGCCGTTTCCCCATTCGCACAGCAATACTGGAGGAACGATGCAACTGACGTTAACTGCTTTTCTGCGTTTACGAGTTCGTGTTGTTGCATTTTGACATGTGTGTAAGGAGAGGGCAAACAAAAAACGTAGAGTGCATCACCGTCAGCGGTCGCCACCACTGCATTAGTATTTTAAACAGTTAGGTTGGTCGTGTGTTCACACACAAGTTGGTTTTGGTTGCAGTCTCGCTGCTTCGAGCGAAAGGCAGGAAATAGCAAAGAATGTTACTTTTTCGGATAAAAACACATGATGGAAGTAATAAACCATTAAGATACCATAGTGTAAATGGTTATCAACTATAACTACTAAAAAAGTTTAGAGATTTGTTTGCTTTATCAGCGTACCAACTATAGCATGAATTGCATGGAAGATCTTATCCTGAAGTTTGGGAGAGCTTCATCCTAAAGATCGAATGAGCTTCAACCTGAAGTTCGGAAGAGCTTATTTCTGGAGTTCGAAGGAGCTTCTTTCTGAAGGTCAGAAGAGCTACATTCTGAAGCTCGGAAGTTTCTTCCTAATTTTCGGAAGAGTTTCTTCCTGAAGTTTGAAAGAGCTTCATCCTGAAGTTCAGAAGAGTTTCTTCTTGAAGTTCGGAAGTGCCTCATCCTGAAGCTCAGAAGAGCTTCTTCCTGAAGTTCGAAAGAGCTTCTTTCTTAAGCTCGGATAAACTTCTTCCTGAAGTTCGAAGTTTGAAGAAGAGCTGCTTCCAGAAGTTCTGAAAAGCTTCTTCCAGAAATTTGGAAGAGCTTCTTCCAAAAGTTCGGAAGAGCATTGTCCTGAAATTCCGAAGAGCTTAATCCTGAAGTTCGGAAGAGCTTCATCCTGAAGGTCAGAAAAGCTTTTTCCTGAAGTTTGGAAGAGCAACATCCTGAAGTTCGGAAGAGCTTCTTCCAGAAGTTCGGAAGAGTATCTTCCTAAAGTTCGGAAGAGCTTCTTATTGAAGGTTGGGAGAGCTTCTTCCTGAAGTTCGGAAAACCTTTTTCCTGAAGTTCGGAAGAAGTTTTTCCTGAAGCTCAGAAGAGCTTCTTACTGGAGTTGGCAGGACCTTCTTTCTGAAGTTCGGAAGAGTCTCATCATGAAGTTCGGAAAAGTTTCTTTCAAAAGTTCGGAACAGCTTCTTCCTGAAGCTCGGAAGAGCTTCTTCCTGAAGTTCGGGAGAGCTTCTTCCTGAAGTTCGGTAGAGCTTCTTCCTGAAGTTCGGAAGAGCATCTTCCTGAAGTTCGGAAGAGCTTCGTTCTGAAGTTCGGAAGAACTTAATTCTGAAATTCGGAAGAGCTTCTTCCTGAAGTTCGGAAGAGCTTTCCGAAGTTCGGGCGAGCTTCTTCCAGAAGTTTGGAAGAGCTTCTTCCTGTATTTCGGTAGAGATTCTTCCTGAAACTCGGATAAACTTCTCCCTGAAGTTCGGTTGAGTTTCTTCCTGAAGTTCGGAAGAGTTTCTTACTGAAGTTCGAAGGAGCTTCTCTCTGAAATTCGGAAGAGTTTCATCCTGAAGTTCGGAAGAGTTTCATCATGAAGTTCGGGAGAGCTTCTTTCTGAAGTTCGAGAGGGCTTCTTACTGAAGTTCGAAGGTGCTTCTTTCTGAAGTTAGGAAGAGTTTCTTCCTGAAGTTCGGAAGAGCTTCTTCCTGAATTTCGGAAAAGTTTCTTCCTAAAGTTCGGAAGAGCTTCTTATTGAAGGTCGGGAGAGCTTCTTCTTGAAGTTCGGAAGCAGTTTTTCCTGAAATTCGGAAGAAGTTTTTTCTGAAGCTCAGAAGAGCTTCTTACTGGAGTTCGAAGGAGCTTCTTTCTGAAGTTCGGAAGAGTCTCATCATGAAGTTCGGAAGAGTCTCATCATGAAGTTCGGAAGAGTTTCATCATGAAGTTCGGAAAAGTTTATTTCAGAAATTCGGAATAGCTTCTTCCTGAAGCTCGGGAGAGCTTATTCCTGAAGTTCGGTAGAGCTTCTTCCTGAAGTTCGGAAGAGTCTCATCATGAAGTTCGGAAAAGTTTCTTTCAAAAGTTCGGAATAGCTTCTTCCTGAAGCTCGGAAGAGCTTCTTCCTGAAGTTCGGGAGAGCTTCTTCCTGAAGTTCGGTAGAGCTTCTTCCTGAAGTTCGGAAGAGCTTCTTCCTGAAGTTCGGAAGAGCTTCGTTCTGAAGTTCGGAAGAACTTAATTCTGAAATTCGGAAGAGCTTCTTCCTGAAGTTCGGAAGAGCTTTCCGAAGTTCGGGCGAGCTTCTTCCAGAAGTTTGGAAGAGCTTCTTCCTGTATTTCGGTAGAGATTCTTCCTGAAACTCGGATAAACTTCTCCCTGAAGTTCGGTTGAGTTTCTTCCTGAAGTTCGGAAGAGTTTCTTACTGAAGATCGAAGGAGCTTCTCTCTGAAATTCGGAAGAGTTTCATCATGAAGTTCGGAAGAGTTTCATCATGAAGTTCGGGAGAGCTTCTTCCTGAAGTTCGAGAGGGCTTCTTACTGAAGTTCGAAGGTGCTTCTTTCTGAAGTTAGGAAGAATTTCTTCCTGAAGTTCGGAAGAGCTTCTTCCTGAATTTCGGAAAAGTTTCTTCCTAAAGTTCGGAAGAGCTTCTTATTGAAGGTCGGGAGAGCTTCTTCTTGAAGTTCGGAAGCAGTTTTTCCTGAAATTCGGAAGAAGTTTTTTCTGAAGCTCAGAAGAGCTTCTTACTGGAGTTCGAAGGAGCTTCTTTCTGAAGTTCGGAAGAGTCTCATCATGAATTTCGGAAGAGTTTCATCATGAAGTTCGGAAAAGTTTTTCAGAAGTTCGGAATAGCTTCTTCCTGAAGCTCGGAATAGCTTCTTACTGAAGCTCGGAAGAGCTTCTTACTGAAGCTCGGAAGAGCTTCTTCCTGAAGTTCGGAAGAGCTTCATCCTGAAGTTTAGAAGAGCTTCGTTCCGAACTTCAGGAAGAAGCTCTTCCGAATTTCAGAATTAAGTTCTTTCGAACTTCAGAACAAAGCTCTTCCGAACTTAAGAAAGAAGCACCTTCGAACTTCTGGAAGAAGCTCTTCCGAACTTTTAGATGAAGGTCTTCCAAACTTCTGGAAGAAACTCTTCCGAGCTTCAGGAACAAACTCTTTCGAGCTTCAGGAAGGAGCTCTTCCGAACCTCAGGATGAAGCTCTTCCGAACTTCAGGATGAAACTCTTCCGAATTTCAGAGAGAAGCTTCTTCGAACTTCAGAAAAAAGCTCTTCCAAACTTCTGGAACTTCTTACAGAAGTTCGAAGGAGCTTCTCTCTGAAATTCGGAAGAGTTCCATCCTGAAGTTCGGAAGAGTTTCATCATGAAGTTCGGGAGAGCTTCTTCCTGAATTTCGGAAGAGTTTCTTCCTAAAGTTTGGAAGAGCTTCTTATTGAAGGTCGGGAGAGCTTCTTCTTAAAATTCGGAAGCAGTTTTTCCTGAAATTCGGAAAAAGTTTTTTCTGAAGCTCAGAAGAGCTTCTTACTGGAGTTCGAAGGAGCTTCTTTCTGAAGTTCGGAAGAGTCTCATCATGAAGTTCGGAAGAGTTTCATCATGAAGTTCGGAAAAGTTTATTTCAGAAGTTCGGAATAGCTTCTTCCTGAAGCTCGGAATAGCTTCTTACTGAAGCTCGGAAGAGCTTCTTCCTGAAGTTCGGAAGAGCTTCTTACTGAAGTTTAGAAGAGCTTCGTTCTGAAGTTCGGAAGAGCTTCTTCCTGAAGTTCGGTAGAGCTTCTTCCTGAAGTTCGGAAGAGCTTCATCCTGAAGTTCGGAAGAGCTTCCTCCTGAATTTCGTAAGAGTTTCTTCCTAAAGTTCGGAAGAGCTTCTTATTGAAGGTCGGGAGAGCTTCTTCCTGAAGTTCGGAAGAAGTTTTTCCTGAAATTCGGAAGAAGTTTTTCCTGAAGCTCAGAAGAGCTTCTTACTGGAGTTCGAAGGAGCTTCATCCTGAGGTTCGGAAGAGCTCCTTCCTGAAGCTCGGAAGAGTTTGTTCGTGAAGTTCGGAAGAGTTTCTTCCAGAAATTTGGAAGAGCTACTTTCTGATGTTCGGAAGAGCTTCTCCATGAAGTTCGGGCGAGCTTCTTCCTGATGTTCGAAAGAGCTTCTTCCGAAGTTTGGAAGAGCTTCTTACTGATGTTCGCAAGAGTTTCTTCCAGAAGTTTGGAAGACCTTCATCTAGAAGTTCGGAAGAGCTTCTTCCAGAAGTTTGGAAGAATTTTATCCTGAAGTTCGGAAGAGCTTTTTCTAGAAGTTTGGGCGAGCTTGTTTCCGAAGTTCGGAAGAGCTTCTTCCAGAAGTTCGGAAGAGCTTCTTCCTGAAGTTCGGAAGAGCTTCATCCTGAAGTTTAGAAGAGCTTTTTCCTGAAGTTCAGAAGATCATCAATTATCCTGAAATTCGGAAGAACAGCATCCTGAACTTCTTGAAGTTCGGAAGACTTTCTTCCAGAAGTTCGGAAAAGCTTCATCCAGAAGTTCGGAAGAGCTTCTTCTTGAAGTGCGGAAGTTATTTTTTTTAAGGTTCGGAAAAGCTTCTGCCTAACTTTTGAAAGAGCATTTTCCTGAAGCTTAGCAAGCTTATTGCTGACGCTTTGATAGCTTCTTGATAACACCAGAAAAACTTTTTCCTGAAACTTAGAAACTTTTTCATAAGACTTGTAAAACTTTTTCATGAAACTCAGTGGCGATTCTTTAACCTCAAATCTACCTGTTCCACGAATAGAAATTCTTAAATTTCAGCAACAAATTTGCATGTAATGATTAGAGATTTGTTAGAAAAGACGATTTCAATAATTAACTTTTTGATTTATAATCTAAATTTGTCGAAATAGCCATTTTTAGAGTCGTAGAACAGGTAGAAAGTGAGGTTACGAGTCGCCATTAATGAAACTAGATAAACTTCTTCGTGAAGCTTGGGAAGTTCCTTCGTGAGGCTTGGAACTACAAAGTAGCTTTTTTTTCGTACATCTTGATAGATTTTTCGTGAAACTTGGAAACATAGCATAACGAGCCAATAATTTATCGCGATAAATATAATCTGTAATGTACATGACATTCTCCAAAAGACTAAAAATCCCATTACGTATTTTCCGATGATCACCTTAGGAATCCATCAACAGTGTTGCTGAAATCTTTGTAGGAATGAAAGCAAACTGTTGATCAAATTATTCTTACAATACCTTACAGTAAAAATTGCCTCAACGTGTTATCATTTCGATAATGCATACCCAAGTAACCACAAGCATTAAGGTATTACCGTATTTTAACTTTAATTCAACGAGTGCAATGTATCATTGCTTTAATTCTACAATATGCGTGCAATAATGCTTTAATGTAATGTAGCATTGCTTTATTGTAGCAATGAAATGTGCAGTAATGGGTGATATAAGGTCACCGCTCAATGCTTCATTGCATCATTTTTCTCAATGCTTCATAGCAACAAAAACAGCAAGACTTCAATAATGCTGTATTTATTGTCAATCCTTCCCTCACTCAGGCAAATAGACTATATAAATACCTAAATATCCCTTATGAAAACTCGGCACAAGAAATCTGGTTGAAATTCGTAGGTTTGACCAGAATTTGAAAACAAAAAACAGGCAACAACCTGGAATTGAACCATAAACCTTACGATCAATAGGCCCGTGCGTACACCACACGCCTATCGATGACTCAAGGCGGCGAGATGCTAAAACGATACTTAAAGCGTGCAAATGAGCAACTGTTTTAGCCCCACACAATGAAAACAAAACAAAATCTCAACAGCAAAAAAAAAAATCGACAGCCGCGGTAAACATGTTAACTAACACTAACTAGTACAACAGTCGTGTCCACCAACTTATTGCGCACTTCACCCCAAATTGGACTATTGCAAAATTTGAAGAATGCAGAAAAAGTGTGATAAAGTGCACGCTTGCAACGGATCATCTCAACGTATTTGATGCACTTGTTCCTTGAACCACAAGGAATAAGTGCATATAAAACATCATCATGATTCGATGTAATCCTGAGCTGCTATCACACTTTGAAGGAGCTTACACATTTGTGACGGTTCAACTTGGAGTGAAATCGACAATATTTTCCACTGGCAACGAAATGGCGCTGCTTGAAGTTGCACAATTTTCCCGGCCAAGACATGCATCCTTCATGGTCCGGAGGATAGGCGCGACGAGTCATCGAAAAGATCTCTCAATTAATTTAGGTTCGAATCCCGGCAAAGGAATTAAGCAAAATACACATATGAATCATACTCAAAACAAAGACAGACAAAAGCAACACAGAGACACACCCAACGATCAAATATTTTCGTGTTTCTAATTTTGATCTCAAAATAATTGTTTCCTTCATGCATCAAATACACTTTAGCTAAAGCTTTTATACTGTTTTAATGAGGCATATAATGCGGTATGACTTTATATGCCATATTCTATAGTAGCATATAAAGTGATATTAATGCAACTATATACAGCTGTACGGTTACTTGGGTATGTATTAGAGATGTTATCATCAGTTTATAATACAATTTTAAGGTCAAGTAGCCCGTCATTCGTTTTGGCAGCCATGATGGCCTTGCACTTCGCATTTTCAAGGTAGTGAAACTCAGTCTTCATAGCTGCTATTGATCCAGCAAGTATCACTATATGCGCTTACATGTAGAGAATATGCTGATACTTTTTTTTTTTAGCTAGGTACCGTAATTTCGGGTAAAATTGATCATTTTTCACGGTTTTTCAGGCGTGGTTTCTATAATTTTGCCAATGCCAAAGAACTGAATGCAGGAAAATAAGTACGAAGGTGAATTTCATTGGCTCATGTATTAAAGTTTTCTAACAAATGTGATTTTAATGCTATAAATAATGTTTAAAACAAAAAATCAAGAAATCCTATTTCGGGGTGAAATTGATCACTTCTCGATTACTTTTTCAAATCGACGTAAGTAACTTCCATACGGTTTTGAGAAAATTAATTCCGAAAAATCACAAACTGTCTTCTAAAACTGTTTTAAAATGAATCACCTTTTTGACATTTTTTCGCCGTGTACATTGCTTAAATTTTGCACACAATAAGCTCGCATTCAAAAACTAGGGAGTTCCTGTTATTTCCCACAAAAAATTTATTACAAAATGATAAGCCGATTTATTCAGTTACTTTCGACGTTTTTGTACCAGTGTAAAATCGACTCAAGTAGTGTTTTGTTTTGATTCGTGGTTAAGTCACTTTGTCTCTCCATACAACGGAGCGGCGAAAGTAGTGGTTAGGTAGCGAAAGTTGAAAATCTTACTTTCGTCGTTTTGTAAATCCGGAAAGCAAACGTTCTAAAAGTGAAAAATCGAGTTGGTTTAGAGCAAAATGTGTAGAATTTCGTCTGCGAAACACGTAGAATCGATAAAGTAAGTTTGTATACTTTTTTGAATTGAGTCTGTTTGAATAAGTTTTCGAGACTTGTCAATGCCATTAATGTTTGTTTTGAAAACAACTCTACTTAAGGTGAAGATGAATCGAAGCCAAACTTCAAATTTTCAAGAGCACAAATCTGGACAACCGAACACCCGTTTGAGCTGAAAACTTAATCGATTGGTCTCCACCAGCTAGTGACCAAGATTGAGATTTCAGCTTAAACGGATGTTTGGTTCAATAGATTCGTGCTCTTGAAAATTCGAGGTTTGGCTTCGATTTATCTTCACCTTAACTAATATAAAATCCCAAAATCCCAATTCTCAACAATACAATATTTACTGAAATAATTAATAATTACATTCAAAGAATACCTCGGAAAACTCCTATATGTAGGCAATTTCCAAAGGAATTTCTTAATATATTACAGAAATTTAATTATTTCTACAAAATGAGCAATTAAGTAAAAATTTTGATGATGCAACCTGTATTGGTGATATGTTAAGCATCCTCACAAACTTTATGGCTGACACCATGTCAAAATCATTGTTTAGAACTAAAAGCTTATGGATGTCTGCCAATAACACAACGAACATAGTTCTGGAATTTTATATTATTTTCATAGAAATGATCATTCTGTAACACAAAAAAAGTTCACAACACACAATTTGACAATATTTGAGATAAACAAAGTTCATTTGCCACAGGTTTCGTTGATATTGGTGTTCTACAAGTCGACAAAAAGTCGTGTGCCTCGGTGATCAATTTCACCCTACTCAATTTCAATCGAATTTCCGGTAAGTGACTGTAATCATCAATGACACGTACAAATCTCAATGATAGCTTACTTCGTCTTAATAGCAACTCGGATGAAAATGTACCATTATGTATATCACTATACAGCATAACGTAAACGTATTGGATGCAAAATAGCGTATTTTAATTCAAAATACAGTTCAAAAACAATCCTATCCTGTATTTTACAAATTTGGTCAAATTCGTATTCTTATGGAAAACAACTTTTGCTTTTTTAAATGTAGCTTGTCTGACAGAAGTGAACAAAACAAGATCAGAAAGCAAGAAATAGTGGGGAAGAATATTTAACAAATGGGCTGAATAGTTTTTATTTTAATTAAGTGATTTTAGCTGTGATTTAAAAGACGAATGCAACAACGTGAAAGATTTTTACTTTTATAGAAGTTAAAACTCTTTTGCTACAGTCAGCACGATTATCCGGTATGTTTGGGGGGAAATCCATTGTACTGTTACAATACGTCATACAATTTTTGTATTGTAATTTTTAAACATGAAGTATTTAGAATTTAAACCGTAACCATCTGCATCTGTACAGTCCATCATACTTAAAAAATGGGATTATCGTAGCACTTCCACAATTTCTAGAGAACGTATTGACATTTGACTAATAAAACATACCATAATATAATATAATATAATATAATATAATATAATATAATATAATATTATAAATGAAATGCATTACTAACAGCTGGTATTCAACAAACGTTCCGGCTAACGTGTAATGAAGCAAACCAAAATCATTATTCGTTCGAAGTGGTAAGAAGGTAACGATAGTTGCATTCTTGAATCTTGGCCACTGCAGCACAATTCGCATAAAATGACAAGAACGATGGAATGGGCAATGAAGAAAAAACAAAGCCGATGTTTTATCGTTCGTGTTTACATCTCTCGTTACGCGATGTACAGTGGCCCAATTTCATATTCGTACAGGATACTGTTTTCACATCAAGTAAGTAAAAAACTGTTAAATAATGTATTGAGTTTAAAATACTTTATCCACATTGGAGGTAATAGGTATCATATATTGTTTGCTAATCACAAAATGTTTCCATTTACATTCATCTTTGGATTAGTGGAATAGTATTGAACTTATGTCTAAAATTCACCCAATTCCATATTCGTACACCTGCCAAAATTCAAACGTACAACTTTCAAAACTAAATTTAAAAGCTCTGTTTGATTGCTGAAGTGCTTTATTATGATTTTCAGATATAGTTAAGCATATTTGGACAGTTTATTAGCGTACATATATGGCATTTAGGTAAAATTATGAGAAATGCCAGTTTTCTAATGATTTTTGCTATGAAATCCAATAATTCAAACAAAAGCGTTCATTTTTGTCATTGGATCCAGTCTATTAAATATATTCGTGAGCTCTGATAGATATTTAGTTGAAATGTATACAGCTTACAGAAATTATAAACAGTTTTTATCCCTTTTGAGTTCAGAAAATTGTTGTGCCATAACTTCAGAACTCTTCTAAAATGATATTTCCTATCAATGTAAACCAAATTTTCATTCTAAACAACAGGTAAAGGGTAATTTTGAACTTGTCTGTAAAAAGATTTTGAACTACGAACTTCGTTTTACAATAAAGTACCATAAACTACGCTTTACATACCTCCACATGATTGATGTTATCGCAATATTCAATTATCTATGAATTAATATTCAAATAATATTTACAAAAACACCCTATTTTGCAATTTTTTGACTTTATAACAAAAATATAAAATAACTGGAATGAGCAGAGAGCATTGATATACTTTTTACTAGAATATATCCTGTAGTTTTCATCATTTTAATAAACGTTTGTGTTGTGGTTACGGCAATAATATTTATTCTATAAATCTCTATAACCATGTTTGGTAGTAAAATGTAAATTAAAAATAATAATTACACAATGTTTTGATAGGAACAATAACTATGGATTATGTATATCCATTTAGGAGTCAAACTGAGAGAAATTGACTAAAATTTTTGGTTTTGGATTTGTTATAAATGTTATATTACCTAAGATCCAAAAGTATAAGTTGTCGATGTCCACTCCTAGCTACTCTAAAACTGATTGAAATTTTTTGAAACTTGTGGAATATTCGCTGTACTCATTCTTAAGGTAGTGATAATGAAAAATATGTAAGTTATTGTAAAACTTACCGAATATTTTAGCAAAAAACATGGGAAAACTGGTATTTTTCTTAAATTTACCTAAGTTTCAAATATGCCGGCTTATAATTTTTCCAAATGTACTCTACTACATCTGAACAACACAACGAAGAACTTAAGCAATCATCTAGTCCATTGAAAGTTAGTTTTGAATGTTGTATATTTCTTTTTTGTTAGGTGCACGAATATGGAATTGAGTCAATTATAGACATAAACTCAATACATTTCCATTATTCCAAAGATTTAAGCAAATGAATACAGTTTGTCATAAGGCAATCCATGAGACAGCTGCGATCAGCTGGTTTTTTGTTTACCAAGAGCTTTTGACGTTTCGCGATCGGAGTGACCGTTCGATTACAAAGGAAAATGTAAAGCTCCGGCAACACTCGCATGCTTTGTTTACGCATTCGTTTCGGTTGCATTCACACTTTTAGCTGTCAGTCCTATCGCGGAAAGTCAACCCGGTGCTAGGCAGCCATGTTTTTGAGGTCGGCACAAAACTCAAGAACAACAACGTAAAGTGGCGTAATCATATCAGGCAAATTTTTCTCCGATTTTTTAATGTGTTCCACGCTAACCACACCAACTCAAATTACTTTGCTGTACTCCAAACGAATAGTTAGTAACTGTTTGTTTGTGCCAATTTAACTGTTGTTGAGAGAAAAGATTTTTTTCTGCATGAAAGATTACGCCTTTCTCGATTGTTAGTCCTTAAACGACTATTTGTTTATAAATATTGAGCTGTCAGTGGGAACCACTTCCCAGTGGGAACCAAAGATGTTGGCTCGTTATTTTCCAATGGGGTAGTATGGGCGGTGTCAGGAGGCTGCGGAAAGTCCTCATGGATAGCCTTATTGCCAAACAATAGATGATACCTATACCTTTCGCTATTGATGAAGTATATCGAAGTCCATGCACCATTTAATAGTTTTATACCAACTTGATATGAAAACAGTGCCTCGTACGAAAATGAAATTGAGTCACTGTAGTTTCGTATAGGTATGCTATAGCGTTCACCTTTTTTCTCCATCGGATAGAACCGATGAACGGGGTTTTCGTGGTTAACATTGAAATTGCACCTGTCTGAGTATACTTTACTGATTCAACATGGCCGTGAACCTGATAAGGGGCGATCCATTAATTACGTAAGACAATTTTGGCGGTTTTCAGACCCCCCCACCCCCCATGGTAAGATTTTTTGTATGAAAGTTGAAAATAATTTGTTTGACGCGTAAGAAATCTCAAACCCCCCCTCCCCCCATAATCCCTTACATAGTTAGTGGATAATCCCTAAATAAACAATACTTTTGATGACATTCTCTAAATTGCCATTTATTATCCCTTGCATGTTCAAATACCCTTTCTTGATTCCCCATTTTCAGGTCGCCTATCAATCACGTTACCCTAGGTCACCCACACATCTCGGAACGCTGGAAGAGACCGTACAAAATCGGCATCCAGCACAACTGCAAACGTATATTGAACAAGAAACGATCTCACCACCACACGCTCCGAAAACTGACAGCATCTGGCAACAGTTCCACCAAAACAAACCTAACCTCAAAATCCATCCAACAGTCGGACGAGGACAAGTCTAGCGTACCACTTGAAAAGGGCCTATCTGCAGAACGGTAACATTAATTAATCCTGTTTCAAACTTATTTACACCTCACATACTTGTGTTGTGTTCTGCACTCATTGGACCCATTCACAAATTTCATAACGCTGGAGGGGGTGGATGGGTGTCCTTGCCATGTTACAGTTCGTACAAAAACTGAAAAATTTCAATACAAAAGGGGCCACAAGGGGGTGGGTGGGTGTCCAAAATGACCAATTTTACGGTGCGGCCATAGTAACGCGTCCGCATTCGCGAACGCGATGCGATCAAAGGATTTCCTGTTGTTGATATTCTGCTTTGCGGACTCGCACACGCGCACGCATCGACGAGTTTACTATGGCAGCACCCTTAGCGTTATGAAATATATGAACAAGCCCATTCTAATTTGTTACGTGGCCTATAACTTTCATAGCGGTAAGCTCCATCGAAGTTAATACGTCAATCGCGTATTAACTTCGATGGAGCTTACCACCATCAAAATCACAAATAACACAACTCATATCAAGTAAAGCGGTTTGTAACCTCGTGAGAGTATGCAAAAGTAATTTACGTAGAAGTTGATACGATCAATCAGCAATCAGTTTGTTCACATTTTGCAGTTGAGTCCCTTTTCAAATGTTACCCCAGAAATAGCACCAAACCAAACAACATCCGTGGTGGTGTTGGTGCCTGGCTTTCAACTCAGTGTGTCGCCCCTCATCCAGTCACGACGGCACGAGAAACCAAGCAGCCGTCAGAGTTTCAGCAGTTTCTCTTTGCTATGGTACTTTATCATCGCTTCCGTTGGTTCCTCCGTCGTTCTTCGCCAGCTCCAGCTTTGGCTCTGCTGGTTGAACAGAGTGCTGCGCAACGATCCGGTCGGTCGTTCGACGACGGACGGGTATTCAATTTCATCTATCTATCCACCACCATCAGCATTCATCGCTCGCTCTCTTGGTTGCCTGGTGGTGGCCGTGGCAGCAGGTCACCACACAGTAGGGCGGTTCTAATTATAAGAGTTTGAAAATCCAGTCTACAATATCTTTCTTGCATTAATAGCATTAGATTTATTTCTCGCATAACCTGTGATCTCGCCCTAAAAGCCATTGGTAACCGAGTGTGTAGCTTGTTGTTACCGAGCAAACGAATGGATTTACACGTTATTCAACAATATTACGATGAAGAGAAGATCCTTCTCTATCTCCCAGTGTTGATAGTTTTTATCCTGGGCCATTTAGTTGCTTAGAAACAAGGAGCTACACACTCAGTTACCAATGGCTTTTAGGGCGAGATCACAGGTTATGCAAGATTTGGACAAATTATGGAGCAATGTACAAAATGTTCTGAACACGGTAGTTTTTATAAAAGTACAATCTTATCATCTCTACGTTTACACTTGTTCTTCAAACCATAGAGAAAAAAAATGCTAAAATGAGTAAAACAATCTGATGGATAGAAGAAGAGGTATATATCCTTACAATTGTATGCTATTTTTAGTGCCATATGGGCATACAGTACATTAAAGTTCTATAAACCCGGATCAAAACATACCATTTAGTAAATGAAATAAACCATTACTGTAGAATATTGATGTGTTGGATAAAATACAGCGTATTGTAATTTAATGTCGAAGCATCATTATTCTTGTTTATGGATACAGTTCAAAAATAGTATAATATTATGTAACGTAACACTGTAATGTTTTCTTTTCGTTTTATATATTACAATTTTAGGTAAACTCTTCTAGTATACCCGTACGTTATATTGTGAAAATCTCATATACCATACAGTAAATTGTTCAAAACAATATATTACACTGTAATTGTATTGTATTGTAACGTGGCTAGTGGCACCAAAAGGCTGAAAATATAACAGTACTCTATTTTTACCACAGAGATTGTAAGGAAGATATGGGAGACAAGATGTTTAATCTGTTTTGTCTTTGAACCACCCTAACAAAACAGCCGTCGTCCGACCGTAGCTATAAATGAAGAGCAATGAATGCAGCACAACGATGATGATGATGATGAGAAGCAGCAGTAGGCAGCCAGCCAGGCGGGACCCTTTCGATCTCAAGCTGAAGCACCCGTCGTCATCACAGTCGTCGCTCGGCGTACATATGCCGTAATGTATTTAGAAACGATTAGGGTGGTCCCTTGCTTAGATGCATGCAATTTATTTTGTTGTTAACCTCGCGCGTTAAGTCGTCGCGCGGTTTGCCACCATCAGAACCACTACGCTGTTGTTGTGAACGAAAAGCGAGGTTTTTTCAGCTGTGTTGTACAAAATACAACAGCGCGACGACTGAAGTGTAAAATTGCTGTACATTTTTTGCATAACTTATGATCTCGCCCTAAAAGCCATTGGTAACCGAGTGTATAGCTCTCGTTGTTTTTAAGCAAATGAAAGAACCAAGATAAAAAATATTACCACTGGGAGACAGAGTATGATCTTCTCTTCATCTTGGCATTACGAAATAACGTATAAATCCATTCGTTTGCTTAGTGTAACAACAAGCTACACACTTGGTTATTCTTCTCCATACGTCGTTTTCACATACTCCAAAAAAGATCGTTCCTATGTACACATTTCGATTTTCCACTTGCCTGAGTGTATGTTAAAGCCCATCCGTTTCAAAACACCTATAATGCAATATAGCCTAGTCGAAGTCGTTTGCGTATTTCCAATGAGCCCGATAACGTACCCGACATTTTAAAACAGCGCTTTACACTAACCTTCGTTGCCTTGATTAATATATTCTCGGTCAGTTTCTTGGGTATCCCATCCTCGTCCACATCTTTCCAAAGCTCTTCACGGTCAATAGTATCATAGGCCGCTTTGGCGTTCCGCCTCTGCGCCATTCAGAAATCCATCGTACTGCTGCTTTTACCTTTCAATCACCTTAGGTTTATCTGTCAAGAAATCCCCATCCTCATCGCGCCATAAAGCCGTTGAGTTTCTTGTAGAACTAACGCGTTCAAGAAAATATACAGCTTCTTCTTCTCTTTGCTTTCCAACTCTTCCATGCGGCGCCCCTGGAATATGGGTTTGCTGCAATTGTGCTGCTATGTATAAAACAGCGGAACATCTCGTGTTCGACTGCCCACGCTTCATTGTTGTTAAAGATCGCATGCTCGCTACATGCGAAGAGTACACATCCCCGGATAATATAATCCAGAAATGTGTCGGGATGCGAAATGTAGTAACTGCGGCTGTAACTCAGATTATGCTGACGAAGAGTTGACTACAGATTGTTAAACTTGCCGAGATTGGCTTCCTATAATAATGTTTGGGTTGGCTAGGATAATCTTGCTAGCTTATTTTGTAATGGCAAAGGATGCTCTCTCAGTTAACAACTGTGGATATGCACATAGAACATCGAGAACAGATGCACATTTTGTCCCATTTTGGACGCATCGCAAAAAAAAGAAAAACACCAATGCATTGTAAGGAAATGGCGTCGAGTTATTAATCAATCATTGCCTAAAAATGTTCCACAAACGCAGTTCCGTTTTACGCATATTAATATTGCTGTGAGGGTTTGAAACGCAAATAAGGAATGCCGGAACTCAAAACCTGAGTTTCTTTGCTAGGTTGGCAGTGTAGTGATATGGATCATAGTTGCTAAGTAGGGCCGATAGGGGCACCTAAGCAAAAGGTCTTGAAAAGCTTAGAAACACAATACAATTTAATTGTTCCGTAAGTTTTATTTGTAGTTTGAAGTATCTTCTTTTATACCTACTAAGTTGTACTTTGTAAACAAAGTATTTTCTTGGGAACATTTTTGAAAAAAAATGTATGTGATCAGGGCATCCATTCAAAATCAGTTTTCCAGTTCCCGAATTTTTCCTGGTTGCCGAATAAAATGGAAACAGGATAAAACATGATTCTTAAACTTGATATGCTCGAGACGTTTGATAGGAAATATTGATATTTTATTTTCGTTCCCAGAAGCTACATAAATATGATGAAGTTTTGAGGAATCCACCAAATTAAATTTTTAATGTATCTGTTCTGAATTTCAGTAGAAAACCATGCAGATATTCAAGAAATTTGTAAAGTATTTTACCTTTCGCCGAACTTTATGAATCTACTAAGAATTTTAAGAAAACTCAGCCAATATGGCTTGACGCAGAAAATATAGAAACCATTGGAATTCTACTAATTACCTTTTTCTCATAGGGATTCTACTAATTACAACCCGATTCTGTTTTTGCACGGATTTTTTTTCACATTATTTACATTTTTTTCCGCCAAAACCTTATCTTTGCATGAAACGTCGAGAAATGGTGTTACTTTTTTTTTGCACGGTTTTTGAAATTTTGAACTGAAAACATTTGTTTTGCACGGTACGCATCCCCCGTGCAAAAACAGAATCGGGTATACTAGGGATTCTACTAGTTTGGATCTCTTTTGAAATCCAGAGGTTTCAAATAAGTTTCAGTAATCACTGCTATATGCAGGGTAGACAATCGTCGCCGTCAAATGGAAAACGTCGACGACGAAACTAACAGAAGAATCGTCATCGTCACTCACAGTGTTGCATGACTATTTACCGCAGCGATCCGGTCGTACATAGGCTCGGCGTCATGACGAACAAATCAGCATCCTTCGTTGAAGTCGAATCTTTTTTCGGGAGTTTTTGAGCCGTCTTCGACAGATAATGAGTCTTTTTTGAAAAAAATAAAACAAAACACGTCTGGAATTGAACAAACGACCTCTCCACCTTGTCAACTCCACGCGCTTACCAACAGAGTTATTTTAGTATCATAAGAAGAGCAAGTTTAATTGCAAGTAAAAGCAATGATATGATGGCATTCGGCGTTTTGGTGCGTAGCAAGCGAATATACAATAAACACCTTCTTCTTGTGGGAAAGGCAGACAAGCAGAGTGAAGGAACATTTGTTCGTTGACGATTTTGGATCGAAGTTAGTCGTGCATTCTGGATGACGATGTTTTTTTTTTATATCGTAACCACTTGGTGACGATTCTGACTATTGTACGTGTGGCTATATGTACAGTTGTGTTCAGAATAATAGTAGTGGAAGCCGATTTTCATGTAAAATGCTCAACTTTGACATGCTGTAACTTTGTTTTGCTATAAGCAATTGGCATGAAATTTTGGCAGAGAACTACAAATGTACTCAATTTCATTATCACAAAATATGAAATTTTATGCACTACCGGTTAAAAATTTAAGCACAAGGTGAAATCGCTCAAAATCATAATAGTTTTTCTTTTGTAAATTTTATTCTGCAACAATTTTCTAAAAAAAGCTTATTCATACATTTATAGCTTGAGTGGAAATTGTTGAGACGTTAAGTGAAGAGAAAATCAATAACTCAAAATACAGCAGAAATTTATATTATTAAAACTACTATTATTTTGAGCGATTTTACCTGGTGCTTAAATAATAAACGAGTAGTGTGAAAAAAAAACATATTTTGTGATAATGAAATTAAGTATATTTGTAGTTCTCTGCCTAAATTTCATGCCGATTGCTTATAGGGAAACAAAGCTACAGCATGCCAAAGTTGAGCATTTTGTATGAAAATCGGCTTTGTTAGTTTTAAAACGGGATAACACTCTTAGATTTCATCCATTTATTGGAAGATAGTAAAAACGCACTTGATTTGTTCGGGCGATATCGATAAACACATTTTATTTCTCTGAAATGACATTTGTCAAACGTGAACTGCTGCTCTTATTTCTGAAAGGGCGAACATCCACCCCCGGCGTTGACCTGTTTATCCTCCAAGTCATTGTTGCTAATTGTTGTTCCGTTGGCAGAGGATATAGACCTGTAATGCGACCCATAGCCCATTTAAGGGGCTCCTTAACCCTCCTTAACCCGTATAGGCCTGAGCGAAAGCAAAAAATTCTAAAACCCTCATCTCTCAGCGAATTCTTAATGGATTCAAATGATTTTTTGTCAGTATACTGGCACACATATCTAGTTTCTAGAAGTTGATAGAGGAACGCGGAAATATTCATGTGGTCGGAGTTATTCCGGTGGATCACTGGGTCAGGTCGGGTGAGAAGGGTACTGTGCGTTAGTGCCCCAGAAGGTAGGCAAATTTCAAGTTACAGATAATTTCCGGAATCGGCTATAATGTGGCCACTGCATGACGGAATTTTAATAAAATTGCATCAGTGTGAACCTTCTGAGAAACGATTGAATTGGATAACTATGCATTCTGCATTTGATTAATGACCAAGCATTTGATTAATGACCATTGTCGGGTCTCGAGACGCCTCAAACTTACGATAAAGTGGCCAATTTGTATCTGAACATCTGTGTCAAGCTTATCGGAACGCATTTTAGTGCACAATTATGTTTGATTTCTAATTTTCGTGAATTGAAACGGTTAAGTATCCAACAAATCTACAGCCGGTTCTTCCAGGAATTACGTCCGAATGGCCACATCCGGTATATATTAAACGGTGCAAAACTCTTCATTCATAATGTTTAATATCAAATCTTAATGATTAATGCAAATTAGAATGATTGTCATTGTAAATAAATACAGGTAACTTGGCATGTCTCAAAAAATAGTTATTTTTCACCCGACTTGACCCAGTAACCCACCGGAATAACTCCGGCCACAGGAATATTTCCGAGTTCCTCTGGCCACTTTTAGAAACTAGATATGTGGGCCAGTCAACTGACAAAAAATCATTTGAATTCGTTAAGAATTCCCTGAGCGGTGAGGGTTTCAGTATTTTTGCTTTCACTATACGGGTTAACAATAACCAATTGATTCAAACTCAAGTTTGGTGTCACGAACGGATGGCATAGTACCCATTAGTTGCTGAACGCCTTGGGGCTTGGCTCTGAAACATGGAACACAGCTACGCACAATGTTATGCACAACTCGTTGTCACTGCATACAGCAAAGCCTTTTCAGGTAGGTCCCTTCATGTGCTCCGACGATTTTTTTTTAAATTTTTTTTTATTTCTTTATTAGCATCATTCCAAACATTACATTCATTTCTTATATCTAGGTGTTCTGTGTTATTAGAAAACACTATCATCCTAATTTGGTAAAACAAATTTAGGATTTTGTTAACCTTCCTAAGGTGTTAAAAAAGAAGTTACGTTTAAGGCCGCACGGGACGTCATCATAATCACCCTATCCATTTCAAGAAGCAAATCTCAAGAACCACTCCATATATCGATGCGAAAATGTATCACTATGATTCTATATATGTAGTGCACAACCCGATAAATTTTCAGCTTCATCGGTTCACTAAAACTCGAGATTTGCTTCCACAAAGTTTTGATAATTATTGTTAGAGTGAGACGAAAGATAGGGAAATTAACACGGTCTCCCGTGTCCCCTTAAGGTGTTCGGGTCATATTGACCCGGATTTGACATACGAATTTCGCAGCCATTTTTTCACCAAATATAAATGTTTTTGTACTCAAAACTATCGTCAAGGCTTATATTTTGTGAATCTGGCTGAAAATCTTGGTTTGGCTGGACTTGGCCGCTCAGAACTGGTGCCAAAGTGACCTAGATTTGGCCATGTTTGTAAGAGCATTTGTAAGAGCAAAATGCATTTGTTGTGATTTGTGAAACATAGTATTTTGTCTAAAATGTATTGAAAATGGTATCGCATCAACCGGTTAGTTGTTCAGGGCAATACTAGTTACCAAGTGGCCAAGGGGCCCATTCCGGAGGCCATTAAACGGTTCCCAAAGCATCCGGAGTAGTGGCCAATTTATGTTTTCGGTGGAACCCTGCCGCGCGGCACATCAAAATTTACAGAATTTTATAACAAATTGATTCAAGATATTGCTATCTGAGTATGGCAACACTGCCCATATGGATTCCCATGCAGATTCTTGGGTTCCCTGGGGGGTCCTGGGAAAGTGGCCAATTTGATAGAACCATGTCATGCGACCTATCAAAGTTTTCAGAATCTCATACAGAATTCATTAGAGTCGCTTTCAGTTGTCTAGAGCAACGTTGGCCATCTATTGGTTCCGTAACAGGTTCTGGGATTCCCTGAGAAGTGGCCAATTCAAACATTTGATAGAACTGAGCCGTGTGACACATCAATATTTTCAGAATGTCATAGAGAATTCGTAACTTTTTTTACCCAGCCCTTCAGAATTGTCCTAGAAAAAAATTTCAAACGTGAAACTCTTATTTTTCACAAAAAATTTAAAGTCACCATATCTCATAACTATAGGAAGTAACAAACAAAAGTTGTGGCGCTTCGAAAGTGCGTTTCGGGTCATATTGACCCGAACACCGTAGGAAGGTTAACAGGTGAGTTGATTTCACCTGCTTATAAGAGAAAAAAAAAAAAGCATTACGTGAGATCACGAATAGACTGGCAATAAACAAATCTAAAGTTCTAGTTTTTTGTTGAGTAAAAATAATATTAAATACTAGTGGTCCCGCCAAGCTTGTTTTTCCATCAAGTAGGCTGCTGAAAAATCGCATGCAATCTCCCATGCAAAACGGCAGACCGTTCCATTTTTATTTATATAGAAGCTCATCAAAAACACTAGAGTGGACAAACTCTAGATCAAGCATCTCCAAATTAGAACTTTTTTTGTAAGAAACTCTTTTGTAAAGTTTTATGAATAAGCGTATGGCTGTTGGTATAAGACACCTAATTAACTTTTTAGTCTCCATGTGAGGAAGGAGTTCATGTCTGCTCAAAGATCAAGATCCCAGCAAATTTGGATGGCAATGTGCGTGACGTGGAAACGTCCAGTATTAACAGTTTTTCAAATTGTCAGCCATTACAGCCCTTTACCCTCTTCATCGATTCAAACTTATATGGAGCATGAAACATTTTCTATAGATTTCTTAGTTTTGATGAACCTCTTCCCCTACCCCTTGGAACAAGATCTTATCAATGGTTGTTTGTTATAATTTGTGCAATGCTATCGAGTTTGAGAGATATAAGGTCGACAGTCTTATCAAAATGAAATAAACTCGATCATGTCTCTTGCCGTTCCCCAAACATTCTTTATTACATTCCCAAGTGCATCCCTTATAAAAAAGAACTGAACATATATGGGATTGTCCTGGGAGGGAGGCACCGATACTACACACAAAATATAAGACAACGTTATTTTGAACTGCAAGATAACTCCAGCTTGCCAACAACAATCAATGCAGGCTTCGAGCAAATCGGTAGTTTCCTTTTGTTGTGCACCTTCGATCTTTCCTGACAAACATGAAAAAAAGGGCCACAGTTTGCTATGCACTAAATATTCATTTTCATTGGAAAAAGTAGAACGATGCGTTTTTCAATGCGTTATGTTCAATCAGATTAAATGGTGCTCACGTGACATTACTTGCGTTATGTGCATGAATTGATTTTCATTCGATTTTTATCACTTTTGAAGAAATACGAAAATGTGTTTTAATCAGTTATGCGCTTTTTTCATGTTAGTTCAATGTTTGAGATCTGGGCTCACAGTGACAGTTCGTGACAGCGGAATCTCGGCTCACGATGACGTACAGAAATTTTGTATTGGTTTCTCCCTCCCAGGGATTGTCTATTAATCATATAAGGGATTATCAGGAAAAGGGGGGTGAAACATCTGACGTGCCATATTAGTTATTTTTTATTTTTTATACAAAAAATCATACAATACGGAGAGGGGGGGGGGGGGGGGGGGTGAAAAACCGCCAAAAATGTTTGACGTAATTAATGGACAGCCCCTATGTCTATCAAATTTACTTAGGAAATTCTTTGAAGCCATGTTTCAGTATCGGACATATAAAAAGCACCAAAGCCGTTGTCAAAATGGTGAACTTCAGAGAGCTATATCTTCGCCGTTTATCAACCGATTTTTCTCACTTTTTTTTGTGACGAACTACAAATTACCTCAATTTTTGATAACTATTAAAAAAGTTGTGTGAAAACTATTGGTTTAAAAGTTACAGATAGGTCGAGTTTTGACATAAAAATGCACCAACACGAAAAGTAATGTATCAGACAAACTATGCGTCGTATCCTTTCGGTGTCTTCAGGGCATTTGGTCCTTATCACGCAAGGAACAAATGCGCTGAAGACACCAAGATGCTACGACGCGTAGTTTTTCTGCTACATCACTTCGCGTCTTGGTGCATTTTTTATGTAAAAATTCAACCTATCTGTATCTTTCGAATCAATAGTTTTCACACAACTTTCTCTCGATTGTTGAAGGACAGCAACTCTCGATTGTTGAAGGATGGGTCAATCTTTTCCAACAGACCATGGTTAGTTTGAAAACTCCATTTAGTGGATAGGAAGGATTCAAACCTTATTGAATCGTATTTGACTTGACACATACCATGTATCGCAGGTGCTCAACATTAACATAAAAAAAGTATTTAGTTTATATTCGCAAATCATTCATTTAGCATTTATGCGGCAACTTTTGGTACCATGACCCCACTTTTGGCACTGAGTGGGGTTCTGTAAATTTCCTCCAGGTTTCCGGAAATATTCCTATGTCACATGGACATCGAACATATGTTTTGCTTTTTCTCAAGCTTTTATATTATTTAAACCAATTTTGATAAAGTGAACTAAATAATAATCTAGAGAAAGCCCTTTCCGACGAATGTCAAATCAAATTCTCTCTTCATAATGATAACTTTGACTGGGGAAAATCCAAGATAATCATATATTCCATTTTTAATCTCTTCAGTGACTTTGAACAAACATTCAGTTTTGTTGTCATAAGTAAAAAATTTGTGCTTCTTTTCTTCAACATGTTTGAGAAGAATTTCACAATTTTTGCGAGTCTCCGGCAAAACGCGGCAGTCTCCTTTCCTTGCGCTATGGAATCCTACAAATTAGGAACAAAGAGCTCGCCCTTGTTAATTTTGTATGTTGTGGTTTGTGGTAGCAACCATACTCAATGAATAGTCGTCGTGACCTTTTAAGAGGTAACTTCTCATCGTAATAGACTCTTTTTCATATAGTAAATCTGTCATGAAACAGCCTACTTTCTTGTACTGAATTTTGCAGTATCTTAATAGTCATTACGTAACGGATATCATTAGCGTAATTCCTATTACGCGACGCTTTTCATTACTTAACTGTTTTGAGTTGCTTTATTAATCATTCCACAACTATTTTCAGTAATTTCAAAATAATGTTGAGTGCTTCCCTATATGATTTTTGATACCCTCAAGTAGTCTTCTAAGAAATTGCAAGAAATGTTGTACGCAACTCGTAGCAGAATTCATTTTTTACAGCACTAGTACGACCCGTGCTGTAGAAATCATCATTCTGCAACTTTTTGTTGCGTAAAGTACTATTACGACACCTTATAATGCAGCTCATGAAAGTATAGGTCTTTTCAAAACAGATTGGCGTTATGAAACAGCTTTTTAAGATGAGAAAATTTTAAAAATCAAGTTTACGGACCACCCTAACACCCAAACCCATCCAACGCCGGGACGGTTCGACGGGGTGAACTTTTTTTGTTATCTTTTGTTCCCCTATATCGCGTGCATTTGCCATCATTGCATTTGTCAGTCATCATCATCGTCATCATCCAACATCATTCAGCTGTTTATCCTCGCGAATAAACACCGCGCGGCCAATCCACAATGTAAACTGTCAAAATGTGCCCTCAAACATAGCAAGCGGTTCCTACGTGACTTAAAAAATGGACTCGGAATATAGAATACAGAAAAGGAAAGCAAAGAAACTTACCATTTGTTGCCGATTAGCGGGGAGGGCTGAAGCGGTGCGTAAAGTATCCAAGTGTTTGCCGAACCGGAACCGGTCTGCGTGCCGTTTGTCCTGTCTCTCCGAAAGGTTAATCCGGGTGTTCGTTCCGTGTTGGAAGATTCCACCAAAAACTGTAATCCCCTTTCAGCAATCGCAGTAGGCGCACACAAAGATGTCGCCACACACTGTCTTGAATCCGGACGCGGATCTCTGAGGGAACTCGGGAACAAGCACTTCCAACAATTTTACCACAGGGCCCCACAATCACTTAAAACACACAATTTTTGCTTCAACACAAAAGAGAGCTCTTCACACCGAAATTCGCTTCTTTTCCCTTTTTTGTTGGAAACGCGTAGCAGCACTTTCACAGAGCAACAGAAGCAGGCTGTGGCAATTGGATTGCTTGGATGTGTGGTGAAACAAGCACTTCGACTTCAACACACAGAAATCGAACTAAAACGGGAACGAGAATAAACGAAAGATGACGGACCGGAAATTATCCACCAGAGGGCCGCTGATGGCCAATCAATGTTCCGCAAGGGCACCACCGCAAATCCGGTGCGTGGCAACAGAATCCGAAACCAAAAACGCGGCACGACACTCGACTTTACACGCACAGAAAACAGAAACGCAAAATCGAAACGACGGTGGGGAAATAAAGCAGCAGGCCAAGACCAGAAAGAGCTTCGCGCGAGACGAGCAGCGTCCGAAACGAACGGAAATCAACCTCTTTTTTCGCACTCTCGAGTCTCGTCGGTCGGTCGAAGCAAGCGAGCGAGAAGCAGTCAAACAACGAAACGAACGAGTTTTGTGTGACGACGACTATGCACACACGAGCACAGTGACAATCATTTACCTATACACTGACAGCGGCTTTGTGCGAACGCGACGAGATGATGGCTGCTGGCGGCCAGTGTGCTGTCAGTAGATGGAGTACGCGGCTGTGAGATATATGCTACGCACACATGCAAACATGGCGACACGCTGAGAAATGGTACGATCGTTGTGCGATTCAGCAAAATTCAATGTGACTTCTATGACTTTATATTGACAAATCTGGATTTCTGTCAAACTTGAAAAAAAGTTTCAGAAAGGCTAAAATGATCATACTCAAATTCACTGCATCATAATACCAGATTTTTGGTTATGAAATTCAAACAATCATGTGATGGATTTTGCAGACTCAAACAAAAGAAAAACATTAAGAAATTGAGTAAACATGTGTTTTGGCCTAAACTTAAGCGTTCGGCTCTAAAATTGGACAGGCCTTTAGGACCCTATTCTTTAAAGAATAGAGAAAAACGATTTCCGAGGGAGCTTAATGTATATACTAAGAAGTTTTGCCGCATGTTTGTTTAACAGAAAAGGTCTAGCTGTATCATAAGACCAATGATATGTTGAAAACTGATATCAATTCCATTTGACTTGCGATAGCAGTTGCGCTAACTGTAAAACACCGAATCTAGAAACTTTCGCGCTGATCGTAAAATTACTCACAAGCTAAAGATTCTTGGTAAATGGTTGAACGTGTAGACGTTCCTTTAAATATTCCTCTTGAAATTCTTAAACGATTCTGCAAGCATTCTTAATGTTTCCGACAAGAATTTTTTCAGAAATTCTCCAAAATACACTCTATTTTATGAATCATGCAAAAAACGATCTAATAATTTTCTATGACTAAATCAAAGAATATCTTGCAGAAAATATTGAGATAAATGTGTATAAAAAGCGACTTTGTTTAATATGCGTATACTCAGCACAAGATGCTGCCATTCTTAAAACTTCAGTCGTCGCGCTGTTGTATTTTGTGCAACACCGCTGAAAACCCTCGCTTTTCGTTCACAACAGCAGCGTGGTGGTTATGACGTTGGCAAACCGCGAGACGACTGGAAGGTTAAGTTAATCTATGAATTATTCCAACGTTTCTGGAGGGATCTCTTGATAATTCTCCGCATGTTCCAGTTGACATATGTCAAGAAATACTTCCAGGAACGAAAATGGTAATTAATCCAATAACATCTATAATAGGGTCCTAAAGCCCTGTCCCGATTTTAGTGCCAAACGCTTAAGTTTAGGCCAAAAACACATGTTTACTCAATTTTCCAATGTTTTCCGTTGGTTTAAGTCCGAAAAACATTTTTTTATGTTTTTTTAGATTTTGTCACACCCCTTGGCTTAAACTCAAATTTTGGGTGAATTTTGTTTTCCGTGTCCCTTCCGAAATGTCAGATAGGAACAACCCCAGTGTTAAAACTAAAACCCCTGTGGTGTTTTTGTCGACTAAGCGAACGTCAACATGATCTCAAGTGTCAAGGTTCATTTATGGACCCAATTTTCAAATTAATGTTTAAACATGATATAGCCGTTATTTGAGCGGGAAAAATTGCTAAAGTAGTAGAAGTAACATGCTCTTTCGTGTTGTTGAATAAAAACAAGATTTTATCAAACATTTTAGGACCCAATTGGGCTGTATAAATCATGTAGGAATGAAGTTACTTCGTGTTGAATCCTTAGGCTGTCCTACACAGGTACTTTTGTGCGTAGGAGATGAGATTCTTTTGAATTCCTGTTCCTTTGTGTAAATACTCGACAATCCCAAATTGGGAGACTGTCAGCCATCTTATAACAGTGTGGAAGAATCACCCGGAATGTGACTTACTTCACCGGAAATCTAACACTGACTGACTTGAGGCGATTGGAAGACTGACGGTCACATCACGCACACACTAATATTGCGATCATAGCATACGCATGCATTACCGTCTCAGCTGTCAGCCAGTAAGGGGAAAGGTATTAAACATACGCATGTAAGGGGAAAGGTATTAAACATACACACTCCACATTCTCCTTCTTCTCCGAAAAAAAAATCATTAGCGCCGTTCTAGTGTTACCAATATTTATATTTCAATGCAATTAATTATATAGTTATGTTCTGATTTATTTGTTTTACCTCTTTCACGATATCCTATTATTGTATATTTTTTTTTAGAATTTGATAGGTTCTTCTTTTTTCTTCATTAAGCACATTATCCTCTAAAAAAATATCTTCAAAATCTCCACAACTTTTGTTTTGGCATTGGAAAATGTTTCTTGGTCAAAATGATCTGAACTCAAGCAATGCATCGATTTTCGGAGTATTTGACTGTAAACTTCCATTTAAAGTACAACACTACGAGTGCTGTTTCGCCCATGAAAAGTGAGTTTCCCTGACAGCCCAACTAACATTTAGTGCAAATGTAAACATTCTCTAAGCTCTCTTTTTACGGCTTTATGCTGAGTAAAGGCACTGTACATACGAACGAAAGCTTCCATGCGATCCTTTTACCAACAAAACTGGCGAATCTACTCAGCTATTTTAAGCTGTGTTGGCAGCTCTTATTCATACCAATCATTGCTCTATCTCTACAGTTATACGATAAATAGCCTGGTAACATCTTCGGAAGGCGCTATCTCAACCCTTTCGCAACTGTTGAATAATTTTTATACAGTTTCGCTGCATTATCGATTAAATATTATTTCAAGCTGTTTCACAGCTTCCGGAATTCATGTCATAAGAATCTGAATTTATTGTTCCCAATTAATCCCCACCACTTTCGATCGAACTCACGATCTCTGCATCCACGAGTCTCGACGCTGTCCTTCCTGCCACCACAGTATATATCGAAAGGCAAAGAAAACACACCGTTTTGTTCTACATGGAAAACAATACATACAATATTTTATAATGATCGTAAAAGATCACCACTTCATCAGGCTGTAAAAGGGTGTGAAGCTTCAAAACGCAATGTTTACATCCAGCAAGCTGTGTAGATGTGCCACAAGTTGTTGTTTTACAGCTTACTGCTGTATGCTCTCTGTATAACTGACAACAAAGCGCTTTTTAATTATATATTCAGCAGCATAACAAATCATATTGTACTCGAATGCTTTTAACTTGAGAATCGATCTTTCGTTGTATCTGCAACTTATTCAAGATTAACTATGGTAGTATCAAATGAAAAAAAAAAACTGAACTCTAACCAACTTTCAGGATCACAACAATTTCTCGTAAATTTCTAGACACTCATTTTTTTATAATCCATTCAATTCAAAATTCAACAAAATATTGCTTGCTTCTTTTTTCATTAACGTGATAACTCTGGCCTTATTTATCTCGAGCTTAATGCCTTAATTTTACTTCCGAAGTAAGTCGATCGTGTAACCTTAGTTCTCTCAGCTGAAAGTCTCTACTATAAAAATAATAATAATAACTGTAACCTTAACGTCATAAGTGATTATACCGGAGTTGAGATACAATCCTAGATTGTTGGTATGAGGGATATGTGCTCTAACCACTACACCAGGCCAGTCCCCAAAGATCACTGTTCCGTATTTCTGATTCGTTTTATATTTAGTGTTTACTTAGCCAGTTTCTGAGAGTGAATTTCGTTAACACTCTAGAGATAAACAAAATAAACTTCTGGGTGAGTTTTCTTAAACACTACAGATTCCAACCTTTCCTGTTGTCCCGACATACCATTTCACTCTACCTACACGATTCTCATTACGCATCAGATAACATTATCGACTTTTCTCAGAAAATTTTCATTACCTGTCTCTAGGGGTTGTCCCGACATACCATTTTCTTTAGAGGTTTTCATTACACATCCATTTTCAGATGGCTTCCATTACACACCATATTTTTTCAGGTGGTATTCATTACACACCATTTTTTTCGTGATTTGCATTATTTCTCTCAGGAGGTCATTACCACACCCAATTATTCTCAGGTGGGTTTTCATTATAAACTCTATTCTCCCGAGTGGTTTCTATTACAGCGGGGATTCGCTGGTTGGAACACGACTGCCTTCCATCTAGCGAATCCGACCCGTTAGTTGGAACGACTGAGAGACGGTGAAAATGCTCCATACTCACGCATCTGGAGAGCAAATCGTCACTAAACGCATATATACATGCACATTTGTTCTATATATGGTAACTTCAATGCGACGATGCTCAGACGTCAAAGTCAGTTTGACATCTTCTCTTGAAATTCGAGTGCTTTTTAGTTGGAATATTTTCCAACCAGCGAACATCCAAACATCGAGTCATTCCATGTAGCGGACCCCCAATGAGCGAATTCCCACTGTACACATCCTATTTCGTTCCGGGTTATCTTGTAGTACACCCCCTATTATTTTCGAATAGTTTTCATTACACATCAATTTTTTTTCAGAGGGATTCCAATACACACCTTATTTTATCAGGTGGTTTTCACTACATATCCTATTTTTTTCAGGTCGTTTTCTTTACAAACATTATTTTCTGAGGGTTTGTCATTACACACCCTGTTTTGCACCCGGTGGTTTTCGTTACTTTTTCCTGGGTTAATTTTTCATCAGGTGGTTTTCATTACATTTTTTTTTCTGGGTGGTTTTCATTACACACTCTTTTCTTATCATGTGTTTTTCATTACACACCATATTTTTTTTTCGGGTGGTTTTTTATTACACCCCATTTTTCCCGGGTGGTTTTCATAACGCACCCTATTTTTATCTGGTGGTTTACATTACTCACAATATTTATTTTCCCGAGTGGTTTTCATTACGCACCCCTTTTTCAGGTGGTTTTCATTACACACCCTATTTTTCCTCGGGTGGTTTTCATTACACACCCTATTTTTTTTCGGTTGGTTTTCATTACGCACCCTATTTTTCCCGGGTGGTTTTCATTACGCACCCTATTTTTTATTTTTTTCTCCGGGTGGTTTTCATTACACACCCTATTTTTTTTTCCCCCGGGTGGTTTTCATTACGCACCCTTTTTTTCCCGGGTGGTTTTCATTACGCACCCTATTTTTTTCCCGGGTGGTTTTCATTACACACCCTATTTTTTTCTCGGGTGGTTTTCATTACGCACCCTATTTTTTCCCGGGTGGATTTCATTACACACCCTATTTTTTTCCCGGGTGGTTTTCATTACGCACCCTATTTTTTTCCCGGGTGGTTTTCATTACACACCCTATTTTTTTCTCGGGTGGTTTTCATTACGCACCCTATTTTTTCCCGGGTGGTTTTCATTACACACCCTATTTTTTTCCCGGGTGGTTTTCATTACGCACCCTATTTTTTTCCCGGGTGGTTTTCATTACACACCCAATTTTTGTTTGGAAGGTTTTCATTACGCTTCCATTTACTCTACCAGAGTGGTTTTCTCTACGCACCATAGGTTTTCTCATACACTTTTCCATCGGTCGTTTTCGTTGCACACTGCACCTTACACACTCAATCACAATTTGCTAGCTGTATCACCATGTTTATGAACCGCTCCTTCTATTGAACTGCCATTCCGAGTGATTTTTCACACCTGGCTTACCAATAAGCAATGTCAATAATAAGCTCCTGGCAGGATCGCCAATGTAAATACTCGACAATCCCAAATTGGGAGACTGTCAGGGCGATGACATATTGAAAGAGAAGAGAAGTGAAGTGAAGTGTTGGCGAAAAGAGAAGAGAAGAGGTAAAAATGGTATGGCATACTGGAAGAGGTTTCGAAAGAGTTTCAATGCGCTCCGTGTTTTCATTGATTTTGTGCTTCGGCAACAGCATGCTGCCTTAGGGTGAGGCTTATTTCCAAAAATCTTTCGTAGTCAGGATTTACAAAGTGGAAAATGATCATCGGTCCCAAAATAACATCCTGTGAAAAAATGAGAAGTTTTGATGAAGGTTTAGAGGTGGCGCAAAGGGCATATGTGCAGTTTTCCCATTTTAGGGAACTCTGAAAAATTTGGGTATGCTTTTCAGCTTGTTTTGGTAATTTTAAGACCCTTAAGGGCAATAAATCACCTCAAAATTGCGATATCTCCACTCCTTTAGATGATATTTGACGAAATATATTTTATGCATGCGATTTTTGGCCCTTGAATAGGTTACAATGACTGATTAATATGAACCCGAATAAGAATAGCTGAGGAGGATTCCTATGCTTGTAGAATGGAACAAAGAGCAAAGAAGAATGATAGAAAGAACAAAGAACACAGAAGAATGTAAGGTGGGGTGGGTTAAACAGGGGGGAGGGTGTAACTGATGATATTATATTAGAATCAACTATGGAGCCGTGAAAATATCTCGGTTGGATGTATGAGCTGTGATTATATGCAAGTTTAACACTCATTTAGCATTTTAGAATGTCCGTTTGATATAACTCCAGCAATTGCTTTTATAATCTGAAAGTAATTCAAGAGGGGCCCAAATCCATACAGGGTCAAAATCCGTACACTTCAGTGTTTTATATGAAGTGGAAGGGTTTATATTCATTTCTTAGGTGTTCGGATTTTGATCCCACACGATGTATCCTTATTAAGTAAATCCATAAACGATTTTTGCTTTCCAGCAATAACACTTCTTGTTAGAATTTCCACTGGAATTTCTGGATTATGATGCCATTTCAGCAATTAATTGCGTTTGGGGTTCCAATACTCCACTTCGCCACAACACCTTCAACATAACTTCGGACAAACGAAAATGCAGATGAAGTTCAATACATCGTTCTACATCTGTATTTGAAATCGATGTGTATAAACAACAGCAGAAGGAAAATAAATCGGTAGTCAAAATTCAAATTAGTGCACGAGCTTCTGTAGGGTGCAAGAGATAAAGCACTTCAGATTGAAAACCTCTCAAATAAAACCAAAATAAAGTCGTCACAGTTCTGAAACATATATTTTAGGACAGAGCTACATGAAGAAATTTTCACAGGATGTCCTATGTATATATAAATAATTATATAAATTAGTTATGAATTTAATAGATACTGCGTGAGGCTAAATTTCCAGGATGCAAATTTTGCAACGGTCCCTTTCGATATATTGCTATCATCATTCAGGAAAAAAAAACAACCAAACGATTATTGAATTAAAGCAGTAAAGTGACGTGCATTTATCTATATATACCAGGAGAATAATGATAAAACTTCGCATGGAATTAAGGACATTTTTGCCGTTATTGAAATTTTTCCATAAAGTCCAATAAAGTTGCAATAAGTTCCAATAAAATCGTATACATGGGTCGATAACTAGAGATGGTTGAAAAATTGGTGCTCTTCCCCTACTTGAAGAAAAATTGCTCAAAATATTTCTGAAGTAGGTAATATTAAATAGAAGTCAAGGGGTCGAACCTGGTGTAGTGGTTAGAATACACACCTTTCACGCTGAGGATCTGGGATCGAATCCCATCCCCGAGAAAAAAAAAATGAAAAAAATGAAGTCAATAAATATAATCATCGTTTTCTAGATTCCTCAGCTACGCTCAAGACATCACTAGTTTCACCCTCCCACCTGTTTAACCCACCCCACCTTAAATTCTTCTGTGTTTTTTGTTCTTTCTCTCATTCTTCTTTGCTCTTTGTTCCATTCTACTAGCAAAGGAATTCTCCCCAGCTATTTATATGCTTATTCGGGTTCATATTAATCAGCCAGCGTAACCTATTCAAGGGCCAAAAATCGCATGCATAATATATATTTCGTCAAATATCATCTAAAGGAGTGGAGATATCGCATTTTTGAGGTGATTTTTTGCCCTTAAGGGTCTTAAAATCACCAAAACAAGCTGAAAAACATACCAAAATTTTTCAGAGTTCACTAAAATGGTAAAACTGCACTTACGCTCTTTGCGCCACCCCTAAACCTTCACCAAAAATTATCATTTTTTCACAGGATGTTACTTTGGGACCGATGATCATTTTCCACTTTGTAAATCCTGACTACGGAAGATTTTTGGAAATAAGCCCCACCCTAATGCTGCCTGCGACCGGAGAGAGAGCGCGCACGGCTGCTCTATTCGGTTTCTTCTCCTTTCCCATGTCCCATTCGCATCAACAGAGGCCTGTAAAGGCGACTGTGTAGAATGTATCAAGTTTGTTAAAATCATTTCTCATCAAGCAGGAAGACTGCTTCTCGATGGCGTGCGAAGAAATCTACATTCTTTGGATGTGATCCATAACCGTAGTAAACAATCATTTCCTGGTCCATATTATGGATCACTAGTTAGAAGTGCTAATATTTGGTATTTAGAATCAACAATCAAGAAAAATGTTTTCCAATGATGAATTCATACTGAATCGAAGCGAACGAGCATGTTTTATGCTATAACATTTGAATTTTACCACCTGTGGGAGCTTATGAATGCTGACGGCACTTCTTACAGAAAACGACCATATAATGATAGCTATGTGGTACCAACTAAACATTTGTCAAATACACCGTTATTTAGCGGTTGAACATTACAAATGGTAGAAGACAAATAGTATAACATGGGAAAAACATGTTTTACGTAAACGTTTATGTTTTGGGCAAGTTATTCGATGTTGAACGCCAAAGTGATCCGTCACTGTGGGTGATCCGGAACTGCGTGGGCGGAACAACATAAAAATTGGAGAAAAATATAACAGAATAAATAAGAAATCTAGAAACGTTTTTCTCAATTAAGAAACAAAAATTTTGAAAATAAAATTTCTCAATTGTACCTTGGCTCTAAGCATTTTTGGAAATTATCTAAAATTTAAAAAAAACCTCAGAAGCCAATACCGGCATTGGAAGAAGAAAACTTCTATGCAGTTTGAAAGCGCGCACAATTTTAATTAAGGACTTACTAGTCCAATAGAAAATCAAGTTACTCAGGACTTCGAAAATATTCTCAATCAAGAGAACGTTTTCGAAAATTCCTGGGATACTGATTTGGAAGAAATGAGAACTATTATTGAAAAATTCAAAAATATGAAAGCTCCTGGCGATGATGGAATTTTTTACATCCTCATCAAGAAACTTCCCGAAAGTATATTTTTAACAAATGTTTTCAATTAGCATATTTTCCTGACAAATGAAAAAATGCTAGGGTTGTACCAATTTTGAAACCAGACACAAATCCTGCAGAAGCTTCTAGCTATCGTCCAATCAGTTTGCTTTCCTCCATCAGTAAACTTTTTGAAAAAGTCAAGGCTATTCTACTGGTCTTGCATATCTAGATATAGAAAAAGCATTCGACAGTGTTTGGCACTGAAGGCTTGATCGTAAAATTTGAAAAAAAATAATTTTCCAACATACATTGTTAGAATAATTCAAAGTTATCTGTCAAACCGTACATTTAAAGTTAATTATCAGAACTCCAGATCTGAAAGACTTCCTGTAAGAGCGGGTGTTCCCCAAGGCAGCATTTTGGGACCAATATTATACAATATTTTCACATCTGACTTACCAGAGTCAGGGATGTCAAAAATCTTTGTTTGCGGATGACACAGGCCTCTACGCCAAAAAAAGAAGCCTGCGTGTCATCTGTAGTCGATTGCAAAAAAGTTTGGATATTTTTTCTTCATACTTGCAAAAATGGAAGATTTCTCCTTATGCTTCCAAAACTCAACTAATAATATTCCCACGTAAACCAAAAGCTCTTTATTTGAAACCTTCAAGTAGACATGTTGACACTATGAGAGGGGTTCCAATAAATTTGTCAGATGAAGGTAATTATCTAGGGCTCATGCAAGATAAGAATTTAACTTTCAAAAATCACATTGAGGTCATTCAAGTCAAATGTAACAAATATGTAAAATGTCTCTATCCCATTATTAATAGAAAATCAAAACTTTGTCTTAAGAACAAGCTTTTGATATGCAAGCAAATTTTCAGACCAACCATGCTGTATGCTGTATCAATATGGACTAGCTGTTGTGATTGTAACCAGGAAATGTGGGCTTCGTAGCCGTGCGGTTAGCGGCGTCAGTCGTTTAGGCGTATTGTGCTATGTAGTGTGGGTTCGATTCCCGCCCCAGTCGGAGAAAACTTTTCGTCAAACGAAAAATTCTTCACTGGTCCACTGGTTGTTCCGTGTGTCCGTTGTCTAATGTTAGTTATGTTCAGTCTGTGCAGCCTATGGCTGAAGACGGTGTAAATTGTCTTTAAAAAAGCTCTTCAGAGAATTCAAAATAAAATTTTGAAAATGATTCTGAAGCTTCCTCCCTTGTATAGTACTAATGTGTTACATAAAATATCCAATGTTGAAATATTGGAACAAATGTCAAATAAAATAATTGATAATTTCAGGCACGATTAATGCGTTTTTTCTCTTATAAGCAGGTGAAATCAACTCACCTGTTAAAAATCTGAACTGCTACAGCAAATGAAATGTAATGTTGTTAATAAAATCTTAAATTTGTTTTACAGAATTAGGATGCTAGTGTTGTCTAATAACACAGAACACACAGAAGAAATGAATGTAATGTTTGAAATGATACAAATAAAGAAATTAAAAAAATGATATCTATCAAGCCTACCGAATATTTTTTCAAAAAAAGTTATAATTTTCGAGAATTTTGAAATTGAATGCCTTTTTCCAATCAAAATTAAATTATTAAACTTCTGCTGTTATGAACGAAAAATTTCTTTAAATTCACTTAACACTTCAGTCGTCGCGCTGTTGTATTTTGTACAACATTTGAAAAAAAAACTCGCTTTTCGTCCTCAACAGCAGTGTAGTGGTTTTGAGAGTTCTGTTTGATCTATCGACCTTGACGCTTGCTCCTACGGGGGCGAGCGACGAGGGCAGGATCAAACATGTCACGCGTCGGTCTAGTAAGTGAAAAAGTGGCGTGATCGGTTAGTTCTTTTTGATCCTTTGACCTTGACGCTTGCTGCTGGGCAGTGCGTCAAGAAAGCCAAGTTTATTTTTTTTTCCTTTTCGGGTCGCGCGCCTTTTTTTCTGAGTGCTTTTATATAGCCGAGCAAACGAGTGAGGCTGAGAGTGGATTGTGGCTGCACAGTGAAGGATAAAGGATCAATTGGTGAGCTCGTTTCATGCTACTATTTATAATCAATAAAATATGTATGACTGCACATTTAATCGTTACAATTGTGGGACGTAAATATGAATTTTCAACAAACTATGAATTGTTCGTCACTGTGAGTGTCGACACAAACTCTGATTCATGAATTATTTATGTTTCACATTTTTTTTTATTTTCAGAACACCCCTTTATTTTTGTAATTAAAAAAAAAAACTTTGAATGGTTCGACACTACAAGTGTAGACTTGCGAAAAGTTCACTTTATTCAACAAACTTTGGATGGTTCGCCACTGTAAGTGTCGGCATAAGCATAAGAATGTTCTATGATGTTCCAACCAATCAAGTCTTTTGTTTCTTTTCAAATAAGTAAAATATAATAATACATGCTTTCGTCCTGACAGCTGTAGCAATGTTACATTTAGGTATTTGTTCAACAAACTTTGAATGGTTCGTCACCTCAAGTGTCGGCATAATTTTCCACTACATAGAAATTGTTCATATCAAATGAAAATATTATATTTACAAATAAGCATGTATATATCACACAAATCATTATTTATCATGGTCTAATCGCTTATCAAAGTGAATCCTGTGACCCAACGATCCTTCCCATTAACAAACATCCCTCCCAGTAACCTTTGTGGAGATGCAGAGGCAAACACGGTCTCCAAATAGCAAAGGTTACACACTAACATTCCTTCCCCCAATCCCACCTGACTGCAAGGACGTGGCCGGCGCCGTTATTGACCCTGTATAAATAGAGGCACTGAATTATGTACATTGAAGAAGATTATGGCCTATCCCAGCCAAACTTCTAGTTGATTCTTTGTGCATTTTCACTGACTTCGGTCAATCACGGAATAGCAACCATTGATATGTGTAGTCAGTCTAAGCTAAGCTAAGCTCAACAGCAGTGTAGTGGTTTTGACGGTGGTGAACCGCGCGACGACTGGAAGTTTAAACAATACACTAGTTATAGATATAATATCATGTTTGTATCTATGGAATGAAATAGTATGTTAATTGCATACCTTTTCTACGAGTACTTTAAATGGTTTATGGGAATCTTTTCTAAACTTGAATCATCGATATTATAAACAAGATCACGAATGGTTCCAATTGCAGTTAATTTTTAAGTAAATATTGATTTTCCGAACGGGTAATAATCGATCAAATTTGAGAGCAATTTCCCGTTTTATTGAAGTAAAAGCTATGGTTTTAATGATTGATAACAAATCGACTCTCTTATTTATAAGTCATGGAACATTGTGGTTTTCCTTTTTTTTCTACGGAATGGCCGAGTGATAATTTTGCTTTGGGGAATTTAATGTATAAGATCAGTTCAGTGGTACAAAGCACACATTTTTTTTTTCAAATATAAAAAAGAACTTTTCTTTTGTGTTTGTTAATTTAGTTTACTCCCAACTGTTTTCATCAGTTCGAAATTCACGCGCAATATTAGTGCTGCCAATAATAGTTCAAATTATCTTCAAGCGTTTTCGCGCGTCGAAGCACCACACGAACTGCTTTCACGCTAGACCACACTTTCCATCCCTCTTCGCATCGCTTCAGTATGCCAGGTAAGCGCGATTTTCATACAACATGCATGGAGAGACCTTCAACGCGTACGCTCCTCTTTCACATCCTCGCTTTCTGTCTGTTCTAAGTAATATAGTTTGAGATTTTATCAAACATGCCTTGTCGATTTTTTATATACCGCATTGACAAGTGATCCACAAGGAGCAAGTTTGTTTTACGTAAGCCATAGTGTTGCACAAAATATCTAGATACAGTGAAACCTCCATGAGTCGATATTGGAGGGACCATCGACTCATGGAAATATCGAGTAATGGAACAGCAATTCTTTGGATGATAGTGTTGCACACAATATTTCACAAAATTTTATTGAACTGGTGCTTGATATTGAATCGTAATCAAGAACTCTAGGAAGATTCCCTGTTTTTAGAGGCGTTTTACAAACAGTTACTTAAGGTTTATCCGATCGAATTGCCCGGAACCCATAATGGCGTTGTTTTGGTTTTGTTTCACATTGGGCTGGATAGATTATTTTAGATAGGTGAGGTTGGGACGGAGAATATTGCTTTTACCTTGAATTTCAATTTTCGATGGAAAATCCATCTGATTTTTTTTTCTAATTTAGATGTCAGTATTATCATTCTGTATTTCTGTTTATTTGCTGTCAAATCATCTAACAGTGAACAATCTGCTCTTCAAATCAGCAAAATGGAGTCACATAAAGCCAAGAGTACTCTGAAAATTATACAAGAGTGAATATTCAAACTGATGAAAGTTTAAATCAAAGCCTGAGCTTACATGATCAACTGATCATATTCCTCGACATCTTTTTATCTCGATTTATGAGGAAAATGTATACAGGAAACAAGACAAATAGAAATAGGGAATATATGATTGACGAATTATAATTATTCATGATTGTAATAAAAATGTTGAAAAATATAGATATTTAAAAGAGAGATTAGTGCTGAACAAGCAAAATATTATTCACCCCTGTTCTTGTTTATATTCAAATGCCATTTCGATCGAAAACAGTTTTTCATTTTCGCCAACAATACCAAGTAGGGATTCTTCCACCACATTTAATGATAAAAGATGTTCTGAAGTAGTTATCAACTGGAGAAAGCAATAAAATAATATAGAAAACAAAAATACTGATTACTGTGATGCATCAAAACCCGGACACCTAAGATGATACACGTATTCAAATGCTTGCATACGATTGGTTAATCGTTATTTTATTATGTATTACTTTGGGATGATAGCTTTTAGGTTAGAACTTGATAATTTTCACCAAATTTACAATGAATTTAATGAAAATTGAGTTAATTCTGCATCATGTCGTGTCCATAAATCCGGACACATGAATCAAAATCTGGACATTCAAAAAATCGCAGTTGTTCTTAAAAAAAAATAAAAACCATTAAACATACCTTGATATCACGATACAAAGATTCATGGATTTGTAAAAATAATGTTGTTCCTCTGTTGGATTATACAGAAACATCATAAAACGTAGGTTACTTGTGATATGTGCGTCGTTCCCCCAATAATTACACATAATTTACAAACATTTTCAGTTAATACTATTTAAAATCACAACGGTATAACATTCAACGAGTTTTCCAGGTTTTCGAACAATTATGATGTTGTATTTCTTTTTGAACTTTGAAAAATTGTATGCTGACACACTGTGTCAGGATTCGAAACCACACATATAAGTATCCGGACAGTCTTTTTCTAGCACAGAATTACATGCATTTCATTAATTTCTTCGAAACTATTGACTTTACCGAGAACAAAATATAAACAAATCACTACAGAACATAAATCACATATGATAAGCACGTAACGAACGCGTGATGAATCGCCGAAACGCGATGGCGCATTGAGTAGAATTTCTTTGGTTATCGTTAATTTTGAAAGCAAACGCGTCCTAGCGGAACCGACTTTTGTTTTTGTCTTTGTTAATGATTTACAAGACTAACTTGATGTCGATTCATGTTACAATGGTCAGCAATAGTTAACATTAATAGTAGGAATAATATTCTCACACTAGGAAGGATATTTAACATTGAAATTATTGAATTTCACCAGAGTGTCCGGATATTGGTCCTGTCCGGATTTTGATTCATCACGGTAACAGTTTATCAATAAATCAGTTGTAATTATGATAAGTTACAAAAGTCAATTCATTTAATTAGAAAATTCCCTATTTGTGGATTTAATTTACTAGCAAACGTTCTGATCCGTGCTCCATTTACGCCAAGAACGAGCGCAGTCATATCATATTCCTCTAGCGTTCACTAGCGTTCTTGCGCGTCGAAGCAGCAAATGATTTCCACAGATCTCTTTGAACCTCTTCACTTCGCCTTCAGTATACCAGGTAAGCGCGTTTTCCATATAGTTTGCATTGAGAGAGCTTTGACTCTTTTCTCTTCTCTCCTTTTATCCCTTCTCTACTCCTGCAATATGTCATCGCCCTCAGCCATCTTATAACAGTGTGGAAGAATCACCCGGAATGTGACTTACTTCACCGGAAATCTAACACTGACTGACTTGAGGCGATTGGAAGACTGACGGTCACATCACGCACACACTAATATTGCGATCATAGCATACGCATGCATTACCGTCTCAGCTGTCAGCCAGTAAGGGGAAAGGTATTAAACATACGCATGTAAGGGGAAAGGTATTAAACATACACACCCCACACTTTGGAATTTCAAAGGTGATCTTTAATTTTAGTATAAACGTTTTGCAATCTTCCGGATTCCTATAGGACAATTTGTTATATCGATACGAATCATTATAATTTTGATGGGAGCCCTGGTGTTTCAGGGGCGAGCTCATTCAATTTTAACGATTACCTCCAGAGTCACTACAATTCCCATAAAAATCTTAACACTCCCACCTGGATTTCAGAATGTCTACCAGGTCAAATTGATTACAAGTTTTCTATGAGTCGAATAATAATAATAATAATAAGAGATTTTAATGAAAAACTTAGCTGGAGGTAGACTCATAAGAATTTTCAATGGAATTAAAAAAGGATTTCTAGAGATTCCGGAGTTTCAAAAAATCCTTTTTCTGTTGTGAGAACTGATTGTTAATACTAGGAATTCCTTGGAATCTACTGCAATAACGAAAATATCATTATCATCGGAATTCAAAAAGTTGTTAAGGAATCGCTACATGTAGCTTGGAAGCCTCAAAATTCTACCTCAATTTTAATTTATGATTCCTAATCGAAATCAAATTTGTTTTGATGTTGTAATTCGATAATGTGGCAATGATTGCCAACATGGAGAAAGTTCTCGAAAATTGCAAAACAAAGCCTAGAAAATCGCTATGCACGCGGTGATCGATCATTGTCATATTATGTTCAAGTTGTGATAATGGCTCATTCATTTATTTCATAACGCTGAAATTGGCCATTTTTGACACCCACCCACCCCATTGTAACGCTTTTTGTATGAATATTTTTCAGTTTTTGTATGGGCCGTAACATTGTTAGAACACCCACCCACCCCCTTCAGCGTTATGAAATTTGTGAATGGGCCCTAAACTGTTGTTGCAGAGTGTGATTATTGTAACAGGATCGGAAAAGACAATGTCTTTGTTGCTGCGAGTTGGTTGACAATTGATTCACTGTTCCTAATTTGATTGCTGATCTCAATATGTCTTCATTAAATACAAATTTTAAGATAAAATTTTTAAATTTTGGTAAACACAGGCATTTGAGAAAACAGAAAACTACACAGAGAAGAATGATTGATGTTAAATTAGCATTGGCATTAGCATTAAGCATTCCGCACCAATTCGTAGGTGGTACAGTCCTAGACTATTGTATGAGAGTTGCCTCGTCCCGTCCGTTTCCAAAGTCAGTAATTTGGGACCAACCTCTAACTTTTAGACAAGATTGACGCATCCTCCAATAATCGAGAGCTATCCTGGCCACGTCCTTGCGAAAGCTGGGAATGGAAAAGGATGATTGATTGAACACATGCTTATGAAAGATGCAGAGAACTCTACGACCTCTCATAGGTGTTACGGGATGTTGTGGAAAGCTGATGGAAAGGGTAGTGCCATAGGATACGATTGGTAGACGTTCTGGCCGACAATTGGTTAATATTTACGCATTGTGATCATGCGCTGCTCACCAAATTCTTTTTTCGAAACTCCTCTGCAACCCGTCACTTTTCACATTCCATTTTCAATCAACTTAACACACACAGGAGATAAAAAAAACGAGTCACGTGAAACGAATAAAATTGCTGGAGATAACTCCAGAGAAGAATCATTGATGTAAAATCATCATAAAATCTTGCATATGAAGAAAATGCCAGATTTAATGCAAATTAACACTACAAATCGTGTCAAATAACAGCACCTACATGAATGTGTGAATGTCACGAAAGCGTTTACAGCCCATGCTCGGTGTATAGTAAAAAACAGACAAAGCAAAAATGTACATGATAGTAATTAAATTGCACTTGTTTTGTAGTATAAATATGCCGAGAGCATACGACAAATCTAGCATTTCATTTATGTGAATGATTTTATGCTGCATTTTACAAAGATTTTTCTTTCTGTACAGCATCAGTCAAGTTGACGGCTCACTGCTATGGAAAACGCTTTTGTTCAAAAAAAAGTATCATAGTCTTGAATTTTGATTTATTTATTTATTTCGTCAATCATTTGTAGACTACATAGCTACATTGTTTCTTATATTCTAAGATTTCCTAGTGAGTTGAAATATGATTTCAATTTGGTCCGGGGCATACTTAGATCAATCATTTCACAGTGCTCATTGTAAACAGACATCATTTGATTTAGAGGACTAAATTTGGCGTAGTTTGTACGATAACGATCTAAAGTAAACAAATTTCTGTGACGCAATTGTCGATTGGGAGCATAAAAGTTTAATTTGGATAATGAGCCATTTTACGAGACGTTTCGGAACAGCTGATCGCCGCAACGGCGTCAATTGACAGGAGACCTGGAATTAAATCCAGTGTGATTTTCAATAACGCCTCATCTTACCAAACGAGGACATGGAGAAAATGACAAAAATGAGATCCAAAACTGTTCGTTACAGCAACATTACGGCGTCAGTTTTCGCGATGATGATGGTTGATGACTGTGCGCATTTCTAGCGTAGCTTTGCATCCAGGCGAAAACTTAAATGGAGAAAAATTATTAAAATATTTCTGATCACAAAAGTGCTTTTTTATGTGCAATATAGGTAACAAAGAGGTAGCTGATACAATAACTAGGTGTAATGTTGCAGTAACGAACATTTTTGGATCTCTTTTTTGTCATTTTCTCCATGTCCCCATTTGGTAAGATGAGGCGTTGTTAAAAATCACGCTGGATTCAATCCCAGGTCTCCTGTCAATTGACGCCGTTGTGGCGATCAGCTGTTCCGAAACGTCTCGTAAAATGGCTCATATCTTTGTTGAGTCAATACGTTGTGAAACGATATCGTTAAGGCCCAAGTGAAAATGGAGCAAATGTCAAAAGTGAAAAAGCAGTATTCGCCGTTATAATCGACAAATCGAAAAAAAAAACAAAACACACAGCTGTTTTATTTCCAAAAGAGCGAATACTGCTTTTTCATTTCTGACAATTGCTTCATTTTTACTTGCATCTTAACAAATGCGACCATGGTATATTCTCGTCGCTGTTTTAATGTCTGAATCACAGACAAACAGACGTCACACTCTCATAATTGTCCATCGACCACCTTTTTAACGGTCGATTCAAAAATATGGTAGGTGGCCAATCCACCACCTGCACACGGTTAAAAAATATATACTAAATAGCGTAAAAGTCATACTAAAACCATATTCGGTCTCTTCACCCCTTGCAATGATTTTATACGTTATATGCTTTGCTAGTATAAACGTTTTTTATAGCAGCGCATGCATATTATGAGATTATTTGTGTAATGCATAATGAATGCTAATTCTCTAAATTGCTTAAAAATATTTTTGTTTTTGTTAACATATGAAAGATCTTCACCGTAAAATTCATCCGCGTGGAAATTATATTTCTCAACCCAATTTAATATACATTCGATTAATGATTCTAATGATAACTTTACTTGAATACGAGGCGGCATTAACGGACGAGTACTTCATGGTGGGCGCCGTGAACGAAAGCATTTCCGGAAAGTTGGCCATAGGCTCCCAAGTCGATTTTGCTCACTTTCTTGATCAATCCAATGGGTTCCATGATTGCCTCCTCGATGCTTCCCAGCGATTTTCCGGGCCAATCTTTCTTCTGTAGCGTGCGGAATCCGATACTCAAACTACCTGGCAGGAATTTTCCGGAACACAGCCGTCTCTGCAACAAGAAAAAAAACGGTCACATGATAGAAAATCGAGAAGAAAAACTTCCGGACCAACCTTTACGGAATATTTTTTTCTCGCACAATCGATTGTCCTTTGGAATGAGCATCCTGTTAATCACTTTTATCTTGGAAAATCTCCCGCTGTCTGCTTCATATTCCTAAACTTTTGATAAACGTTGCTGGTTTGCAAATCAGTAAATTAAATTGAATTCCTAAGTGTCAAGACTAGCAACTGGTAACAAATATGGACAGGAAGAAATAAGTGCCCAATATTCATTACAACGTATAAAACATAATCCTCCAGTGCATATTTCATATGCATTGCAATGGATTAAAACGAAGAATGTCAATGAAATATTAAACACAATGCTATTTAGTATTTTCTATTTTCACCGTGCAGCGCTTGCATCGTTTTTGTTCGCGTTTGACGTTTACACACTACCGCCATCTGTTGTCCCGTCGGCCAAACACACCAATTTTAGCATTGGGCGTATATGTACTCGTGACTATGATTTTGATCGAAATTTGTTCTAAGTGTTACGTCTGTTTGTCTTGGAAAGCCAGAATAGTGGAGTTGTAAGTTTTACCGCTAATTTTTTTTATAAATACTGGTGGGATTCCATCTGGCCCTGATCCTTTAGTAGCATCTAAATCATTCAGACCTGTCGTAATGTCTGGAACATGAATTTGATTTACTCCAACATCCCTTGAAATCTCTAGAAGGTATGAAAAATATCCAAAATCACGATCATTATCAGAGAAGTTCGTGTAAGTTTCTTGAAAAAAAGTTGCAAAAAGGTTACAAATATCTTCTGAGTTATTTCCTTCTTTGTCGTCTAATGTCATTTTTGATGGGAAATTGTTTGATTTAATCTTTGATTTGACATAGTTGAAGAAATTCTTTGGACATGACTTAACTTCATTTTCGGTTTTTATGTTATAATCTGTAAGTGCATTAGAAATAGTTAAATTTAGTTGATCACAAATACTCAGATACTTTTCTAAATTTGCTTGACTATTATGTGGCTTGTAGGTTTTGTGTGCTTTTTGTTTGCGATTTTTCAAATTAATACAGATGATTTACAGATAAACAAACTGTAAAATACGTTTGTGTAGCTTTTACGCAAACTAAATTTTTAGTGTAGTCAAATTACTTCTACAAACAAATTGAATGCCATAAACTACATGTTATAATCTTAAATTTTGATTTACAGGCGAACAAGCTCAGGATATACGTTTTTTGGGTTGCTTTCTACACAGCAAAAAATAATGTAATTTGCATCGACGTAATTCCGCCGATGTAATAAAAATCCGATGTAACAGCGAAAATCAGATGCATATTAGCATCTTTTTGATGTTATATTACATCCCCCTAAAATTACACGAAAACAAGATCACCATATCCTATTACATGGTACTTGTGTAATATTCACATCTAAAATATAGAAATATTACACAGAAACCGCTGCAACCAAACCATTCCGACGAACGTTGTCATATTACACAGATTCAAATGCTATTTTGTATCAATGACTGGTGCGATAATAAGTCTCGCAACACTGTCCATGTTGTTTCTGTCGACGAAGTTGTTGTGAAGTCCGCCATTTTAACTCTCGTACCTCCGGTGGTATCCCGTCGCGAAAACATTAATAAAAGTGATTATCCGAATAGTTTAGTGATCGCGATTTGTCTACAAGACGGCCGCTGCAGTGGCCACAAGTGATGTTGCTTCTACTCCTCCGGATCCGGCCAAGGAAATGCAGAAGAAGCCAATCTTTCCATTGGGTGTTAACCCCATACGTACGCGCCCCAACGTATGCCGTCACCTTCCCGGGGAATCAGGAATCCAGTTTTAAAGAAATTTGTGTGCCATTCCGGGACTTCGAGACCATCACCGAGAGATTCCGGTGGCCCATGAGAACATCTTGTCGTATGATTTCGACGAACAACATCCGCTGCAACAAGAGCTGGTTAGCGCTCAGGATGACAGGGCATGGCAAAAAAGGAGCACCAAACCACCGAAGGCATACGGGTGATCGTGATTCTACATGGGATTTCGCGATACGCCAGCTAATTCGGTTTATTGGGTAAGTAAGTTACGAATCTATAACATTCCCCCGAGTTCCACTTCCCAGAGAGCACCATTTCTTAGAAAACTAATCAGAGTTGGTAGCGCCTGAATGTCTAAAACTGCTGTGGAAGAAAAGCTTTTACTTTACCCATACTGGCTGGCATACTATCAGTACTTCGTGTATCTGAAGGAAAAACTAGACCCCACAGTGTGGTCCTTAGCCTTTTACACGGTTACTCCCATCACTATATCGTCACAGCCGGGACTGTCACTATATCGGTACTGGCCGGGATACAAGCAATCTCAGGGAAGATCGGGTAACTCACCCTGGTTGGAACTTTGGTCGTATGCTGACAGGAAAGGGAGGGTCTGGTTCTCCTTGGAAGGTGTGAATCTGAGTCCTTGTACCATTGTGGAGCATTGAGCAGTACTGGTACTAAGTTCCTCCGCCAAGACAGGTGTTGGTGTAGGCCGCCTGTCGTTAAAATTGAACCACTCCTTAGCTTATTATCTTATACAGTGAAACCTCCATGATTTGATGTTCAATGACTTGATATCGACTTATGGAACCATACTAAAATAGTTACAAAGATGGTCTCCCAGGGTGTCTACTACTTGGAAAAACCTGGAAGTATCAGGGATTTTTTATCAATCTGGAATTCGATCACAATCAGGGAAATTATTTTGAGGCAGTAATTCATAATAGAATATCTCCTTCTTCTTGGCATTACGTCATAACTGAGACAGAGCCTGCGTCTCAGCTTAGTGTTCTTATGAGAACTTCCACAGTTATAAATAAATAAATAAATAGCATGACTTTGCTTTGTAGCCGCGGACTCTATCCACACGGCTAAGGAAGGCTAAGGGTTTATTCACAAATTTCATAACGCTGAAAATGGCCATTTTCGATACCCACCCACCCCCTCGTAACGTATTTAGTATGAATATTTTGCAAATTTTGTATGAGCCGTAGCAGCCTTTCGACCCCCACCCACCCCCTCTAGCGTTATAAAATTTGTGAATGGCCCTAAGATAGAATATGTTCACGTCAAAACCCAGATAGAGCAACCATTAGGGGTCGTACACAAATTATGTCACGCTCCAAAGGAGGAGCGGTCAGGCATATCGTGACAAGCCTTACAAATATTTTAGAAGACTCATACAAAAAGCGGGACAGGGGGGAGAGGGTCGAAAAAGTCAAAATAATGTTGCTATTTGACCTGTTCAGTGAGAATCCTTTCGAGTATGAATTTTTATCGACTTACCAAAACATGATTGATATGTTTAATATCTCTTAATTAGTGAAGGATACATACCTAGGGTTGGTAGTAGGTTTCTTTTTAGAGCTCATTTTTATGCAATTCTTCAAAAAGTTTAAATTTTTGATAAAAGGTCTCTGAATTCTGTATTTTAACCAATTAACCAAAATGGTCCTAAAAGTCTCTTTCTTCTTTATTTTGCTTGCAGATAATTATGTCGCAAAATGTCTTCTTACATTTTTGATAACAGTTTCAGGAATTATCCTTGTGGGTTCTCCAGAGGTTTCATATGGATTTTTTTAAATTTCTTTATTAGTACCATTCCAAATATTACATTCATTTATTATATCTAGGTGTTCTGTGTTATAAGACAACACTATCATCCTAATTTGATAAAACAAATTTAAGATTTTATTAACATTTTGTTAACAACAAGCACGTTTTCAATTTACTTAACCTAAATATATAACGCATTAATCGTGGCAATAGAAGATTGTAACGGTTTCATCTGGAATAATATCAGGAACTAATAGAGGCTTCTCTCCAGAAGTTTTTCAAGAAATTCATCTACCAATTCTTTCAGCATTTTTTCAAAAGATCCAGTAATGTTCTCAGATATTATGCACTTGAAAAAAAAAATACAAAGACTATCCTAGGATTTCCCCCAGATAAGTTTTCACTTACTTTTCAATCGAATTCTCCGGCTGTTACACTAAGAGATCATCCAAAGATTTCCACAGAATTTCTTACAAGGCTTAATTCCAGAGTTTTTGTTAAAATTCAATCAAGGATTTTTTTCAAGAAACCCGACAAGATTTCTACGCTATGTGATCTACGGTTATTCCAAAGAATAGCTCCTAAAATTCTAGAATTATTCGATTGAATCTATTAAGAACATTTCAAATAATTCCTTAAATTCAACCAGTGTCTCATTATTCAGTTTCTATAGAATTTGCCTTTCAGCATTTCATTCAAGGCTTACTGGAGTTCTTCCAAAAAATTTCAATTAATTTCTCACAAAAACTCAATGGAATATTTGAAAATTCATTTAAGGTTTCGCACCAGTTAACACAAAAGTTGTTTTTTTCAAGAAATTATTCCTACATAATTTTTTAGGGATTTCGTTCTATGTTTTTCCAGGAGTTCCTTCAAGTAATCCTGCAATATCTAATATTCAGATATTAAACTGATATTTTTTTGATTATTAGCAATAATCTTGAAAATCTTCTAAAAGTTCTTCAAGAGTGAGTCCTTCTTCTTCTTCTTTCTGGCGTTACGTCCCCACTGGGATAGAGCCTGCTTCTCAGCTTAGTGTTCTTATGAGCACTTCCACAGTTATTAACTGAGAGCTTACTATGCCGATGACCATTTTTGCATGCGTATATCGTGTGGCATGTACGATGATACTTTATGCCCTGGGAAGTCGAGAACATTTCCAACCCGAAAAGATCCTCGACCGGTGGGATTCGAACCCACGACCCTCAGCTTGGTCTTGCTGAATAACTGCGCGTTTACCGCTACGGCTATCTGGGCCCCAGTCATTCTAGAAATTCTTATTATTCAAGAGTGACTTAAGAACATACCCTATATTTAACAGAAGTTACCCTAAAATTTGCTTTAAGAATACGTCAAGTTTTTTTTTTTTCAACAATTTCTCAGCTTTCTGAAGAATTTCATTCACATTTTTTTGGAGAAATGCATGGGAAACTTCTGGAGGGAAGCTTGAAAAAAAAATTAAAACTTCCTTAAGAAATCTCTTAGAATTATAGGAAGAATTCCCTAAGAAATCTTAGGAGCAATCTCTGGAGTAATTTCTGGAGGTATCTTTAGAAACATTTTTATTTCAAATCTTAAAGAAATTATGAAGGACAATCTTGTAGAAAATCCTGAGAAATCCTTGAAGGCATCTGGAGAAGATTCTGGATGAATAGCAACATGTTTTAAACAAGAGTCTTGGAGGATGTGCTAGAAAAACCGATTTGAGAATCACTGAATAAAATGTTGGAGGGCTAAGGGATTTCTTGAAACATTTCTGAAATAATACATGAAGGAATTTCTGATGGAAGCCCTGAAGTATTTTTGTAACATTTTTTTTTAAATACAGTTTTGTAGACAAAATTTTCGGAAGAACTGATTAGAAATTGTTTTGGAGAGTTTTCATAAAAAAATAATCACAGTTCATTTAGTGATTATTTCCTATGAAAACTCCTCAAAAAAGAAAAATGAAAATCTCAAGTAAGGATATCTATCCATCTCTATACATGAAGAAATTATTTGCCAAGCTTTTTCAACAGGTGCTTTAAGAATTTCTTCTCAGATTCCTCGAGGAAAAGTTTCTGGAATTCTTCTAGTGTTTATTTTAGAGATTTCATCTAGAATATTTTCATTAACTCCTCCGAGGATCCCTCTAGAAATATTTTCATTAACTCCTCCAAGGATCCCTCTAGAAATATTTTGCACATTAATTCATATTTCGTCGTTCCATTCCATTTCATTTACGTTTTCTCAAAGGTTGCTCAGGGGAATTTCTACAATATTCCTTTAGAAATTCCCACACACTAGTATTGTGTCTAACATTATCCTAAAAATTATTCCAGGATTTTCTCTAAGTATTTTTCCAGTTATTCGTACTCTGATCTCTCCAGTTGAGATTATTCCTACAAGAGTTCTTCCAAGAAAATCCGTAAAGGTTTAAAAAAATTTCTTCAGGAAACCCAAAAAATCTTTAAGAGAATGGGCGAGGTGTAGTGGTTAGAAATCGCATTCCCGAGATAGTCACTTATGATATAGTATAATAATATAATATTATTTATTTAGAAAATCCTCCAAGACTTCTTCAAGAATTTAGGATTTCTTTGAGACTTGCAGGAGTGTATTAGGATTTTCTACAGAAGTTTCATAAAACATTATTTAAGAATATTTCTACAGAAAGATTTCTGATTTTTTTTCAAGAATATTTTTAGTGATTTCTAAAACATTTCGTTTACAATTCGCTGGAAATATTCCAGGAATGATTCCTAGATGAATTATTTGAACAAATCTCTGTAGTTATTCCTGAAGGTTCTCTTGGAAAAATATTTGTTTGGAAAGCTGATAAACAGTATAGTCATCTCTGGAGTAATTATGGTTGAAGAAGAAAACTGCCCATAAATACATGTCAGTCCCATGTTTGCTGGATTTCCTATTCACATGGGACAATTATGCGTTTATGGGCAGAAAAGTACACACTCTATCTGTTCGGTAAAAATAACTGGGTTTTGGAACTACCGAAAAAGTCAGTAAACTAAAAAAAAATGTCAGAAATCGAAAAATAGAGATTTTTCACTGAAATTTTGCAGAGAGCTTTCTTTTTATATTATTTATCGATAAAAAATAAAACATGGTGAAATTTGCTTTTCAATGACGCGTGGCGACAGTTCTCATTTTACTGACTTTTTCGGTAGTTCCAAAACCCAGTAAAATTTTACCGACCCCTGTAATTTAATCTAAGTGTGTATTCTAGAACAAAATTTTGATAGAAATCGATGGAGTTGAGACTTGCTCTAGAAATTTTTGAAATAATCTTTGGAGGACATCCAAAGATTTTTAGAATTACTCTCTGAAAAAATCCAGATTCAATTCTCAAAGGTATCTTAAAAATAACTTGGAGGAATTCCTCTGTAAAATAAATATTAAATGAACTCCTGCGAAAAATTGCGAAATAATACATGAATGAAACTGTGGGCTAATACCTGAGTTAATTTCCATAAATTCCTTGAGAACATCATGATAAAAAAGCTGTAATACTTAACGCATTGACATGAGAAATTAAAAAAACCCTTGAAAATATTTGTGCTCGATCCGATTATCCGAGATTTTTTTATCTCTTGGTTCCTGTTTGGTTTCTATGTGTATTTTCATATGTTCCTAGTTGGTCTCATTTTGGTAATTTTGGAAACTCTTAAAAAATAAATTAAATTAACGTAGAATGATTAACACATAATGAAAAGAGTCTGGATGTTTCTTACTGTATCACGAAGACAAAAGAAAAAAAATATTTCTGGAAAAATATTGGTATCATCTTAATTCTTTAAACGTTGTCAAAAGTTACTTAAACAAGCTTATATTTTTTTGAAATGTTTACAGATTTATTAATGTATTTATTTATTTATGATAATATATAGACTAGATACATATTAAATAGTGTGTACTTTGTTTGTATTGTGATACATTGATGTTAATTTGTTTGAATTTATTTTTTGATTTTTAGAGAAAGTTCAAAACATTGTGAGATTTTTTTTAGAATATTTGTTGTTTATAAAGTACGATTTCATTTCTTTCTTCATTCCAACCTATCTTCTTAGAACACTTAGCTCTAAGAGCACTGCCATACTTACTAATTGAGCGCTTTCTTTGTCGATTGATCATTCATGTATGTGTATGTATATCGTGAGGCAAGCACAATTAATATAGTCCTAGGCAATTGAGAAAATTTTCAACCTGGATATAGTTGAGATCAAAATACGCGTATCGATCGAATACTTCGTGTACAAATACAAGAGGTTTTGATTAAGCTGATGTAGTGGTTAGAACATATACCTCTCACGCCCGAGGAGTTGGGATCGAATCCCTTCCTTGAGATAGTCACTTATGATCTTAGTCACGGCTTTCTTCGCTAGGAAAATAAATGATAGAAACTCTAGTGAAACTAAATGATATAGAGTCGATGTACCAATAGCCGCATAGCTTAGAAAAATTATAAAATCGAAAAATTAAACCAGCGGCATTATTTCTAGATCATCTGAAAGCTTTTTATATCGGTTTTGTGGAGAAAAATATAAAAACTTAGAAAACTCATATTGTTGTACTTATTATCGCCTGTGCCACTACAGGAACACATGTGCCTATAGAAGCCCTATTAGTAGTGCTACTATAGGAACAATAAATTTACTATAGGTGCAAGGAAGCTGAAATTTTATGTAAAACTATTCATTCGATATTTTTTTAAATCGTTCTGTGTATCAATAGTACTTAAATAAATAGCTCCTGACCTTCATGTCAAAAAATATTTTACAACGATTCATAGCAAAACGATCGTAAAAAGCCGGCTATAAAGAACTGTCTACTAAGGGAACACCGACCCTAGTACTAAATTCGGTTTCCATTTACTAAACAGCTCGAAAATTTATTATGTTTAAAGTACCCACCAACTTGAAGCTTTTATCTTGTACTTACATAAATATGGTGCTAAAACGAACATGTTCTAAGGGTTCCTTAAGGGTTCTAGAAAAATGTTAATTTTTCAGTTGTTTACATAACACATTTTAGAGAAATTTTAATTATAATCCAAAATTTATATGGGAAAATCACCCCAATTAGATCATGTTAATTTTAGCAACAAGAAAAAAAAGGAGAATAAAAGCTTTCATATGATTTATACATATAGAAAATAAGTTTGAATAAAGAATCCCGCATTTTGGAATAATTATAATGAAATCAATATGGTTGTTAGTTAACCAATGGGTTTTGCTAGTCAAAAATGTGCTAAAAATTGAGTCCTAAAATTTTTAATAAAGTCTTGTTTTTATTTAATAACACGAAAGAGCATGTTACTGCAACTATTTTAGCAATGTTTTCCCGCTCAAAGAACGACTATATCATGCATCAGTTTTAATTTAAAAATTGGATCCATAAATGAACCTTGACACTTTTGATCATGTTTGACGATCGCTTAGTCGACAAAAACACCACAGGGGTTTTAGTTTTAACACTGGGGTTGTTCCTATCTGACATTTCGGACGGGACACGGAAAACAAAATACACCCAAAATTTGAGTTTAAGCCAAGTGGCGTGACAAAATCTAAAAAGAAACATAAAAAATTTTTTTTTGGATTCAAACCAATGGAAAACATTAGAAAATTAAGTAAGCATGTGTTTTTGGCCTAAACTTAAGCGTTTGACGCTAAAAATAGGACAGGGCTTTAGGACCCTATTGAAATGACGCTTATTTCAATATGCCAGATTACGGCAGTAAAGGAATTGTACAAAAAATTCTTCAATAGTACCTGGAGTTAATCCACTCCAAATTTTCGGTGGACTTAAAAACAGAGCTGTCGAACAAAATTTGTTTTAATTTAATTTAATTTTAATAGAGAAAATCCAATCTCGATTCCAAGAAGATCCAGGAGTAACTTATGTAAAAATTAAGGAGTAATTCAAAATAAACGCCAGAAAAAAGCCCATGAAAAAAATACCAGAGAAATTTCGAGAAGAATAAAGAAAGTCAAAAAAGTAGATGTCGCGTATTTCTACTACCACTTATAATCTTCTTAAGTATCAACTATTCGCATCCACTGAACTCGATAGGGATAGGCAACTACGATCGAATTAAAAAATACAATAATCTAATCTACTTCTTTGATTTTCTTAATTGAGATTCTGCTCAGAGAATTCTAAAAGGAATTCTCGCAGGATTTAAACATGATCTTCCAAACAAAAATTTAAGTGGAATAAGAGATTAAGAAACCATTTTTAAGCTTATTTCAGCTAAATAAACTGTTGTTCAGCTACTTATGTTACTTGTGTTCTTATGTATTTGTCCAAAAGTTAAGCAATTTCATTAGGTATTATAAAAATCAGAACGAAATCTAGAGGAACGTTCTTAAATTAGTCTTCGAGAAATTTTATAAAAAATTCGAAATAGAAACGGAAAAAAATCAAGAAGTTCCTCCTGGAAAAATTATAAAACATTCTCAGAACGCTTCCACTCCTACTCCTTGGAAAAATCCAAGAGGAAATCTTGAAAGTGCTTATGGAATAATTCCAGAAAGCTTATCTCAAAAGTTCCTAGAAGGAACACATACAGTTATTTAAATCCAGAAAGAATCTAGAGCAATAACAGAACTTTTCAATAAATTCATGTGAAAACTCTAGTGAAATAAAGAAACCACGTGCGGGATTTCAGAAGAAATCACTACAAGAATTGAATTGAAAAGTATGCCAAATATATATAAAGGAGTTTATGAAGCAATGAATTCTCGAATAATTTCAGAGATTTCCTAAAGGAGGGATTAAAAAGAAGATCCTGGCAAAACTTCTAGAAGGGGTTTCGAAAGAATTACAGAACTCGATGACAACACTTGAAGAAAAAAAAAACATTTTTGAAAGAATTCCAGGATGGCCAAATATGGAAAATTGTAGAAATATTAAAGAGAATTCTTATAGAAATAAAAAAAAATCTTTTTACCGAAGATTTACAAGAAAAGCTCATCATATGGTACTTTTTGTAGAAATTCAAGAGGATTTTTAGAACATATTTAGTAAGGAGCTCTTTAAGTGATTCAAAGTGAAATTGAAGATGGAAGGTTATTATTCCGTTGATTCATAGTGGTAATGTATCATATATGTTAATATACATAGTTTCTGATTATTGTTTAAATATTAAAAAAAAATGTTGGTAAATCTATAGATTTCCAAATAACGCTACCGAAAAAAAAAAAATTGGATAATTTTTGAATATTTGAAAACAGTTAATTAAGGTTGGAGCGAGCAAAGGCGCTTAAATCAAGGCTCTAAAGCCAGGACATGTGGAAGAAGTGCCTGTGTCCCATTCCAGGAGAACTAGAGTTACAACAATGGAGTGTATATTAATTTTCTTAGCAACGCCACTCCCAACGATTTAACCTATAACCCTGAATCGAAACGGTTGGTACGGTTGTCCCCGTTTCTTCCTTCCTTAAATTTAAAATTTTTCGCCTATTATATTATTCATTCGTGATTAACCTGATCGTCATGATTTTTTCAATTCTCTTCAACCCCAAAGTCTGCACATTAGACCTGGCCATTTTAATATTTGTATCATATTGCTGATATTCTGCAAATATTAATGCTGATAAGAAAACGCCTGAATAAATTTAGGTATTTCCAGGATGCTTTCCAATATTGGCTGTGCAAGCACTTAGAATAGAGTAGAATATAATTTAAAAACCGTTAATTAAGGCTGAAGATCTCCGTTATAGATATTTTTATATATTTCAAAGTTCTAATGAACCATTTGAGAAGACTGAGTTTTTCTGGACAAACATTTGCATCATTTCAAAACATTGAATTGCTGATGAAAGCTGAATATTTATGAGAATGTTTGACAGTTTTTTATTTTTTAAAACTATTTATTTCAAAAACCTTCGCTTTTAATGAAAAATATAAAAAAAATCCAATTTTTCAGGAGGTGATGCAATTTGTCAAAGACTATTCCTAGCGCTTATAGATGAGCGGGTTAGAAGGGGCATGACAAAATCTTAGTTTTGATAAAATAAATAGAATAGAAATGTAGTTTTTTCATCAATTGTTCATTGCATACAAATTGTATGGAACCGAAAAACAAGCCAATTCATCTGTAGTGGAACTCCCGAAGCCCTCTTCGAGAGGCTTGGGCTTTCAACGGCATGACTAGAAGAGAAATAGCTTGCTATATACCTGCATTTGTAGACGAGGGAACTGCTTGTAGAATTTCGAAAATTTCTGGTGAATCTATGGCAGAAAGATTTCTTAAATCGGGTTTGTTTGAAATCTAAGAATTCCCCAAAAATAAAGAATGAACTAAGATCTTGAAAACTGATATTATTATAATATTTGAATGAAACTTCCGTTAATGTAGAGAACTCAAATCTTTTTCAATGACATTTTCTTTCCTTTTTCTAGATCAACAACGAAAACTTGAACGGGCTTTGCAGAGCATATGTGAATAATTCCATTGCAGTTCGTCGGATTTATCACCGGAAGCATCCCAACGATGGTTAGGTTCATCAGTTAGATAAATGCTAAGGTGAAGATGAATCGAAGCCAACCCTCAGATTTTCACAAATCAGGAAAACCAAACTTCCTATTAAGCTGAAAACTTGATCGATTGGTCACCACCAAGGGAGTGACCAATTGATCAAGTTTCCATCTCCAATGAAAGTTCGATTCTTCATATTTGTGCTCTTTGAAATTTCAGGTTTGGCTTCGATTCATCTTTACCTTAAAGCAAAAAAAATGTAATATATGATTTATGAATAAAAATGTAATTAATGTTTTAAATGACTCTATATTGTGTTTATTTACAAATTTTAAAACGCTATGGGTGGTTGTCCTCAAAATGATACAGCGCTTAAAATATTTGAAGAATATTAATTGAAAAGCGTTACGATGGGAGTCAAAAATGTGCATAATTGGCGTTATAAAATTTGTGAATGAACCTTATTATTATTATTATTTATGTGAAAATATTTTAACTTTTTATCATCAAATCTGTTCAATGGTTGATTAAATTGCTTTTATCATTTCCAAAATTAAAAGCTTCAAAAATAGTTCAATATGTGGGAACGCCTATTTAACATCATAAACATTATCTAAAAGCAAAAAAATGATAAACAAGCAATTTAATCAACCATTGAGCAAAATAAGTGATCGCTTTTTTCGCTTGAATCGCTTAGATTACATAGTTTTCATATTACATCGCATCGATTACATCGTATTGTGTACGTTGAATCTATTACATCGGAACAATTACATTGGTCGCATTTATTACACCAATAGCCCGTGTGTACGTCGGACTGTGTAACATTACACAACCGAGGGAATGACTTGGTTGCAGCGGTTTCGATGTAATATTCAACAACTTTTTTTGCTGTGTAGGCAAAACAATTTTTGACTACTAGCCTGTCCAAAATATATGCATGTCTAATAGACTGGCCCTTAAACAAAAAAGTTGTAAAACTCAACGGGGCACCCCCTAGATATGTGCCTTAGAGTAAGAAAAAAGCTCTCTCAAAATTTCAACTCAATTGGTTGCTCCACCGACTGGCGCATTCAGTTCGAAGTTTGTATGGAACATTCGTTTCAAATATATTGAAAATTGACTCTATGCCACTGTTTTGTTCCGTATACTAGTTGATCGCGTTCAATTGAGCCCAGAATGACAAATTCACTAGTTGATACCCTAATGAACATAATTGCAGAAGGTTGTATCTGGATTTGAGCTCATTTTAATTAACCTTTCAGTTGTTGAAAGTTAGTCTTAGATCAGCACTCCCGTACAATCACATACCATGACCCCACAGTTATGGATCAAACAGTGTGGAGTCCAACCTATAAAATTCAGTAAAACGACATGGAAAACGTAACAATGTAATTTAAAAGCACGAATGGAATCGTTTCAAATTGGAACTTCGGTTAGTAAACTGTTTTGAGTGTAATATTTACGTAGGATTGCATAAAAATTAAAAACTGTATCGGTTTCTGAAAACCATATTATGGATCAATTTTCATATTATGGATCAAATTGTGACATATTACGGATCAGTGCGCAAAATCAAGAGATTTTCAAATCAATGCGTCTGTATTGCATGATTTGGCGAAAGTTAACAATGTGTCATATATTACTGCAAAAAAAAGCAATGTTACAGCTGGAAACAAGGGTAAAATGCCATTTTTTGTGATACTGCATTGTAGCAAAACTGAGACATGTACTGTTTTCGCTCCACACCAAGTTTTCCACCCATTTTTGTCTGCTAAAAAATGAAATTTACAAACCTTGATGTTTTATTAGTTTTATCCTTGGTGCTATCGTCTGGAAATTTCGAATCCAATGCCTAAAATGGCAGAAATCTACATTCTTTGGAGGTGATCCATAACCGTGGTAAACAATCATTTCCTGGTCCATATTATGGATCACTAGTTAGAAGTGCTAATATTCGGTATCTAGAATCAACAATCAAGAAAAATGTTTTCCAAAGATGAATTCATACTAAATCGAAGCGAACGAGCATGTTTTATGTTATAACATTTGAATTCTACCACCGGTGGGAGCTTATGAATGCTGACGGCACTTCTTACAGAAAACGACCATATAATGATAGCTGTGTGGTACCAACTGCACATTTGTCAAAAATACCGTTATTTAGCGGTTGAATGTTGTGCTTAACATTACAAATGGTAGAAGACAAATAGTATAACATGGGAAAAATATGTTTTACGTCAACGTTTATGTTTTGAGCGAGTTATCCGATGTTAAACGCCAAAGTGATCCGTCACTGTGGGTGATCCGTAACTGTGTGGGCATGGTATATGCATGCGCCTTATGCCGCAGCTCGCCCAGCGTCAGTGGCAACCACCAAGCTATGTTGAAGAAATACTAAGTAGTATTGCAAATCTACTTCAGATAGTTAAAACACTAACTTTCTCAATTTTAATCATGATACAAGCTTCTACAATATTGTTCACTGTGGTATCAAGTAGTGTTTTTGACATTCTGGGTTCAATTAAACGTTATCAACAATTTTCCTGAACCAAACAGGGGATGATGTGCTGTTTCCCATATGTTTGAGCTGAAAATCTCATATTAACTTCAATTCAATTGCGCCAGCTCATGAAACGACCAAATGAGCTGAAACTTTCAGGAAGTCTTCCTTTAACCTTAAGGAATAATCCTGGGGGGTGCCCCGTGGAATTATACAACTTTATTTTTCTCCCATACTGAGCTGGGCCAGTCTAATGTCTAAGTTATATACGTTACCCTACTCACGTTACAAAAATTCACGCGACAGCCGAATACAGTCACTCTATTCGCAGTCTGGCGGATCAGGGCTATCGGAGCCAATAAGTCTATCGCACTTTTCCAGCAACAAGATCAAATAGGATTTTGTGTATGTTGTTTTCATACGGAAACGGTTTCCGTATGAAAACAATCCATATGCGGGCTTGTGCAAGAAAGAGAAAGGTGATTAAACGTCAGATTATTGCATACGACATATAGAGAATGCTTGAATCGGTAGGCACTACACGGTGCCCCGACAGACCGTTATTATGCAAAAAAATTGTCCATCAAATCTGAGCACAGGGATCGATTCCTGAGGTCATTCTGCACCTCTGGGCCAATTTTTAAAAAAATCCCTAGGAGGAATCTCAAGAAATCTTGATTTGAAGTTTTTGACTAAAAATTTCAATAAAATCTAATTAAAATTTCGCAATAAAACTGAAAATACCTACAAAAATGCTCAAAAAGTTGATCAAACTGTTCTCAATTTGTATATAACTGTTACCGTTGTTGTAATTTGACACATTTACAACTGACTTAACTTACCAGTGTGGCTTTAGTATGTTTTTACATTGCTTAAACCAGTAAGCTTAGTTTAAAATAATGAAATCTAAGAAATAAATTTGATTATTCAATTGATGTTACGTTCGATAAACGTGAAATATTTAATGCTGAATTATTTTTATTCAAATAATTTACAAATAGTTTTTCGACTTTCACGCTAAGTGACCTGCCCACCAAAGTCTACCGTATTTATTTTGCTTAATAAAAATTGCTTCTTTGTACATCTGGAAATACTCTTGATGTTTACGTCTAGTTTTCCATCGAGTGTTGTCCTCAGCACTTGACGTAGAAAATATCCTTTTCAACAATCTCAGCCACAAGAGGATTATAATTAGTGCTGTTAAATGTCAAATTTTTGGAAAATTTCAACTGCTCATTGTGCTCTTCTATGCAAAATATAGCATCAGCAAATATCACTAAGCGATAGTAATACAGAAAAGGTCACCGGGAAATACACGGGGAAGGATTATTCATAACTTTTAACAGCCCTGATTATAACTACATGGGAAACATGATTGTCACAAGTGTCCGAAGAGTAACAAAGTCTTTAAGAACTTCAAACAAAGCCCTATTAAGTACTACTTATGTATCACCATCATCGACTCAGTAACGAAAATCTAGCTGTGGCAGGTAATGTTTAAGACTTGAAGCTGATTAAGCTAATAAAAACAATTTGTAGATGAGGAGCCAATTTTTTTGTTGTTGATAAAATTACATTAAATGAAAATTAGACGAATTTCCGAATTACCTGATCAATTTTGCGTTATACTCTTATATTCCTTGATTTTGCAGACGTCGATTTTATTGGAATCGATCGCAGAGCAGTAAAGCAGGGTTTCACTATTTTAAAGATGGACACCTTGTAAGCTTGTACTGTCATTTACTCTACCCAAACGTATATGGTTGCATGTAGAGAAAGTAGCAGCTTCAGATGTGTTCTTGAAGTTGTTGAAGAGCCCTATAAAATGTGTGACGTATGATAACCCAGGTAACAATTTGAAGCTGCTTAAACGCTTTTATAACTAATTCAATTCAGCCTTTGTTGGAACAAAAGCTGTTCATAGCATCCACACACTTTTGTTCAGTTATTAAACATCTAATTATGTCGATTTTATTCAGCCTTAAGCTTACTGCAAGTGAAAACTGTAGATGAAAAATAGTTTGTTCACCTATTATTCAGCTTTGATTATACTGCTGAATAAGAATGTTCAATAAGCTTTCGTTCCCCAGACAACCAAAATGTACGTATAACAAAATCACCTGGAGGCTTTATCTGTGCAAAATTTCACTTATAAGATGTCGCGAATAGGCCTTCTACGTACAAAAGTGGAGGCGAAATGCGTGCATATATTATGTGATGAATAATTATATACAATGCGAGTGTATAAATATTCTACCGAACTAACCTGTGATCTTATGCGACTTAACTTATGATAACAAATGTTGATTTGACAGCTGCTACGGATTGATTCGACTTACTTTGTACGAGTGCACGAGATGAAATAAAATGTACAAATGAACTCAGAAAAGAAATGTTTTATGCGAGGAAACTCATCAATCTGACGAGTTTATCCACGGTGTTGTGCGGGTTTGATGTAATTAGTATGAATAAACGAGTTGTAACGTGCACTTTCATGCGATTTCTGGTTGTCTGGGTCAAGTTATTGTTGTGCTGACAAGGTGTTCAGCATTGTTCAGAACCATTAATCGGCCATTTTTCAGCAAATACTCTTGCTGTTCAGCTTTCATTGCTACTTGGTAATAATGTTTCCCGTGTAGTAATAACACGTGTTCTGGCTGCAAGTATCTCCTTTTACGGGATATGTAGTATATCGAGCCTAAGTACGATCAACTACAGATGAGACATAGTTCAATGCACACCTCTCCGATGGCACCTTGTGTTGATTGCTTGACCTGACAATGCGTACCTATCATACACTACACTTGAAGATGGAGATTGACAGCCGAGAAGAGAGGAAAGAGGGTTATGTTGTTAACAGGGCAGACGCACGGACGCAGATCTTACAGGATACGTAACAAGTTAATGAACCCACAACTTGCAAAGGAAAACGAAATTTCTACACTGTTGCTTGATATAGGCTTATCTGACTTAATAGATCCATTATTTTGATAACAAAAACACCTCACGATCGTTCATCGTACAACACTGAAAAGTGTTCGGAAAACTAAATCAGTTTCCAATAAGAATGCAAAAAGAGCAACGATGAAGGCAAGCATGCCAAAATGAAACATCTTTGTCAATTTACCCTGCATAAAACGCTGATCCTTGCCGCTCTAAGTACATTTATTTGAAAACAGGAGCAAAAAGTATTATGCGAATAAAATAGGCAAACTTCAGTGAGCTGGTCATATAGTGAGAATGCTGGAATAAAAAGTTGCACCAATCGACAGCCCCGTGCAAGACATCCGCATATGTTCATTCTGATATTAACGTGAGCATTTTTGTAGGTTTTGTCAGTGCTATTGCGAAATTTGAAAAAGGATTATATTGAAATTTTTAGTCAAAAACTTCAAATCAAGATTTCTTGAGATTCCTCCTAGGGATTTTTTTAAAAGTTGGCCCAGAGGTGCAGAATGACCTCAGAAATCGAGGCCTGTGCTCAGATTTGATGGACAATATTTTTGCATAATAACGGTCTGTCGGGGCACCGTGCACTATTGTGACCGTTGAGATATTTAAATCAACAAAATATGATATTAATTCGCTTTACAGGAAAAATTAACAAAACTTTATTGGCATTAAACCAAAGTGCAGTTCAAAAATATTCGGCGAAATTTGACCTTAATGAAGCTCATTGGTTGATCGACAAAAAAAACTTTTATCGGGAATCGACGCAGCGTGCAGTATTGCCTTTGATAATCCAGTCTTTATCATTCGCATCCTTCAGGTTTTGTAAATATCTGCGTCAAGAAAATCCATGATCTCAGCATAAAGTTTTCGACGGTGTTACTAACGTGTTAATATATTAGGGCTTGCACTATTCTTCCGTCCAAAATTTGAGGATAGTCTAGGGTTACCATCCGTCCTGATTTAGCAGGACATGTCCTGATTTTGAGCTTTTTTTGAGGTGTCCTGATTTATTTTTCATATTTCAAGATTTGTCCTGCTTTTTCCTGCTTGGCGGACAATGTGAGATCTCAGAGATATTTTGAAGTAGGGAAAGCTATCCTAATACCAAAACACAATAATAATGCTCAAATGGCATCAATTTTAAAAAAAATATGAGTTTTGTGGAAGAAACTGATTTTTAGCTGCATATAAAGTTTGGGATGCGTTCCATACTGTATCACAAAAAACTTTCAGATTCAGTCGATTTTTGAGATTCTGATGTTTTTAATAGAATCTTTTGGGCACGTACTAAAACACAAGCTATCATTGTTGGTGTACTTCTACGGAATTCTATCAGAACGAAAGCGATTATTAGTTTTAGCACAGATGATAGCAATCATGGGAGCATAAAACTGTTTAATATCTTGGTGCAATATTTTGATGCATCACCATTAGGCATTCTCTCATTATTTTGCCATGTTTTTGGAACTCAAAGGTATATCAAATGAGAAAACTTGTACGATTGCTGCCATCATTGAAGATGTTCCATAAATGCTCAATTTGCAATTTCAGTGAAGTTTTTTTCCTTGGGTTGGGTTGGGTGTATCATCACTGCAACCATTTGATTGATCTTTCAGTGGAATTAATGTTTACAAAAACCATGGCCAGAACTACAAAACTAAACCAGCGGAGCACGACAAAATTAAACTAGCATCTTGCACTCCATGAGTTTCTGGAACGACTCTTAACGATTCTCTCTCAAAACCGTATTGAAAAAACTGTCGGTTTCCAGTGAAAATGTTTGCCATATATCCCCCCAAAATGTTTATTGATTTAATGTAGGACACTCCATGAATTCCTATTGAGATCTTTGGTCAATTATCACGAGATCTGAATGAAAACTTAACGGAGGCATCTTTATGAAACTTCTTAAAAGATTCTTTGTAAAACCATGACTCAAGCGGTATTTCCTTGAATAATCTTTTATAAATCGCCAAAAAGACTTGACGCAGATTTCGAATATATTTTTTTAGATTCTATTAAACACGCTTTTGACATTCTTAAGCTGTTTTTTTTTAACCATTTTATGCAATTTCCTAACTAGATTTTAGACTCAAAGCATATTTCTGTTAAAATCAGCGGTAAATTGATGGTGAGATTGTTGCAGTATGTCTTGAAATGGATGTTTTGAGACCCTCTATAGATTTTAAAAGATTCCTGTCGAGGTGCTTCATGTAATTTAAGCGACAGCCTGGCGAAGAGTACTGTGATTTTTGACAGACTTCAAACAATAATTTTGAGAAAATACTTGTCAGATACTTAGCAAAATATAAAGTCAAGACACCCTAGTGTCTTCTGATACAATAAAACATCAGTTTTATTTCGTTACTAGTTGTCCCGGCAAACGTTGTATTGCCAAGCAGTAGGCTGTGAAGTCGGCCATGCAAAAATCGCTTACAAAATGTCAGTGTATTGCATCCCTACTTGTACCCTTGTTCGGTTGGTTTTCACAAATGTTTTAACTCACAAACACGTCGCATATATTGTCGAATCCTCCAGTTGAAGAATGACTTCGATCGGATGATCCGTTCTCGGGCCATTTCGTGACATACAAACACTATTATATATAGATTACCAAAGAAGGAATGATATATTCAAGATTTGCTCATTTTTCATGGTTTTCTAAACTCCAAAAAGTAATTTCAACAAAGAAAGTTGAAAGTAATAGAATAAAACAACAATATATTGAACAGTTCATTGAACAAACTTATCGATGAAGAGAAATCGTGCGACTTACTCCCTTATTCTAGCACAAGCTTGAAATATGAAATTCTCTTTAATCAATAACTAAAAAAGGAAATTGCCTTTCGATCTACAGTGAAAAACTTCTCTAAAGCTTTACTATTCCACTGTTATAATCGAAGGTCTCTCCTTTCGAGAGAGGAGAGAACCTTTCATTTGTACAGAGGTCCTTTAGTAATGTTTAGCGAGATTTATTAAGCCAATATTCTTCAAAATAATAATAATGAAAGATTTTAGGGTTAGCAGTATTTTCTAATTAGAGCTCAGAATGCTTCACATTCTAGCGTAACATATGGAAAGACCTTGTGTAAACGTGAAAAAAAAAACGAAACAATGTATGTGAGGTGTGCTGTTGGTTGCGCTGGAAAGCTTAATCATCAGTCTGTGAAACTTGGTTTCATGCTTGTATTTTTTACAGCTTGCTTCGATGATGGTCACCACCGATGCTGTTGGGCTTTTGTGATTTAAACCTAACGAACAGTGACCGAACCGATACAGTATTGAACAATACATTTGCAACTTTTTCGATTTCCCATACAAAATTATCAAATTTGGTACATTAGTTCTGAAATATCTATGCACCAATTTGAATGAAATTTTCACAGCATGGTAGACATAACTTGAATATTAACTTGTACTTTTGAGTTCTCCAATCATGAATTTGAAAGATATAATGAGTTGACTAACGTGATTTCTAAAAGAAAAATTATGAATGATTTATCTAAAAATATAGAAGTCCTACACAAAACCTGTCTATGGCAAACTTTTTCATCTCGTCTAAATCTACAACTTTGCATGAAGATAGCTCCTTTAATTTTTTGAGCCATGCCTATTTTTTAAATTTTGTCAATATATTCACCTTAGACAAACCGTTATTGCTATCGAACTCGGGATTGTTAAAATTAAAATTATATCTAAAGAACTGTGATAATTTCAATCATCTCGGTCTTTAAATAACCCAGTTCTAGCCCTCTAAAGTTAACCATTTTGTATGGAAAAACGAAAGAGTTGCAAGTGTATTGTATAGTAGTTCTTTGTTCGAGCACATCGCTAGCTACAGTACATCAGGCTCGCGAGTCTGCTCTGCAAAACTGCAGTGATGCAGATGCTGTCATCTTTCGTGTTTCATGTTTAGTCCCATGGAGGGCAGACAGGGTTTTTGATGTTAACATCCCGTCGTCGAACGGTTTTATGCTTTCATGTTTATGCTTTGGCCGGTTCCTTCGTCCTCAAGCGGTGTTTTTCTTTTCGCATGGATAAAAGCGGTCAATGTCAACCACACCATACTCGTCACCATGCTTGTTAGCGTAGGTATAGTGAATGTGCTTTCGCGATTAGGGTTCGATGGTCGCTTCATATTTATTTCATTGGACTAATTTGAGTAGATTTGACAGGATTGCTAGGTTTAGGGTAGAATTGTGAAAAAGATTCTACGAAGGAATTCATTCATATCGTTCATTGTTACATTCATTGTTAATTACTTTGCGAATCATTCCATGAGCGATGTTTGGTATTAAAGTCATCAATGACAAAAAGTTTGACTTATTGCGAGTCGATTTTCGCAAGTCAGTTTGGAGCAAATTAACTTGATGTCCAGAGCATTGAAAAGGCAAATAGGCAGCTATGAAAGTATATTTACCAAGCTGTGTTTCAACAGAAATACCTAAAATTTCAAAAACTGACGATAAAAGTGGATGTTTTATATGTACGCCTATGAATGATGATTGCAACTCCCATCAAGTCGATCATTACGATAAACATTCGATAAAATTTCGATCTCTTTTGAGTTTCAAATAAATTCCAGTAATAATATGAATGATATTAGCTGTTAAGGCGAAGTAGGCCGTCATTGAAATTTGTACCCATCGTTAATGATTGTTGCTAATTCATCTAACGATTTCGAATCAAAGAAAATCAGTTGGTTTTGCACTGACACAGCTGAAAAAGTATCAGCATACTTTAAGTATGTTAGCGCGTACAGTGATACTTTATCAAGTCAATATAAACTATCAAGACTGAGTTTTATCACTTTAAAAAGCAAGCTGAAAGGTCATCATTGTTGCCAAAACGAATGACGGGCTACTTAGCCTTAAAAAATTAAACAGTTTGTACGCTTTACCATTCGAAAAATTTAAAATATTTAAAAAAAAAAAATTCAAATCCCATAACAATTTTATTAGTAAATTTCACACCAACTTGGACTGCTTCGGTAGATAAAGAGGTGGAATAGAAGTTTCCTATGGCGGCAGGGGTATTTCCATTTGATTTGAAACAATTCGAACGGTAACGCGTAGAGATTAGATTACCTGCTGCGATATCGATATAGGATTTTCCATTCAAAGTTAAAATATTCGAACGGCTACCCAACGGAACAAAATTAGTTTTTGAATGAGCATGACTATAATTTACTTGATGTTTATACTCAAGGAAGTGAGTGTTAACTGAAAAATGAGCATTATTGGAGATTCTGCTAGAGGAATTTTAGGAACGAAAAACGCTACTGTTCTTTTGCCTGGTACGAGCCTCGACTATTCGCTTACGCAAAGGGCAATCCTACAAATTAGACTTATGATGGCCCCTGTAATTTACGCATAGAGTAAGGTGGGGCAAAAGTTCGACCTTAGTCATATAATCAAAGTTTCCAGAAAAAACAATAGCAGTTGAAACAAAATAAATACCATACAGTAAACCTTCAACATATTGGCTATAATTTTGCTGAATATACTTGTGTCAAAATATTTACCCATTTTTAGTTATAATAGTTTCAAAATTGATTGTCTTAAACCAACTTTTGCCCTACCGGTGGGGCAAGAGTTCGAATCTAGTGTGGGGCAAAAGTTCACTGGCTAAAACACTAAATATTGATACTTTTATGACAGGCATACTTTATACCAGCCGTAAACTTATGTTTGCCGGAAAATACACACTAAATTTTCATCAAAAAATTGTACAAAACAGGGTTAATTTTGTTATACCCAAAAATAGCAGTTTTTCGCAAAACTAAGTGAAAATGTAAAATTTTGGTGACATTTTTCGCACGATCAGGTAAATTTCGCTGAATTTGAAGATAATATGTGGATTTTGGGTAATTTGATATATTTTCCGTGATTTTATACATGGGTCGAACTTTTGCCCCACTGATTCGAATTTTTGCCCCACTATGGGCCAAAAATTGTTTCCAAGCATTTATGCAAAAACTAATACACCTCAAAGCATCCTTATGGTAGGCCTAGAAACACCCTTACATAAAATATTGAAAGAGATTTTATCTTTATTTGGTTCCGTGAAAAAAAAAAGTTTGTCCAAAAATTACAATATTCACGTCAAAAAACAACAAACAGGCATAAATTTTTCAAATCCCAACCGATTTTTATGATATTTGGAGTGAAAGTCTCCTAATTCAATAGCATTCGAACCTTCATGACATTTATATGTTTTGTTTTGAATTGAGTTTGAAATCTTGAAAAGAAACTCTTACCCCACTCGAACTGTTGCCCCACTTTATTCTACACATTTTTGTGTCTTCCTGCACAGGACAGACGTCCTTAGCGTGATAAGAACCTCCACAAATTATGCATTTAACATCCATGCGGCAATGTTTGGAACCATGACTACACTTTTGGCACCGACGGCATTGAGTGGGGTTGTTAAAATTTCCTCCAGGTTTCTGGAAATGTTCCTATGTCACAAGGACATCGAACATAAGTTTTGCTTTTTCTAAAGCTTCTATATTATTTAGTTCTTTTTTGTTAAAGTGAACTAAATAATATTCTTGAGAAAGCTCTTTTCGAACAATGCCAGATTGGGTTCTCTTTTTCATAATGATTACTTGAACTGAGGAAAATCCAAGTAAATCATTTTTTCCATTTTTTTATCTCTTCAGGTGACTTATAGTCACATGAGAGACCTTTCAAGACACCCTTAAACAAACGTTCAGTTTTGTCGTCATAAGTAAAAAAAATGTGCTTTTTCCCTTCAAGATGTTTGAGAAGAAGTTCGCGATCTGTAACAGTTTCCAGCAAAACGCGACAGTCTCCTTTCTTTGCGATTTGTAAGGAGACCTTGATTCCCCTCATGAAGTTCAAAATCTCCTGCCTAAATCCTCCAAATTCGGAACAACTGACCACGATAGGCGGCACTCTTTGCTTCCTCACTTGAATCAACGAGCCTGGGCTAGAGACTGCTTCGATTTGGTGTTTTGGAAAATTTGTCTAGAGCATCGAACTGATTGCTCATTTCGATGCAATTACTAACATTATCCATTTCACCCTTGGAAGAAAGTTCGCATTCCTGAGAAACGTCCTTTCTTCCATTCTTGCCACGTTTAGTGACAGTTTTAAAGCCCTCTTTTTTGAAAGAAAGTAGTGAATTCAGAGATTCACCCTTTCTTCTGTTTGTAGTTGCATCCATGTTTAGTGAATAAACGAAAGAAGACGAGACCTTCTAAGATGTTTTTTTTTTTCCAAGACGGCGTCCAAGGAGGATTACCATCGCTAGCTTTCGCTAACGGGTCCAACGAAGGATCGTAAGGCACGCGTGGATTCAAGGATCGTAAAGGGGTGAAGAGTAGAAAAATAGTACTGAAAAGTACTTTTTTTTATTTTAGCACTGAAAAGTACTGTTTTATCGCTTTGGGTAGTTTTTAAAAACTTCCAAAAGCAGAGACAATTCGCGTACGCACGATTTTTTGCCTGATTCACGTTATTCAGGTATGAAATACTTCATATTCAAGTGGCTCAGGTCTGATTTACCTCGAATTTGTATCTTTCAGTTATTTTCACTGCATTTTCCGGTGCTTCTGCTTTGATTCCCTCCATATTTGAACAGTATAGGACTGATTCTTTTGATTTTCTAGTGAATCCAAGTGTATCTAGTTTGATTCAATTCATTTTAGTGGTTCAGGTCTAAATTGCTTTATATTCAAGATGTTCAGAACTGATTTACTTTTTTTATGTGATTATTTTCAAGTGTTTCAGATTTGTTATACTTCATATATAAGTGATTATTGACAGATTCATTTCATATTCAAGTGATTCAAATCAGAATCATATCAAACTCCATTGATTCAGGTCTAATTCACATTAAATTTACTTGGTTCAAGTCTGTTCAAATAACTTCTTCACGTTCATATTCAGGTGATTCAGGATTGATTCAGTCAATTTTTAAACAGTTCATGTCAGATTCACCTCAGGTGATTCAAATTTGAATAGCTTCATAATTAAGTGCCTCATGTCTGACTAACCTCACATTCCAAGGTTTCATGTCTGATTCAGTTCATAACCTAGTGATTCAGTTCTGATTCACTTTATTTTCTAGTGATCCAAGCCTACATCACTGGATATTCAAGACTATCTTTCTATCTTATCTGGATTCTGATGCCCTTGACTTTCTGAACTGCATTGCCAAAGACTCGAACTTTCTATATTATCATAATCACAAGATAGAATTCACTTCAAGGTGAAAATGAATTGAAGCTAAACTTCAAATTTTCAAAAGCATAAATCTAGAGAACCAGACGGCCATTCAAGCTGAAAACTTGATCAATAGGGCGATATTCAAAACTGAAAAGGCAATAGATGGCTCTTTTTCAATGGTAGTAAAAACGAAATCCTGAAGCAAAGAAAGCACCACGGAAGATGAACTAAACACAAAAAGTTATGTAGGTATTTACTTTACACTTGATTTCTAGTCACAAATTTTTTGATTCAGTTTCCTAATTGCAAACAATTTACGATTTTCATTATTTTCCATACGTTTTGACAGTTCTCCGACTACCATTCTTCCATGCGTTTGTGTTGAAAGTTTGAGAAATTTGAGAATCCAGCGTAGCGCGATCAGTGAGGGAAATACAAACATCAGTGTCGCCGCTCGGCGGCCGGTAAGAGAAACTGAATGTTCGAAGGGTTGTTCTCTGTAATTTTTGCCGCTGGCGTTTGAGAACAAAATAAACAGTCGTTATCCTTTTGATATTTCGCTGGTTATAATCAATCGATCAAGTTTTTAGCTTGAATCGCTGTCTTGTTCTTAAGATTTGTGCTTTAGAAAATTTGACGTTTGGCTTTGATTTATCTTCACCTTAAATGCTCAATAGGGCGATATTCAAAACTGAAAAGGCAATAGATGACTCTTTTTCAGTGGTAGTAAAAATGAAATCCTGAAGCAAAGAAAGCACAATGGAAGATGAACTAAACACAAAAAGTTATGTATTCATATTACGCTTGATTTCTAATCACTTTTTCGATCCAGTTTCCTAATTGCAAGTAATTTACGTTTTTCATTATTTTCCATACGTTTTGACAGTACACCGACTACCATTCTTCCATGCGCTTATGTTTGAAATTTGAGAAATTTGAGAATCCAGCGTAGCGCGATCAGTGAAAGGAATACACACATCAGTGTCGCCGCTAGGCGGCCAGAACAGAGAAACTGAATGTTCGAAGGGTTGTTGTCTGTGCTTTTTGCCACTGGCGCCAACTGTTAGTGATTAAGATCAAAATAATTAAGTAACAGTCGTTACCCTATTTTACATGCTAACTAATGCCACCTAGCGGCAAAATTTCGAATCAAATTGGTTGTCTTCAGGATATCCTTGGCTTTCTGAACAACTTTATCGAAGACTCGAACTTTCTATCTTATCTGGATCAGAAGATAGAAATAGCTTGGAACACTTATTTTTATTCGAACACTAGGGCCACCTAGCGGCACATTGTCAAGCGTCAACTGGAATTCGAGCAATTATTGAGAGAAACCACATTAAAATTTCAAGAACACCTGTGATTAAAAAATGAATGCTGAACATCTTGATGAAATAATACCCGTTAATTCTGTTCCTGATGATTCAAAAATTTCGCTAAATGTTGGACACGTAAGTAATGATCAATTTGTAAAATTTATGGATGTTTTGAAAAGGCGCTTGTCATTTTTCGATAAGCCTTTGCAATATGAAACTAAATTTGAAATGATAATTTATTTGAAATCAGGTACTCAGTTTCATTTTAAGCCAAGACGATTATCATTTGCCGAAAAATCTAAAGTAGTACTTTATTACTAGCAAGTAGTAAACTATTACTAGCAATTCCGAAGCTTATGATATATAATATAACAAGAATATGTTGTAGTGAACGAAAGATGGTAGAAACACATTCACATCTGATCGCTACTACGATTGTTACCAGATTGACTGACAATTCCACGGAAGCCCAATACCACTCGTTTCTGCTGAACCAAATTCATCTCGGTTCGATCCTTCGATCGCATGACAATGGTCTTATCCACTGGTGTACTAAACTAACTCGGTTGAAGAATTTTGACACTAGAGCGGGTCCAGATCACGTGGGGATCATACGGGAGTGTGCCCCGCTCAAGTGTCACAATTTTCAGACCGAGTGAATTTAGTACACCGGTGGATTAGACCATCGCCATGGTCTTATCCACTGGTGTACTAAACTGACTCGGTCGAAGAATTTTGACACTAGAGCGGGTCCAGATCCCGTGGAGATCATACGGGAGCGTGCCCCGCTCAAGTGTCACAATTCTCAGACCGAGTGAATTTAGTACACCGGTGGATTAGACCATACTTACGAACGTGAGACGAAGTGCAATGGTCTAATCCACCGGTGTACTAAATTCACTCAGTCTGAGAATGGTCTAATTCACAGGTGTACTAAATTCACTCGGTCTGAAAATTATGACACTTGCAGCATATACACCAGACGCAAATGGACAAGCAGAAAGGGTGAACCTAACATTAACGCCAATGCTTTCTAAGTTGATCAATGACACTGGTTTGAAATGGAATTATCCAGAGATTACTGCGCAACTAATCCATTGCTTCATACATTTTCATCTTCAGGAATTCTTCTAGAGATTCATTCAGAGCTTTCTTCAGGTATACGTACAAAGACTTCTCCTGGGATTTCCCTAAGCATTCTTAAGGAGATTCCTTTAGCAATTCTCTTAGGAATTTGCCTTGAAACATATTTAATGATTTCCTAACATATGTTAAGAGGAATTCCTTTCAAATTTGCCCAAAAAATCCTTCAGCAGTCCAACGACGGAATTACGACGAAAATTGTCCAAGGATTCCTTATAAATTTCTTCATAAATATGGATTCCGTTCAAAGATTTCTGGAATTATTTTTGAAGTGAATTCTACTTGGATTCTTCAATTTAAAAATTTATTTGGTGTTTAAAATAACACAATCCTACAGCACTTATTTCTGTAACTCCTCAAAGAGTTCCACTCGAGATTTACCAGGAGTTTCCTCTTGCAAATTTTGGTTGGGTAATTTTTCAATCATTACATTATTAGTTTCTCTGAAGACTCATCCAAGACTTTCTCAAGGGTCCAGAATAGATCTTTGAAAGACTTATCTTTTGTTAGTATTTATTGTGTCTCATCTCATAAGCATCTTTACGTTTTCGTTAAAAAATATATCCCGTTTTTTTAAGGTATCCTCTCAAATAAACTTTGATAATTTCTGATGTATCTTCTTGGACAAACTCCTAGAAAAATCTTGCAAAAAATATTTGAGGACTCTTTTGGGAAATTTTCTGAGGGAATCATAGGAATAGAACAACTCTGTGGGTATCATTGGAAAAAGTTCCGGTTGGGTTTTTCAAGGTACCTCGAATGAAAATTCTGGATTAATTCCTTTGGAAGTCTGTGGAGGAAACGTTGAATGTACTCCTGAAGAAAATTACTATTTCTATTTAATATTCGAATTATTAGTTTAAGCAAACTTTCATTAAATATCTTAATTATAGTCTGATGGAACTTCTGAAAAAAAAAAAATCATTAAATCCCACAGAATTTTTTACAAAGACGCTTCGAGAGCTGCCTAGTTAGATTACTTGAGGAATTCTTATCGAAATGTGGTTCCTGTTCAGGTTCATTTTTATTTAATTTTGCAGGCATTTCTCCCTTGTTTTAGGGACAATTTTCACCACAGCTTAGGACTTAAACCTAGTTTAACTATATGGGTAAGCGTGGTTTACGGCTTAAGCCATGGTGAAGAAATCGACCGTTAGACACTTAGCCGCTATCAGCCTTGAAGTGGTTGTATCGGTAGATTACTCTTCATTAATTGACACAACAAAAATTAAAAACAACTACTACAATATCTGAACACAAGGTCCATTATTTTCATTCCCAAACAGGGTTGGAAAAAAAATCTGAAATTCATTCTACAGTAGCCAAACAAAGCCAATCGCAGTCAGCAAAGCCAGTGAAACTCACGCCTATCGCTGCTGTAGGCAAAGATCCTTGAAACATGCAAAACACCCGTTGCTAAGGGCAACCCAAAATTACTGTAGAAAAATGTTCTATTTCCCGTTGCATTTCCCGCATTTAGAGCCTTCAATGACACTCACGATTTAGAAAACTCATGCACCCAACATAGGCTACTTGATGAGATTTACGTTTTTGAACTACTGTACTTGGAAAGCCACGTGATTTTCGCGAAATTTAAGCCTACTACTATTACCATTCGCTGAGGGTCGTGGGTTCGAATCCCGCTGGTCGAGGATCTTTTCGTAAAGGAAATTTTCTCGATTCCCAGGGCATAGAGTATCTTCGTACCTGCCACACGATATACACATGCAAAAATGGTCAATTGGCATAGAAAGCTCTCAGTTAATAACTGTGGAAGTGCTCATAAGAACACTAAGCTGAGAAGGCAGGCTTTGTCCCAGTTGGGACGTAACGCCAGAAAGAAGAAGAAGAAGAACTATTACCATTCCCAGCACTGTTCCCAAAAATCAATGTTGATTGAAATTTGCATGTACCCCTATTGAGAAACGCCCCCGAATTTGACTCCGCACTGGGCCCCAAAAACCCTAGCTACGCCACTGTGGCAACCAGACTACTCATTCGGAAACTGCCCATATTGAAGACACTAGTGACTGGATCGATCCGACGTATTTCCACATTTTTCTTTTCGTTTGCGCGCCTCTGGGTTGTCCAGTTAGTAACGCAATCTATAGTATACAATAGTATCAACACATCACACAAATCTACAAAGATTCATACTTAAAGGGTAATAACTATAATAACCTAGAGCTTCCTCGGGTTTTGAAATAATCATTTCCTGTGGCCTAGTAACGATATGTAAGTCAGTTTCGTCGCCACAACTCGCAAGCCTCGATCAACTATCACAATGTTGCATGCCATATAGAAAAAGACCGACCCACAAATCAAAATTGCCATACAACATATCAACATCGTCGCCGTAGTCAGTCGTCAAATGGGGATTAGAGGACAGATTACTTCGAAAGCCCAGCGCGGTGTCGTCTGGCCGGGTCGGGTAATCTGTGCCGAAACGCCATCATCTCCACATGATCCGATGAAAATTGGTCTCCACTGGAAGCCCGATTAAAAATAGTCGGTTCGATATGATGTTGAACTCAAACGATCTAGTAATGAATGTTACATTGATACATTGAATAATTGTGAAAGATATAGTAAAGATATTGATTTCTTGTTTATGCATATTATCATGATAATTTAAAAACAATAATAACTTAAATTGTGCCTATGATAACTTGAATCATTATTAGAATTACAACCATACCCTATATCAAGAGCAACCATAAACCTTATGATTAATCAATTTGCCTGTGAGTACAGTTCTGTCAAATAATTTTAAATTCATCAGAAACTATGATAATAATTTGATGTATTTCTTGAAATACTAAAACATATCATGTTCCTTACACTTTTGTCACTATGACTCCTATATCAGATAATGACATAAATCATGCATAAGTTTCCTTTTTTCCCGGGCCACAAACAAATTGAAAAATGCCTTAGCTGAAAATTTAAGCGCCACACACTGGCAATGCATTACAACAACCATTCAAGAGTCATCATCTCGCCTCGCCGCGGATGGAAGTGAAATCTTGGCAATGACTCGCTCTGGAAATGAAATACGAGAGTGCTCATCGTCATCTGCGCGCTCGTCTTCTCCGCATCATCTTGATCTTCTTCCTCTTCCCAGGTTGGCGGATTTGTACAAACAGGAAAATACATGTGTCTGCTGTAGAGAGGTACCGAGCTCCCCTATTATTAATCCGAAGTGGAGCAGCGCACCCGTCAACTTCTCTCAGCAGCAGCAGCAGCAGCAAGATTCGATTCGGGTTTTTGGAGTGTGATGTCTGTCGAGTCGAGATGGAGACCCGTTGCGAGACACGTGATATCGGAGGTCGTCGTCAACAACCTAAAAATAATGCGACCGCAGCTTCCCCTCGACACGCTCCGCGGAAATTTAGTCGGATGGAGCACGCATTGGGAGTCTTTTACTTGGCAATTGAATACACTGGAACTTCAATTTATGAACTACATAGATGGTCACATATAAACCTTACCTTAAAAGTTCATTTATGAATTTTACGCAAAAAAAACATTATACACAACCTCTGTACCATTTTGCATGAAACCTTAAACTATGAAGGATATCCATCCTCCTTTTGTTCACAGTGCGCAAAGTGGAGCACAAAACAAGTTTCTATTCAGTTTGTTTTCTGAGTAAACGCTCCAATAACGGCTTAAAAAATCCCTGATTGGAAAAAGTTTGAAAATTCGATTGGTGATTCTAATGATAAGGGATGGTACACAAATTATGTCACGCCTAAATTTCAGCTTTTTTGACCCCCTCCTCCCCCCTTTGTCACGTTTTTTGTATGAGTCCTCCGAAATTTTTGTAAGGCTTGTCACGCTTGGATTGACCCCCTCCCCCCCTCGGAGCGTGACATAATTTGTGCATGACCCCTAAGTTCATATTTCTAAAAATAAGCCCAGAATTTCTGCAAGCATCCCTAAAGTAGTTAATAGGAGTATTCCTCAAAGCAAACCGTCAGAAATATTCCCACAAAATTCGTCGAGATTCCTTGTTTCAAGTTTTTCCCCCAGTTGTGTTTTCTATCAAGTGTTAAACTTTAAAAACACAAAATTTAATGGTGAATTTTATACTAACATTTGTTTCAAAGCTTTTTCCGTAAACTCTTCATATATTACTCATCCTGGATTCCTCAAATTATTTTTCTAACAGTTCCACTAATGATACATTCAATCTCTCAATAGATTCCTTCGAATATTTCCTCTTGTTCGCTTCGTAGTTGCTCCATGATTGGATTAGCTAACTTTTGGATTAACTAACCATTCTCGAAGTGTAAAAATCAAGAGTTCAAAGAAACCATTTTTACTATGATCCGAAAATACCTCTACATCTCCACAGTTGTCATGGAAAGGATATTGGGTTAGTGGGCTAAGGTCATGATATAATCACGCCTAACCGGACTCCCGATATTATTAGATTGGGCATGTCATTGCCAAACGAGTGTGCCTTCGGTCCCATTGCTCGCTCCCGCTGGAGAATGTGACACAATTAATGGACCAAACACTATTCTCGGAAGTCCTCTATAGATTGTTTGTGGAAAACTGTCAATATTCATTTCCGAATCAAGCCTAGTATCCACATCCTAAGTAGAGCGGTCAAGTACAATTTGTTGCAAATTACCAAAGTAATTTTGACAGCTGATCCAGAATGAGCGAAGTGTAACTTTTACTTACGGAATAATTGAGCGGAACATTTTTCCGTACGGAATAGTGACAGCTCCATTTGATTTGTACAGCAGGCGTTACCAATGTTACGAAATCAGCCCTACTTGTCAACTGGATACAGCTCAAGTAATTTGAACAGCTGAAGTATTTCTTGACCATTACTTGTCCTATCCTTTTGCACAGTAAGTACTTACGAAGTGGATACCAACCATTAATAGGGCGATATTCAAAACTGAAAAAGACAACAGATGGCTCTTTTGCAGTGGTAGTGAAAACGAAATCCCGAAGCGAAGAAAACACCATGGAAAATGAACTAAAAACAAAAAAATATCTATCCAATCACTACTTTTTCGATTGAGTTTCATAATTGCTAGTATATTATGTTTTTCATTATTTTCCATACGTTTTGACAGCTCGCGACTACCATTCTTCCATGCGCTTGTGTTGGAAGTTTGAGAAATTTGGGAATCCAGCGTAGCGCGATCAGTGAGTGGAATACAAACATCAGTGTCGCCGCTCGGCGGCCAGTGAGAGAAATTGAATGTTCGAAAGGTTGTTGTCTGTGCTTTTTGCAGCTGGCGCCAACTGTTAGCGTTTAAGAACCATGAAAACAGTCATTTCCCCTATTAGTTTTCCCGGATTCCACTAATTATTTTTCTAACAAAACCACTAATGATATATTCAATTTCTCAACAGATTCCTACGAATATTTCCTCCTGAAATCCTCGTGGAATTGCATTAGGAGGTCCTCTATGGATTGTTCAGTATGAGCATAGATGACCGCTTCGTAGTTGCACTGCGTGATTGACCAGAGCAATCGAGGTTGCTCAGAGAATTAATGAATGGGGCTTAAGATTAGCTAACCATTCTCAAAGTGTACAAATCGAGAGTACAAAGTTTAATAGTCAATAACGGTGCCGTCCATGCCCATCGCGCCCATGTGGTCATCCGGGAAGGGAAGGAATGTTAGTTAGATAACCATTTTTATTAGAGACCGAATATACCTCTGCATCTCCACAGTTGTCATGAAAAGGATGTAATCAATTCAATATTGTTTCAAGAATTTCTTCTCTTTTTGTTTTCATGTTTCTTGGGATATCGTCAGAATATTTCTGTGGACTCTGATCTCAGTATTTTTCTCTGGCACTCCTCCATACATGTTCTAGAACACTGTAAATAATTCTTCCGTTGATAAGTGATTTCTGTAGAGATTCCTCATAAAATGCATATAAGGATTTCGCTAGAAGTTCTCTTTGAGAAAACTTTAGAAATTCAATTTTTGAGATATATTTTCTGTCATACTTTCCAGATTTTTTTTCTGAATCAACACTAACAGCTACTCCAAAAATCAAGTATAGCTATCCGATTACCAAAGTTCTTACAGAGGTACATATACATAGCTTCTATACGGATTTCTTTAGAAATTCCTAAACTTCTTCATAGCGTTCCACCGTTCCGTTTCTTCAAGGTTTCCACGGAATTTTATCCAGAGATTATTACCAACATTTTATCAAGAATGCTAGAACAATCCATTAAGAATAAAAATGCTTCAGAAATTCTTTCAGGAATTCCTCCAAGGATTTATTCAGGATATTTTTCACAGCATATACACTGCTTACACTATTATGGGTCACTTTGTCACGATTATGCGTCACTCTATGTAATGGAAATTACCCATAATAGGGGATAGCGCATAATAATGGATTGCCCCCCCTCCCCGCTTATTTGAACTAATTTCTTGCAGAATCCCTGCCTAAAGGCTGAGCTACAATGATGTGAGCGGAAACGCGGCGCGGCAGGTTTTAACGGTTAACCCATACATTTTCTGTCACAATCTGCCGCGCCGCGTTGCCGCTCACATCATTGTAGCTCAGCCTTAAGGATTACGCAGAGATGCAAGTGAAATTCTTGGTTTGTTGTAAATTTTGTAGTAAATCCACAAGAGATATAGAATTTTCTAGAAAAATGTCCAAGAGAGTTCTTGGAGGAGTTTGCAGAGGTTTCTCTGAACTAACTTTTTTATTAGTCGCAGGTTGCATTTCATCAAGGATTTCCAAGGAAAATTTGAAGAAAATTATTTTTTGAAGGAATTTATGGAGTCAGTAAGGCAAAATCCCGTGAGATATATCATGATCCATTAAAAAAAAAATATGTTGAGAAATTACTGAAGACATCTGAAGAAAAATAAAACTGGACGAATTTTACAATGAACAGAAGGCTAAGATTCTTGAAACGATTCCTAAAATAATATTATTCATGAAGCGTTAATATGGGTGTAATTTCCGATCAAGTTTAAGATGAGATAGAAGAAGAAATTCAAAAAAGGTATGTAGAACAATTCTCAAAAGTGGCATCTTAGATCAATACTTGAGGGAATCTCTACAAATTTCCTAAAATAACTGAAACAGTTCATAATACAATTTCTTGTATTCTAAAAAATTGTTTAGTCTGGATCCCATAGATGCACTTTGGAGGTAATAAATTCTTTTTGAAATTTTTGTAGAGTTCATAGAAATTAATATTAATATCTGGACAAATAAATTGAGCATGAGCATGAGCATAGATGAACGTAAAATTCGTAGTTGCTACTCCGTGATTGACCAGAGCAATCGAGGTTGCTCAGAGAATTAATGAATGGGGCCTAGGATTAGCTTACCAGTCTTCAATGTGCACGAATCGAGAGCTCAAATATTAAAAATCAAAACAGCGCCGGCCACGTCCTTACGGTCATCGGAGAAGGAAAATAATATTAGTTAGACAACCGTTGTTACTAGAGACCGAGTATACCTCTGCATCTCCACAGTTGTCATGGAAAGGATATTGGGTTAGTGGGATAAGGTACAGATCTGGGAGTCACCAATGGTTGGTGATGCAATCCAATAATCACGCCTAATCGGAACCGCGAAATAATTCGATTACCGCATTGTACGCCGAACAAGTGTTCATCACTCGCCCACGTAGGAACAAGCGACGCAATCAATAGATCAAATACTACTAACGATCCGCGGTGCTTTTTCATTTCACTACACGAAAAACGTGTGACATGTTTGATTCTGCCCTCATCGCCCGCCCCCGCAGGAGCAAGCGTTAAGGTCGAAGGATCGAACACAACTCTTAATTTCTGGAAAATAAATTGAGAGCAACAAGATATTTGGAGATATTTCTCTCTGGGCTAGTTTGATCTACTCCCAGGAACGATTTCTGGCAAAAATATTAGAATGGTTATCGAAGATATTGCACGAAGAATCTGAGAAAAAAAAGTTTTCCTGGCGAATATGTAAGGTTAATCCTTTTCGGAATCCTTGACGATTCCTCGAAGAATTCCTAGGTGAATTCATGGCAAGATAACTTAACAGGTGCTTTTCGAGTTTTGAAATTTTTGGCACATTACTCGCAAGATACATCGCTGAACAAAAATCTGGTAGGGTCTTCATCAGAAGTCTGATTTAAATTGGACTCTAAAAAATATTCAAAAAGATACCCCGAAATTCATAACCCCGAATGCCATCACCCCACTACCCCGAATATACCATTACCCCGAATACTGTTTCCCCGAATGTACAATTACCGTGAATAACATTGCCCCGTGGTATTGTAATTCTGGGTAATGGGTCGTTCGGGAATATGGAATTCGGGGTGATGGCATTCGGGGTAATGGGTAATCGATTTGAATTATTTTTTCACTGTTACATTCGTGTCCAGAACTCCGACGAGTTTGCGTGACGAAAAGTTTAAGAATGTCTCCGGAATGGTCGAAAAAACGGGAGGGAACTAATGTGCCATTTTTTATGGGAGATTTCAATACATTTTGCAACAGCTTATTTACAAACATTTTTATATTCAACTAGTAGTCAAGGCCAAATTTGTCTTTCCATCAAGTAGGCTGTTGAAAAATGTATTGAAATCTTCCATAAAAAATGGCACATGAGCGGTTCCATTTGAATTCGAATGTCGGTTGTATTTTTTGATTTGGCTGAAATTTGGCATATGCTTTCTTTATACCCAAAAATGCCTATTTGCATCATCGGTTCGCCATTTTTACCCTAGCATTACTTTTGAGAAGGGCCTAAGGAAAAAAGCCTTAACATTTTTCAAAAAAATAATGCTCAGAAACTATTTGTCTGATCGGTTTGGTGTCTTCCGCAAAGTTTTAGGTTATTGTTGGAACTATCTGGAAAAAATATAAACAGTAAAAAAATTTTTTGTAATTTGTTTTATTTCGAAAATAAAGCTTAAAAATCCATTTTCACAAAAATCGTTTTCTTGATTTTTTTTTATTTTTTTACATTTTAAAGTAGACAAAAAATGGAGTCTTTTGCACAGTGGGTCAAGATGGAGAAATCATGGACAAAAAAGTTATGATTTTTTGAAAAAAGGTGAATTTTTGAAAATGGTCATAATAAACTTTTTAAATATTTTCCAACTCGATTTTATGAAAGTACGCAAAATTTACAACAATAAAGGTTTACGGAAAAATCATGCTAACTTTTATCGTTTTAAAGATACAGCGATTTTAATACAAAATTATGATATAATTTTCAATTTTCGGTCATTATAATATAACTTAGATACGGTTTGTCCGATCAGTTTGGTGTCTTCCGCAAAGTTTTAGGTTATTGTTGGGACTATCTGGAAAAAAATATACACTGTAAAAAAATGTTGTAATTTTTATATATCGAAAATACAGCTTAAAAATCAATTTTCTCAAAAATCGTATTTTTGATTTTTTTTTATTTTTTTATATTTTTTAGATAGTCCCAACAATAACCTAAAACTTTGCGGAAGGCACCAAACTAATCGGACAAATCGTTTCTAAGTTATAATTTTTTGAAAATTATTAAGGATTTTCTTATGCCTTTCTCAAAAGTAAGGCTAGAGTCAAAATGGCGAGCCGATGATGCAAAAAGGCATTTTTGGGCATAAAGAAAGCATGTGCAAAATTTCATCCAAATCAAAATATATAAAAATGAAATTTGGGAAAAAAGTCGTCTGTTTTCTGTGGACCGCTCACATAAGTTCTCTCCCGTTTTTTCGTCTATTCTGGAGACTATTGTAATCTTTTTCCTTGCGCAAACACGTTGGAATTCTGGACTAATGTAACAGTAGGGCGATTCAAAATTTTTATGGTAAAGATGGTAAGAAAGATATGGGCGATTGGAATTTTTAACTTTTTTAAAAATTGCGAGCCTGCCTAATGTAACAGTGAAAGAACCATGTAAATCCATTTACCCGTTCTCAAGCTATTTCTTGACATACATACAGACTTGACAGAAACTCCTCTGCGATGAAAAAAATGAGTCGATTTCGAGGATTTTCTTAGGAGTAAAATTTGAACTCAAAATTCCAAACGCGAATCCTCAAACGATACGAGTGAGAGTGCATGAAAATGCGAGTAGGTTTTTTGGCACTCTTTCTTTCTTACTTCTATGCTCACCATTATCTACACTTCAAAAGAACACTTGAGTGACCCGCCTTTTCTTATGGAATTTTCCTCCGTTGTGTTGTGTGTTGCTCATTTTTCGTTGCCTCTCTGATTAGATTTTTTTTGCTCCCTCACAAAGAGGCAAAGACAGTACGCTACTCTAGAGCATGCTTCCGAACTCTTGTGTTGTTGAGGAGTATTGTCAAACCTGCATACATACACCACTACGTATTTATTTATATAGATAGAGAGATATATTAAACCAATGTTATGGATTTTACTCAGGTGGCGCACATCATTGTTGCGTGCCACTAGTTCTCTCTTTTATTCTCCCGCTGTTCTTATGTAGCGCAAATAGTGACGTCAATGTTTGCTCAGCATAAGAAAAGCGGGAGAATGAAAGAGAAAATTAGTCGCACGCAATAATGATCTGCGCCACCTGGGTATATCCAGAACCTTGATAATAAACCGCCTACAATCGCAAACATGGTTGATTGGTTGTTTTAATAAGGCTTTGAGATGAAATATGTCGGAATCAAAACATGGCTGCCACAATGGTCGGCTTGTGCCGCTAACCACGATTCCAAAGGCACCAATGTGCAGAAATGATGAACGTACAAAATCGATCTCTTTGTTATGCATTCTGCTCGTGCATAAAGCTAGAATTGAAATTAAACTGTCGATTGTTGCTTCTTTTGCGAGATTTATACCTTCAACATTTTGGTATAATATTGAATTTGGATTCCAAGCTGCTTCACTTTAACCGCAAAGCGATAATTCACCTTTTTAATTTTAACAAAAAAGACATTTTTTCAATTTAAATATATAGCATGAGCATGAGCATGATTGACCGCCTGCAGTTGCTACTCCGTTATTGCCAGAACAGCTGTACTTACACAGGGAACCAACAGACGCTACTCAGGATCTGTAGCATCCTCAATGTGTAAGTACTGGTGCTCTCATTATTATAACAAACAATACCGGCGCCGGCTGCGTCCGAATGCAGGTCAATTTGGGAATGGGAGGGAAATGTTGACGTGTTACTTGCTTTATGGAAGCCGAGGAGTCCTCTGCAATTCCACAAGAAAACACTGGGAGTTTGGATATGTGAAAGGATTCGTTTTGGTAAACGATAGAACTATAATTTTAAATGAATACGTGAACACATACACGAATGATCGACACCGATAGTGCGGTTACTATGCGATCCGGACACGATCCAAATTCCGTCGCTTGCCCACAAAGGAGCGTGCAACAGATTCAACGGATCAAACAGTTCTGACGCGTCGTTGGTTTTTTCACTCGCACATTTTATTTTCGTTTTTTCTTCAGCAAAACGCGAACCGGACACAATTGATCCGGATTCCGTCGCTCGCCCACAAAGGAGCATGCAACAGATTCAACAAGATTCAATTTAAATATATACTTGAAAAATAACAATGATCAACAATGCTTCCTCTTTTTAAGTTTATTAAGAATAATCCCTGGAGGAATACATGGTTTTGTGATACGTTTTTTCAAAACATTATTTATGGAAGTCCAGAAATATTTCCGAAAGAATTTCTGAAGCAAACCCTGAAAGAATTCTTGCACAATCAGCTGGTGAAATCTCTAGAGGATTTTAGCTAAGAGTTCTCATGAAAGAGGCTAACGGAGACATTACAGAACAAATCCAAGAGAAATTTGCAAACATTACCCTATGAATTTTTTAAAAATGTTTTCCGAATCTTATGAAGAACTCGTGTAGACAAATATTAATTATTATAATGGTTAAATTTTTGTCATTGCTTAAACAATAACTTCAATAATTCATGAAAAAAGGAAGAGGAATTTTCGCAGAAATATTTGAAGGATTCTTCCAAGAATGATCGAAGAAATTTCGGTTGGAATCCTTGAAAAAAAACATGAAGAACTTGGGAGAACTCTAGTAGTAATATATAAAGAAATCTCTGCAAAAAGTTCTGGAAGAGTCCTTGAAAAAGTCCTTGGAACATGTTTAGAACAAAGGCATTGAAATTTATTGTAAATTATTATTCAAAGCGTCTTGGGTAAAATCTTAAGAGCATACTTTAAAGGAATTCATGGCAACGTTGCTGGAAGAACTTTTGATAGAATTTCTCGAGAAAAGCAAACAATCTCAGGAAGAATGTTTCGAAGTAATCTTTTATGAAGGATATAGTAAAATCCCTGGAGTGATTTATGTACGAATCTTTGAAAAAAATCCTGAATTAATTTCATGCAAGGTTGATTAAGAGATCTCTTTCATAAACCATTGAAGGAATACTTTTTTTAAAGTAGAACTTATGTAGGCTGTTGTAAAACGTCATGTTATGCCCCATACAAAATGGCACATTAGTTATCTCCCGTTTTCCCGATTATTCCGAACACATTCCTCGCACAATCGTCGCCATCCTTGTCGAGTGCAGCCGTGAACAACTTACGTCAATCCGTTCATCCGTTCTTAAGCCATTTTGTGACATACAATAACCATTCAATTTTAATTTATATAGTAAATAGATAGATAGATAAATTGTTATCATTTTTGTTTCATTTTACATTTCTGTAGGAGCTTTGGACACAATTCCAAAAATGCCCTTGAAGGGTTCCTTCAAAAATTCAGCGTGAAATTCTTAAAGAAATTTTTAATAAATTTCTTAAAATAATTGTTGAAAAAATTCCCTGAGGAATATCATTCAGTGACTTTAAAAAGAAATCGTTAAAAAAAATCCAAAATCATGAACAGACAGTTTCAACATCCCTGTAAAAAAAATCTTGGGAGAATCCTCTAATAATTATCTGAAACATTCTTAGAGGGCTTTCTGGAGGATTTATTTTATCTTAGGATCATTGAAAAATGTTACAGTAGAATTCGGATTAAACACACATGAATACCCAAACCAATTCCTGTAGAAGTCCTTGTAGTGAATACTGTAGAAATCTTTGAAAAATTCGAATGCAGATCATTTAAAAAGCTTTTGGCAGAATGACTAGAAGCATTTCAGAAAAAAAACCCAAGGATGAGGAATGAGGAATGGCTAAAGAAGAAGGAGGAAAAGAGAATCTTTGATGACATTTCTGATGGGAGTCCTGGAATAATTTCACAATAAACGCAAACAAAACTTCGTACAACGAGGCTCCAGTGTAATATTTAAGCCCTATTTTATCACCGCCAGGTGGATTGATCGAAGTTTTTGTTCCAATGACAACGTTTTTACTCCCCAATTTGTGTTTGACCTTCCAAAGCCGGGCGAGAAACGAAAGGCGCGCTGCTGCCTCGTGGAGTCGTCCCAACACGTGTTACCTATATTTAAGGTAGATGTACCAATAGTGGATGTACTAAGCACGATTGAACTTCATTTATCTGCCTAAATTCAAGAAGCGCAATTAAAGTACATGTTATTGTTGTAACGGGAAGTAACGACCATTGACTTAATGAGAAAAATGATTTCATCGCAGTAATCTACGGCATGTCAGTGAAAAAAATACCTCCACTATTGGTACACTGTTCCTTTAGTTGCGGTATATGTTTAATTTGTTTTCCTATAGTTGCGGTATCCGTTGTTTTCTTATGGGATCCTCCACTATAGGAACATTTTACCGCAACTATTGATACAAGTAAGAAAAGTTTTAGCAAATTTAGTGATATTTCATCAGTTTCAAAGCAATTTGAACGCTCTTTTCAGCTATTCCATATATCAACAAGTCAATCCGTCGATTGGCAGTGTCGGTGCTGTAGCTAAAGTGATAAAATCAGTAAAAACGGCACTACCGCAACTATAGGAACACCCACAACTAAGGGAACACTTACCCTAGTTCTCGATTAGATTGGCTGGCTGGTTGGTTGGGTATTTGCTGGAAAAAAGCGCACAACCAACCGAATCTGTTGTTCGTAATGGAAACCGTTCATCTGTGCACTAAGGGATGTTTGGTGAATCTAGCTGACCAAAAGTTTTTTTTCGATTTCGCTCAAATTTAGAAATAATGTTCTGCATCAACATTTCCAGAAAAACTAAAACAGTTGAAAAGAAGTAAATAAAACTGACCACTCAACATTAACGAGTAACCAAATTGATTCGTTTCAACAAATCTGCAGGATTTTCAATTGGTTTTGCTCTTCAAGCCATAGAAAAAGCATTTGACAGTGTTTGGCATGAAGGTTTAATTGTAAAATTCAAAAACTTTAATTTTTCGACACACATTGTTAGAATATTTCAAAGTTATCTGACAAATCGAGCACATCAGGTTGATTATCAGAACTCCAAGTCTGAAACACTTCCTGTAAGAGCTGGTGTTCCTCCAAGTAGAATTTTAGAAACAGTTTTATGCAATATTTGTAGATCTTACTTACCTGAGTTACCTCAGGGTTTTCAAAAATCTTTATTCTTGGATGACACAGGCCTCTCCACCAAAGGACGAAGCCTGCCTGCCATAGATTGCAGAAAATAGCTCTTTATTTGAAACCTTCAAGAAGACATGTTGTCACGATATATAAGAGAGTTTTCAATAGACTGGTCAGATGAAGTTAAGTATATAGGGTTCAAGCTTGATGCAAATTCAACTTTCAAAGTTAACATTGAGGGCATTCACGTCAAATGTAACTGCTATATAAAATGTCTGTATCCGCTTTTTAACAGAAAATCGAAACTTTGTCTTAAGAACAAGCTTTTGATCTTCAAACAAATGTTCTGTCCGGCCATGTTGTATGCTAAACCAATATGGACTAGCTGTTGTAATACCAGAAAGGAAGCACTGACGGGGATTTAAAATAAAATTTTTAAAAGTGATTCTGAAGCTCCCTCCCTGGTATAGTACCAATGAGTTACATAGAACATCCTATGTTGAAACATCGAAACATGTCGAGTAAAATTGGTATTAATTTTGAACAAAAATCATTGAAATCTTCTGACACGATAAATACTTCATATATTTAGGTTAAGTGTATTGAAAAGCGTTTTTTCGTTATGAGAAGGTGAAATCAATCCACTCATACAAATTCTGAACTGTTACAGCAAATTAAATGAATTATACATACGTTGTTAACAAAATATTAGTGAAAGCTTAATTAAGTTTTACCAAATTAAGATGGTAGTGTTGGCATATACAGAAAACGTGTTTCGCTGCTGAACGAACATAAAGAATGCGAAAAATGTCTCGACCCACTTTTGGCCAGCTAGATTGTCCAAATGCCCCTTAGTACAGCGACCCGTGATGGTGGTGGTTGACACGGTTCGGCAAGCGTTGAGTAGCGAAATGTTTTCTGAAGAGCCGATGATAAACAATTTTGTTTCTCCACTCCATCGTCAACCGTTCAACTCCAATCTGTAGTCTGCAAACAGACAGAAATCAGATGTTTCCATCGTCTCATTCCGGTTTACTCAATCATCCAATATTTTGTATTGGTTTAATTTAAAGAAACATTGTTTTGATTTAGAGTTCACGCTTCACTCCCAGATTTTAACTCAAATTTTGAGTGAATTATGTTTTTCGCGTATCTTCCAAATAGGAACAACCATATAGTGTAAAAAAACATAACCCTAGTTGAAATTTGTTGGCGAAGTGAACGTCATATAAAGTAATCTGGCGTTTAACTCTCTTTCCGGCACATGCACGCATATGGATTGTTTTCATACGTTTCTGTATGGAAACAACAAACAAAAAAGCCCAATTGATCTTGCTGCTGGAACAAGAAGGTCGAGAGAGCCTTGTGGAACAATAGTAAAATTTGGTTTTCAAGGCTACCTCGATGATCCCTTGAAACGAATCAGTTTCACTGATTTTGTGTTCTATAACTTGATACCTCCCTAACTCGATGGTTCCTTCATTATCGAGTTGTAGAGAGTTGACTGTACTACAAACGATTAAAAGAAATTTCAATCTATCGACACAATGACATTTAGATTCACATGATGACAGATCATCTCGAAGAAAAGTTCGCGGGGGGTGATTCGAAAGTTATTTCCATATGAACATTGAACGCTTTTAAACATTGTTCCAGGGCAGCAAGAATTTAGGGAAAATTTAAAACTTGAATTCTGATTCAATTTTTAACGGAGGTTTAGAGTAAACTAGATATAACTAGATACCCATAAACAATCCAATTCACTTTTTACCTAGTCGCAGTGTCATCCCATATGGTCCGTTGCCATGGTGCCCCAAAGTGCGGATATACCACGACCACCCTGGAAGCCTACTGCGAGCAAGCGTGTCTAGCTACATGTAGCAGTCTGCCGCCGGTTGATTTATGACCTCGTACAAATTTGCGGTAAGAGGCAGTTTCTCCGGTATGGCAATTAGCGCTTTTCGAGAGATATTCAAGTAAACGGAGAAAATACCAGGCTAATAGAACATGGATGGATGAGGGATTTACTGTTTTTGTTAGTACATTTATGTGCTCTTACTATTTTAATTTACTTATAAATTATTTTATATGAAACATGCCCAAAACCAGCTTTAGAAGATTATCAAACCTTCTACATACAACCATAATAGGTATTGTTTCAAGTTAACTCTTATGGTGATGAAGAATGGGAGCCAAACCTTGAATTTTTAGGAGCACAAATCTGGAGAACCACATAGAAGTTCAAATTGAACATTTGATCGATTGGTTACCTCCAGCAGTGACCAATCGACCAAATTTTCAGCATTATTGGTTGTCTGGTTTTTTTGTGCTCTTGAAAATTTGAGTTTTAGCTTCTATTCATCGTCATCCTAACGATGTGATGCAGACTTCTTGTGAACATGTTTAGAGCCTCGTATGAGGAGTGCGGTTTGAAAAGCCCGTGCAAGCGTGAGTGTTTTCGTAGTGCAGCCACGAGCAAACGGAATCAAGACCAATTGTTTTCGGTCCACGTGGCGCGAGTGCGAAAAAAGATTCGCGTTTCTCAGTTAGTATGTATGCTTCAAATAAAACTGAAAATTGTGGCTGCTCAATCCAGGATGAAGGATTAATTGGTGAGCTCGTTTTAATGCTTTTTTAAATCTATAAAATATATATGACCGCACATTTAATCGTTACAATCAACAAACTATGACTGGTTCGTCACTGTAAGTGTCGGCATAAACTCCAATTCATTTTTTTTGTTTCATATTTTCATAGAACATCGCTTGCCTTTTACCTTTATTTTTATAAAAAAAAGCTTTGAATGGTTCACGGTGTGCTGGAACACACATATTATCGAACTTGCATGAACCTCCGATCTTTTTTCACTAAAAGTTAGCCTTTATAGTCAAGAAAAGCTTGCGGAATATTAAAAAATCTTTCATCGGCAAAAAATTGAAAAAAGTCGATTTTTGTATTTTTACCCTTCTCCCATATATGAGTTCATAGGAGAATATTAGAGTTACACTAATTTTGATGCATTGCAATAGCTCAAAGACTTATTTGATATACCTTGATCACGAATCGATTACAAGACGTTTCAAATTTAGCATAATTTCTACCTACATTCACACAAGGTGACCAGCCCATGGTGGTATGCCGTTTATTAACGACATCGCATTTTTACATAAATTTATTAAGGTAAACATATTACAACTTATCAAGTTTCAATCAATGTTTCCCATTCTACAGAATAATTGAAATCATTGGAGTTCGTTATTGAACATGAAGCTTTTTTAAGATAACAGACAATTGTATAATTACATGCAACCATTAAAATAAACCGCCATACAATTATATAGGGCAATGTACTGTTTAAATTTTGTATGGTGTGCATCTAGCTGGTCTTGTTATTCACATTTGTTTTGATTGAAAGATGGAGGAAGATTCTACGTAAACCTGTATACGGTATGTCTACATCCAAAACAAGAACGCATACAAATATTGTAAAATATCGTTACATATACAGGGTTTATACAGAAAATGTAAGATGTGAAAATAAAAAAAACTATGATAGTCTTATATTTCTTGTATGAGTAACAATATTATATAATACTTGTAAAGTTGTCATGCAGATTTAAATGGAAATCTTGCAGCCGCTGGTTGGGTGCGTTTGCTAAAACCTCACATCATTAACGTATCCCTAGTTACATTCATATACTTAAAACTAAATACATACCATCAAACGGGGTAACTTTGATAGTTTTTTTTAGTGAAAATCTAAATCTTTTATTTTTCATTTGTAAAACAAGCACTGGTTTGTTAGTTATCGATTGCACATGAAAGATTGCATAACGGTTCGATCTTAATGAATCTATAGTTTTTCATATAATCGAAAGTCAGTTTTTGGTAATGGGGTAACATTGATAATGAGTAGATAAGCACATGAAAATCCAAAACAAACTAATTTTTGACATCATCACAGTTTGAATTGGATTGGAGAATGTTAACCTTCCAGTCGTCGCGCGGTTTGCCACCGTCAGAACCACCACGCTGCTGTTGGGAACGAAGAGCGAGGTTTTTCCACCAGTGTTGTACAGAATACAACAGCGCGATGACTGAAGTGTTAAAAGAGAAACTGGATTAGATTTTATCAATTAAAGTACAGAATTTATTGAACAAGAAAAATCTTTAAAACGGTTTTCAGTCAAAACAAACATGATAAACACCATCATAAATTGATAATAATGGGTATAAAAGTATATCTCTGAATAGACATCTATCGATAATCATGTTTCGACATTGAATTCACCATAAATCAATCGTTTTTGGAACATGAATGAGTATAAATCGAATGAATCCCGTAAAGTACATGAGGCGTTGCATACCTCTAGGCTTTTAATGTTATATGGGAATTTGTGACTTTGATTACGAAAATGATTCCAAATTGTAAAACTGTTTTTCCCTATGAGGTTTGATACCGGATTCATGTTCTACTATAGCTAGGCCATCAAGCATACGTACCGAACTCATTATAGTTTCATGAAATAGTGATAGTAAAACAGATTGTTTGTGAGCGTTTTGAAAGTACCAAAATCTCATCATTTTTAAATATTCGAATATAAAGCCTCAAATACTCTCGATTGGCACGAAAACAGCTCAGAGGTGAAGTGTCACACTGATACCCCTTAGTTTCGTATTCGTTTTGCTTGACTGAATAACATAATTTTTGTTATTTTGTTTAGTACGTTGCGGATCCCGCACTATCAAAGTTAGCCGCATTTTCAAAGATACCTCGTTTTACGATACTAAAATGTATGTGTCCATGTTGGATATTGAAATTGTTGTGTCTATTTCACAAAATTTGCCCCCTCCATAAGTGCGAAGTCTTGAATAAAAGTGCTGAACTACGTTGGATCGATTTGTCATCGTCGCCACATTTATTATTCATCCTATGACAAATAATTGGAGTGATGACATAATGTCGATCCGAAGTAATCCAGCCCTTTTACTCAAAATCAGGCACTTCAAACCCCAAATATAATGTGCGCATTGCATTTGAGTAGATTAGTGACAGCACAAAACTTGTATCACGATGATCTTGAGACCACATTAAGGCTATATAAGCCGTTTACTGTTAATCACTGTGAACCCTCTCTCAAGACTTTTGCGCGTATAAGCACATGAATACAGCCTATACTGCCATGTGTATCCATTTCTGGGAATTCCTATTCTGATTAGAAAACTTTACCGTATACGTAAAATATTACTTATTTGATTCAGAAAGAAGAATACAAAGCGTTCGTATGAGCTTTTCTGAAGTGAAAAGTGAAATTTCCATTATATAAAATACGGCATACCACCATGGGCTGGTCATATTTTGTGAGTGTATGTAGGAAATGATGCTTAATTTAAAACATCTAAGAATTCATTCATGTTAAAGATATGTCAAATTGATCATTGAGCCGTTAAAAGTCATCATATTTGTGTATCTCTAATATTCTCCTATGAACTCATATATGGGAGAAGGGTAAAAATACAAAAATCGTCTTTTTCCAATTTTTTGCCGATGAAAGATTTTTTAATATTCTGCAAGCTTCTTTTGACTATCAAGGCTAACTTTTAGTGAAAAAAGATCGGAGGTTCATGCAAGTTCGATAATATGTGTGTTCCAGCACACCGTGTGGTTCGGTCTGTTTGTCTGTGCTAGAAGTAAAGTCTTGCAAAACGTTCATTTTATTCAAAACACTTTGAATGGTTCGCCACTGTAAGTGTCGGCATAAGAATATTATGTGATGGTTCAGCCAATCGATTTATTTTTTAAATTTGAGTAAAATATTGTTACACATGCTTTCGTCCTTACAGCTGTAGGAATGTCGCTTTTAGCTATTTGTTCAACAAACTTTGAATGGTTCGTCACTTCAAGTAACGGCATTATTTAGTCCTGTTTGGAAATCAATCAGAAAGCACAAATAATCATGGTCTAATCGCTTATCAAAGTGATTCCTGTGACCCAACGATCTGTTGGAGAGCAGGTACATCACACACCCTGCAGTGGAGATGTCGATGGGTAAGAATTGTAAAGGTAGTATTTTAAGTGAATGAATTGTAGATATCTTTACCCAGACATGAAATAAAAGAGAGGAGCTGGCTGGTAGCGATATCAGTCAGTAGCCTGCGGTGTGGAAGAAATAGCCTTGTTGTTGTCGTTAGTTATTTCAACACGATCCTCCCCATTAACAACCATCCCTCCCAGTAGCCTTTGTGGAGATGCAGAGGCAAACACGGTCTCCAAATAGCAAAGTTACACACTAACATTCCTTCCCCCAATCCCACCTGACTGCAAGGACGTGGCCGGCGCCGTTATTGACCATGTATAAATAGAGGCACTGAATTATGCACACTGAAGAAGATTATGATCCCAGCCGAACTTCTAGTTGATTCTTTGTACATCTTCACTTCCTTTGGTCAATCACGGAAAAGCAACCATTGATATGTGTAGTCAGTCTAAGCTAAGCTAAGCTATGTCATCAGAGCGATTGTTTGAATCATAAACGAAAGTATTATGTTTTTTCGTGTCTCCAGAGTGATTTCTTTCTCATTTAGTCTGTACACGTTAAGTGAAGCTGAAAGTTGATTGTGGCTGCTCAGTCAAGGATGAAGGATCAATTGGTGAGCTTGTTTCATGCTTTTGTTTCAAATCTGTAAAATATGTATAACTGAACATTTAATCGTTACAACGGCGGGTCGTAAATATGATCTTTCAACAAACTATGAATGGTTCGCCTCTGTAAGTGTCAGCATAAGAGAAATTCTGTGATGGAACAATCAATCGAGATTTTTTCTATGGATTAAAATATGATAATACATTCTTTCGTGTTGACAGCTGTAGGAATTTTTCGATTAAATTCATATATATTTTCAATAAATTTTACATGGTTATATGTTTCACATGTTGAGAGGTTGACCGAGACGTCCTTCAACTTTAAGTTGAAATGAATTTGGTGTTCAGTTTGATGTGATTTCACCCTAGTAATTTGGCCTTATGGATTCTGGTAGTTTTGAAGAGTACAATTTGTTATTCTAACTACTATTGACAAGACTACTAAAAGTTTGATAACCTAGGGTTGGGGAACGAGGTTCCGGAAGACTTGCTGGTCGGATTGTTGGCAACGAGCTTTATATTTTTAGATCGAGTCACCAGAGCTATTATCGAGTGTTTTCATCTCGGCCAGACGGTGGCCCTCAGTTGTTCTCATTCTCGAAGGTGTTGCATTTGATGACCGTTTTGTCAACCTGGTGTCTGAAGAGAAGCTTACTGTCTAACGTTATACCAAGGTAGTTGGCCACATCAGACCATTCCACCGTTCCAAGGGTGATTTTACAACCCTCAGCAGGAACTCTGGGGGTCTGGGGGATTGCGAATAGGGGAAGAGGATGACCTGGGTCTTCGCCGCGTTGATATCTGACAAGATAATCAGGCCTCTCTGGAGTCGAGATGTTAATGCCGAAAGTAGCCGCCTGTAGATCGCTTTTTCGAAATGCTTCGATAACCCTGAAGAAGGCTGATAGGGCGATAGCTTTTGAAGGAAGAAGGATTCTTTCCAGGTTTCCTGAGGATGTCCTTTTGCTGACTTCAACGGAAAGGGAAGTAGCTAAGTCGGAGGCACTGATTGGAAATCAGTGTCACATGTTGATAGAACTGGAAACTCAATTGCTTGAGCTCCAAGCTCAGGATGTTGTCGAAACCTGGTACCTTCATGTTTTAGATTTATTTTATATGAAATTGTTCAGAGACATGGGGGCTAGGAATATTTTGCCCTATATTGTGTTAGCTGACGAAATGTCGACCTATCTCAGCAGCCTTCTCTGCAGGGGTTATCAGACGAACCTTAAAATCGGCATTGCCTAGTGGGATCAACGGTAGAATTAGCCTGGCATTGGTTTTAAAATTTGTTTTCTTCCAAAATGATCTAGTACAATCTGGGAGAAATCGGATCTTGTTAGAAAAATCTCCGATTCTAAGGTCCACCATTCTAGCCTTGACAATTTTGGATATGAGATTAACTTCACTCTTTAACGCAGGCAGAGTGCGTTGATACTGTGTACGTTTGGTATTGCACAAACGAATAAGATCTTTGGTAACTCGATCACTAGAAAGGGTGTTGCTTACCTGACCAGTTTCTGGTACGTGCTGCACTCGAGCCACTGAGATGGCTTTTTTGATGCTCTGTAGCTGTTGATCGACGCCTTCAATGAACGCCAAAGGAGCCTCGTATCCGATATTAACGTTTACACACCGCTGGAGTCGACCCCAGTCGACAGGATGCCGGTTGTCCAGAGAACCAACTTCGGCCACCACCAGCTGTAGGAATGTTGTGTTTAGCTATTTGTTCAGCAAACTTTGTATGGCTCGCCACTTCAAGGGACGACATTATTTTTTTCTACTTGGATAATTTTCATATCAATTAAAAATATTACATTTATAAGCACGTTTGTATCTCACATATTATTGTTTATTATGGTCTAATCACTTATCAATGTGAATCATGTGAACGATCCTCCCCATTCACAAACATCCCGCCCAGTAGCCTTTTTTATCATCATCAGCCTTTGTGGAGATGCAGAGGTAAACACGGTCTCGAAATAGCAAAGTTTACACACTAACATTCCTTCCCCCAATCCCACTTGACTGCAAGGACGTGGCCGGCGCCGTTATTGGCCCTGTATAAATAGAGGCACTGAATCATGCACACTGAAGAAGATTATGGCCAATCCCAGCCAACTTCCTGTTGTTTCTTAGTGCATCTCCACTGATTTCGGTCAATCACGGAAATGCAACCATTGCACAATGGTCGTGCTCCATATAAAGGAGCGGCCAAAACTACCAAAACATTTTTTTTAGATTTTTATTTTTTTAACATTTTAAAATATACCTCATGTATTATATTATTATGTTTCTTAATTGAAATTGAACTAAAATTTAAATTTCTTTGACTTTCATGGCGTCAAACTGACTGAAGTTGAAAAATTGAAAAATGTAACAATAAAATAAAGTACAAAATTCATATTTAAGGAATGCAATATTTTCTCAAAGTTACGCACTATCTGAAAGCTTGTGGTTCAACACTTTTATCGAGTATGAGGATGGAAAACAAATATTTGGTTGAAGCTATAATACTGTTCAATACTACACTTTAGTAATTTTGATGGTCTTGAACATGGAAATCAACTCTTGTCGCGTCATGTCACCGCCATTTTGAATATTGCACATTAAAATGCATCCTTAGATCCTTCAGAAAACGTTTAAATTTTTGCCGAAATTTGCTGATTTGCAAGTTAGAGCTATTTGAATAATTCAATATTTTCAAACATTTTGACGACATTTTCCATACAAAGTTGATATAAAATATATTTAACCACTCTTCATACATATTTTGATCAAACTCGTTAAAATACAAACAAAATTTGTGATTTCAGCCAAATTTGATTGCATTTCTAATAAAAAAAAACTTTTTAATAAAAGTTACGTAATATGTGAATAGCCCCTTCTGAAACATTTCATCGATCAAGCGAATAAAACTAGTTTTGGCCAAGCTTCGTTTTTTTCCGACCATTGTGCATTGATATGTGTAGTCAGTCTAAGCTAAGCTACATGTTCAAAACCTCGTATTAGACTCTTTTAATGATCCCGGAGTCAAAGTAGACTAAATTTTAATTTTGTGAGGCTACTTTGATAGATATTGAACATTATTATGAAACGAACCATTGCAATAACAAGATTTTGATGGTTGTTTCAGGACACGTCTGGAGTTAATTATCAATGCTAACTTTTGTTTTGTCGATCAGCCTAGATAGCCGTGTATACATAGTATCGGTAACAGTTGTTCCAATTGACTGAGAATAACACTATAAAACAGTAAACGCGCAGCTTTTCAGCAACACCGTGCTGAGGGTGGTGGGTTCGAATTCCACTAGGCGAAGATATTTTTTTCGATTCCCCAAGTAGAGACGTTCCGATACTTTCGATATATCGGAATATCGATATTTTGCTTTCGATATTCGATATTTTTGTATCGATATTTTCTGTCAATATATCGGTAGTATCGATGTTTCCTTCCGATATATCGTAAACCAATATTTGGATAACATTTGTAGGGTTTTCTCGTAAAACTATAGATTTTTAATATTCGAAAGTAGTTTACATACCAATTGTTGTATGATGTAATCTAAAAGAAAGTATGCCGATAATATTGAGGTTTCAAAGAATTGTTTGCGAATCGTAGGAAACTCAAAGTCAGGTAACTAAGCGATACTAGAATTTTTGCGCCCTTCAAATATATCAAATAATATTGCGATATATCGATATTTTGATTCAATATATCGGTGGTATCGATACTTCGATTCAATAATTTATCGAATGAAATATCGATACTTCGCAATATCGGAACGTCCCTATTCCCAAGGAATAGAGTATGGTTTCGAATTATGCGATTTACACAGTGTGCTCTGTGCTTTGTCGCCTTTGGCGTATCTTGATAGATACCAATCTAGTCTGGTCATTCTTCAGCGAATAAAATGCTGTTCAGCAATATTTACAGACTCACGAAAACTGGCTAAGTCCGAGAGGTGCTAGTATAATCGGCGGCGGCGTGAGGGCATTTTTGCACCGGCGGCGACGCACGATCGCTTCAAGGGTGTTAACAAGTTTTTAAAAGCTGCCACCAAACGTTCGCGTGTTAGAACTAAAAACAAGTTAGACAATAAATAGATTCCAAAAAAAATACACAAAGTAAAAAAAAAATTTTTTTGCATTAAAAAACATCATTTTTGACACAAAAACTCAAATATCTCAAAACCCTATCGGAATACCAACGTAATTTTTTGAGGGAAAACGGTCCATTATATTAGCTATCTACCATAAAAATTTGGTGATGGTAAACCAATAAACAAAAAAGTTATGACATTTCAAACATGTCACAATTTTCACATTTAGTAGAAAAAAAAAAAATTTTTTTTCGGTGTAAATTATTACGGGAACCGCAGTTTGTTGCTGATTATATTGTTAAGGGCCTTGCGTGAATTAAACAAGTCGTTTTCATGTATTCATTAGTATTATGCTGGGTGCTGCGGACAGACTCAATATGCTTGTCAAGCGGGAGCCTGATTGCCGGAGCCAAACATTTGAAATTGAGGTTATGTTTCTTTGGGATGAAATACTAAGGAGTATTGTATTCTGTAAAAATTAAAAACCGAAAAAAGTTTTGATTTTCTTTCTCCTTTCATCACAGGTTTAGTTTAAGAATAGTTTTTTTTACATTTATGATTCTCGTATTGATTTGTTTATCAAGTTCGCCATCATACAACCATACTTCGGCTGTCGATTTTTGATTTGTGTATTTTAATCGAATCGTAATGCTCCAAAGATTCATATTCAATGATATCATTACTCCGTACAAAAGAAGATGAACATAATCTCCGAATCAATATCTTCGTTTTGTCTAATCATTTGAGGCACTTTGAGCGGAGAACAAAATCCGTCGGGAAACGATAGAAATTCACACGATCATTGCTGTTTCTCCTTCGATGACCTTAAACCGAGGATCGAATTGTAATCCATAAGTTAGTAACGGGGAAAACACAATAAATGGACAATAATCAACTTCCCGGAGATTGTATATGAACCATTAGCCGATCGAGTCGAAATGTAAACAAACTTTGAGAAAGTCATGAGTGTTTGAACATCTTCAAGCTCTCCAGAGAGAGTTTAGGGAGCGAAAATTTAAGAGCAGAGAACTATGAGTGACATCTGATGACAAACACAACTCGTCACAAGAAACATATTTCAAGATTTGCTTGAAAATAAAAGGGGGTTCAGTTCGCAGTACCCAGGTATTATGTATATTATATGTATAAATATTATGTATATGTATAAATATTATATGTATATGTATATATGTATATGTATATATGTATAAATTAAAATGAATTAACAGATTACACGAAAATATTTTTTTTTTTTTACCAGGATATTTTTTTTAGAGTATGATCGATGAGTTTCTAAATGTTATATATAAACTTTAAAAGTTTTGGATTTGGGTATGCGTTATGAGATCATGAAAACATTTTATTAATACTTATTTATTTATTTATTGTTATTCAATTTTTTTACAATATCGAACACTTTTGCATCATTATCAGTACAGTTCGAGTATAGTTTTGTTTTAATTTTATTTTCTGACAATGGAATGAAACAGTGAAATTTTTGGGTTCCTTGGATCGTTTTCGCGTTATTATATTGCTCGCTGAGCACTGATGCCGTTAATTCGTACTCTTCAGTAGTAGTAAAACAAAATGATAATTTTGTTAAATCTTCTTCTTTTTTGCGATTCGCCCAATCAAATAGTTCTTTTGCACGTTCTTTGGCTAAACTTGCTCTTGTGGCCATGCGCTTTATGGTTCCTCCAATAGCATCAGTTGGAACTTCCTGCAACCTGATCCACCGTACAGATTGCCCGTTTGTCAACGTTTAAACGACAGGACGTACAAATGCGTAAATTTGTATTCAATGTAGACATTGGAGCATAACCAGCTGCTTTCAGTTTATGTATAGTGCTTTCGGTGAGATTTCGTAGCTCTTTCGAACACTTTTTTTCTGCAAACGGCCTGCAACAGTTGAGAAAGCGACTACTCATGTTGCTCGTTAGATTTTAATAAACAAAATCACTTTTAAGTTTTTACTCACTAGTTTGGTGTCGTTTGCTTGACTGAAGAAAAATTTTACAATTAAATCTTTTATAACCATAGTGGTAGTATATTTTTAGCTTTTTCGTGAGTATGTTCATGGTATGTACCTATCATGTTTTTGATGTTGTTGAAGTTACTCGCTTTCTCCCAAATATGATTAACAAAGTCTATTCTCTACCAAGGCGGGTCTATACCCAGGTGTAATCAGATTTTAACTTTGTGGAGAAAACCAGCGCCGAGAAAACCGACCTGCTTTACGTATACTAGATCACCTGGGTATAGACCCGCCTTGTTCTCTTCGAGGTAAACTTTTTGCAGGTAAACTAGTCGTATACCTGTATAGAAAACTTTTTTGTAGCTTTTGTCTTCAATATTAGATTTCTTATAGGTTTCTTTTATCAAAAGGTTTCAACACAATTGAGAGAATTTTTCTTCAGTTACGTACAATAAAAATATGACACTATTAAGACTTTAGATCACAACACTGGATCGCGTGTAACTTTCTAATAGATGCTATAATAGTTATCAATAATTAAATAAAATATCATGAAAACAGCTTGTTAACCTCATGTGGTACCCTTAACAAAAAATTCAGCAACAAACTGCGGTCCTAAAAAAAAATAACAATGAAAAAAAAAAATTTCACCAAGTGTCAAATTTGTGAAATATTTGAAATGTCATAACTTTTTTGTTTATTGGCTTACCATCACCAAATTTTTATGGTAGATAGCTAATATAATGGACCGTTTTCCCTCATAAAATTACGTTGGTATTCCGATAGGGTTTTGAGATATTTGAGTTTTGTGACAAAAATGATGTTTTTTAATGCAAAAAAATATTTTTTTTTACTGTGTGTATTTTTTTTGGAATCTTTATTTAGTTGTCTAACTTTGTTTCTTCAGTTGTCTAACAATCGAACGAACCGTTTTTGCTGTGCAGCTTTTTGAATATTTTTGAACCATTTTCACATACACCCTTTTGAAAAGTTAGTCGTGACTTAACTTGAAGATTTGATATCGGAAAATGACGATTTAGATGGAACTGAAAAACTGTGCAAAGTTTCAGATATTTTTGAAATGGTCGATCAGAATCGACTTGCATGCCTCCGTGGAATCCCTCATCATTGGGAAAAATAAATAAGAATCAGAATAAAGTACTCGAAGAACCAGAAAGGAACTCGCAAGAATATTTGGAGAAATTAACACAGAAAAATGTGCATGGTTTATCAAAAAAAAAAATGTTAGAAGAATCTTAGGAAATGTTTTGCTGGACTTTTGTGAGAACTCTTCGCCGAATTCTTCACGAATGTTTAAAGAATTACCAAAGTTATGCTAAAAAGAAAATCAAGGACCAAAATTCTAGTAGCAATATATGTTACACTCCAACCTCTTTTTACGACCGTTTTTTTTTACCGACGGTTCGTCTTACGACCACTTTTTTACGACCGAAATTCAGATTAACGACCGTTTTTATAAATGATCAATGTCTTAAAAAGTATTCAAAATAGAGGGTCAGTAGTTCAAGGGCTAACATATGGTGGTCATTGTATTGCTGAATTCTGTCACTAGGTGGCGCTAGTGGGCATCGAAATTTTGTTTTGCGGATATCTAAGGATCCTGACCACTTAGAGAGATGGCACCTTCGGCAAAGTTGTTCAGTAGCTCATTATAAAAGCTAAGAGATTCAAAATTTTACCACCAGGCGGCGCTAGTGAGCATGAAATTTTTGTTTTGCGGTTATCTTAGGATCCTGGCCACTTAGTAAGATGGCGCCTTCGGCAAAGTTGTTCAGTAGATCAAGGACTATCATTATAAAAGTTATGATATTCGAAATTTTGCCTCCAGGCGGCGTAAGTGAGCATAGAACATTTATTTTGCGGATATCTCAGGATCCGGACCACTAAGAAAGATGGCGGATTCGGTAAACTTGTTAAGTAGCTCAAATTTGCCCATGTCTATGTCGTCAGGATCCTGAGATATCCGCAAAACAAAAGTTGCATGCACACTTGTACTGCCTGGTGGCGCAATTTCACTTAAGCAGTGATGCCAGCTACGACAAAATTTTGAACCCTTCATGAAAAACTGGATTGGAAGAGTATTGCTATGTTGCTAAGCATTCTATTTTTCTGTTCCGCTCAAGTTTTATGGTTTACATCTTTTCTTTATTCTTCTTAAACAGTGTTGGCAGCCACATGAACATTTGTGATTCAGCTGACTGTATAGCACGCAACACTTCCTTAAACTTTGGTGAATATTCGGTATCATTATCATTAACATTTTTTGGTATTTGCATATCACACCCCCATAAAGTTGTCTCTTTTGATAATAATCGAGCAGTGTTGCCATCTATTGCATTTTTCAAAAACATAATTATAAGCCTGATTTTCTTACGACCCCCGATAACGGTCGTAAAAAGAGGTTGGGGTGTATATGCTAAAAAACTTGCTTGGAAGATGTTCTGGATAAAACTTTGAAGCAACCTTTCCAGAAATACAAAAAAAACACTTGTAAGCATCATTGTAAGTATTACTAAAGGAGTTCTGGGATAAATCCTAAGTGCATATCTTAGAGAAAATCGTTGCAGAATCCCAAGAAAAGTTTTTGGACGAATCCCTGAAGAAACACATTGAGCATTTTCTGTGAGATCTCCAGCAGTTACCTAAAGAAGTATATTGATGTATCCATGAAAATGGTTTTAAGAGTTCTTAGAGTAGCTCTTAAACGAACCTCTGGTTTAATTCTAAAAAATAAAAACACAATTCTCCAATAAATTTCCAGTTGAAAAAAAAAAATTGCAGGATACGTGGAAAAACTTTTAGAGAAAGACGAACATTTTTTTTTAATGTGGAGTAATTTATGAACTAGAGCATTATTATCATTTTTAAACAGATTTACATGCGGTATCCAGGCAATATTTTTCTCATGTACGTGAAAGGTGAAAAAATATATGAACTAACTGCATGAATCCTGGAAACAATTTTGAAGGAGTTCTATGAGGAATATCTACAGTGCGTGGAACTCTGATTATCACATCCTTGTTTTCCAACAAACGCATAACATTTTCAACGATTAAAATTAAGATAATTATACTATATCAATAACAGTGTACATACTATTTAAAATAACCAAAACTCGAGTGAGGATGAATAACTGAACCATGTTATTTCAGAAGCAAATTGTTGTTCTTATTTTTTGTTAATAAAAGTAGTCAAGTCACAACAAGTTTAGAAATCTATCATTCATCCGCTCGGAAAGAAGAATGGAAATGAGCATTTTTGGGAATAATATATGATTAGTTGTGAAACCACTTTAATGATAATAAAAACAAACGGTGTGTTTGATGAATGACTATCTTTAGCAATTGTTACTTATTTAGTTTATCAGTGAACATTTACATTGAAAATACAGGTGTGCTCATAGAAATTTATAGGGCCAACATACATTAATTAATAGTGTTGTTTATTTTTAAAAAATCCTTACGAAATTGAAAGAACTCTTGTAGAAATTATCAGAAATTTTTGAAGATAGAGAATGGAAAATTGTGGAATTTACTACATAATTATGGAACAACCTTTACAGGATTTTGCATGGAAAAAAATTGGATGAACAATTAACTGATAAAGTCGAAGAAGTATCTTTGGTGGTATTCCGGGAGAAGCCGGTGGATAAAATTCATGAAAAAATTCTCGAGAAACCTATTGGATTTACCAAATGCTCAAAAACCGACATCTCTTCTCGATATTGCGTCAAGCTGCGACTCGGAAATTGTGTGTTTGCGGATGCCCTCAAGGGGGTGTCTTGTCACAACTCAATAACAGCGGTTCTCCAGACTATAGATTTGCCGACGACTATCTAGTTTTGATAGTTGGGATGTGCATAAGCACCCTGTTCGACCTAATGCAAGTTCAGGCACTAGAGTGTATGTGTAGCCAATATGGCCTTTCAGTTAACCCGAATAAAACATCTATTGTTCTTTTTTACGGAAAGACGAAACCGCGATGGAATTTGACCTTTACATTTGTTTGGCTCCGAGAATAATGTATCCCATCTGGCGAATTACATCGGAGTCATTCTAGATTCTAAACTTTTCTGGGCATCTAACATTGAAATCAAAGTCAAGAAAGCTTGCATGGTCCTAAGTCAATTCAAATATTTACACATCTTGAACAAGAAACATACTGGAGAGACTGGAGAAAGCCCTGTGAATCATAGATCTACACACACTTTGTTGTTTTCACTTTTGATGAATTGGGACAAAATTGTCCTTGCTTCAAGTGATCTCACAATTGCTTTTAACTTTACTTACAGGAAATTTTCCACACAATTCTCTGCAAGGGAAGAGTGGACCTCTGGCTACTTGGAAAGAAGTATATCGAATCTTGGATGGTAATTGAGCATACACAATAGTGGAATATCTTGGAGACCAAACCAAACTGGTTTTTCAATTATGATGACTTTTACGATTCGGTTTTTATTATTGCGTTGAAAATACATATATTATTAATATCAGTGGTTACAAAATCTGAGCTTAGCACGTTGTATATGTTGAAGTGGGAAGAATCGCTTTTGTACAATTGTCGTCAACAAAGTATAACAAACACGAATTTTCAATTTCTGCTTACGATGTATATTTCAGCTAGAATTTCAAATCAATCCATCCAAAAAAGTATCATCGCCCATGCGTTCAACATTGCCACCATTTGTGGGGTCGATTAAAGTAGGCCCATAAATAACAATCCCATCTTCAACAAATCCCACACAAGAAACCAGATTTCCAAGGAAACACCCTTTTCGAGTGGATGCTGCCTCTGCCGGCGGTGCGGTTGCTTCGATAGCTCTTTTTCGACTTTTGTACTACGGCTGGCTATTCAACTGTTGTTTTGCAAATCATATCCAACAACGGCAACAGAATTCCATGGCAAACCGAAAGACTATCACCACACTTGTCTCCGGACTTCCACTCGATTTACCTCGCTTCTCTTTTCACTATTCAGCTTCAGAAGTATACAAAAAATCGGCTTCTCCGCTGGTCACCTATTTCCACACTTTCCTCTCCCGTCAGATAATAATAACAACACTCACGTCACGTCGACCCAAACCAACGGCTTCGGAAGGTAAACAATATTTCCGTTTTCTTCTGGGTGCGATTCAACTTTCTTCCAAACACAACATACGAGGGGTACGGAATCTCCCGCGCTGACTTTTACCGATCTCCGGGTAGGTAATAACCAATGGTAGCGATCACTTTCAATCACTTGCGATCGCACTTTTCCACATGGTGAGCGAGCACCGGCAGTAGAAGACGGAGAAGAAGACGTCGACGCCAAGCGCAACGCGATAATCGCCCAACACTTTTCGGTTTCACTTTCACTGACAACAACAACAACGGTGCCGATGTAAACAAACCTCTCACAGAAATAACACACTTTTTTATTTCTGTTGAATGGGATATGCACTTTTCTAGATTTTGGATTTTTCACTTGATTTCTCGAAGTACTCGCTGCCGTTATACGCATAATTGTCCCATGTTTCTTCTTGTCACTTTCGACTTTTGAAAGTGAATTTTGCAGATCAAAAGCGTGTCCTTAAAGCAAAGATTTGATGTTCTGTTAATAAGTAGATAAAGACATTTTACATATGTGTTACATTTGGCTTGAATGCCCTCAATGTGATTTTTGAAAGTTAAATTCTTATCTAGCATGAGCTCTAGATACTTAACTTCATCTGACCAATTTATTGGAACCCCTCTTATCGTGACAACATGTCTGCTTGAAGGTTTCAAATAAAGAGCTTTTGGTTTATGTGGGAATATTATTAGTTGAGTTTTGGAAGCATTAGGAGAAATCTTCCATTTTTGCAAGTATGAAGAAAAAATATCCAAACTTTTTTGCAATCGACTACAGATAACACGCAGGCTTCGTCCTTTGGTGGAGAGACCTGTGTCATCTGCAAACAAAGATTTTTGACATCCCTGAGGTATCCCAGGTAAGTCAGATGTGAAAATATTGTATAAGGGATGGTACACAAATTATGTCACGCCAAATTTCAACTGTTTTAGAACCCCCCCTTTGTCACACTTTTTGTATGAATCATCCGAATTTTTTGTAAGGCTTGTCACGCTTGGCTTGACCACCTCCCCCTCCCCCTTGGAGCGTGACGTAATATGTGCATGACCCCTAATATTGGTCCCAAATTCCGCTTTCTGGAACGCCAGCTCTTACAGGAGGCGTTTCATGCTTGGGTTTCTAAAAATTAACCTGAAGTGAACGATTTGACAGATAACTTTGAATTATTCTATTCGAATTATTCAACGAATTAAATTTGTTGCACTCAAAAGTTGATGAGTGGTCGAGTATTCATGTCGGACCAGTGGCGCGGGAAGTGGGTAGGACATGTACTATGCACAAAAACACCTGGGTAGGACAGTCAAAGGATTATCCCACCCACGATTTGACAAACAAAACAAGATCAGCAGAAGGCTTTTAAAATAAATTAAACTTTTAATCGTCTTTTCAATATTCATACAAACTCGATCAACGTCGTACTTTTTCTTATGGAGGGTGGAAGACACGATAAGGTTTTTCATGGTATTCTCATGACTAGTGAAGGGTGAGATAGTTTGTGCATAGCCCCCAAAAGTTCTGACTCGTCAAAAGAACAATTGAGAATTCTATTGTGAAAATCCTGGGAAACTAACTGCGATAATTGCTACAAGAAACTTTTTTAACCGTTAGAAAAACAAATGGAGCAATCCTCTGTGGCATTTCTGAATGATTTTATGGATGGTTTCTTAAAAATATCTACAGCCAACCGTGTATATATTCTGGGACAAAGTGCCGTGAGCATTCCTGGAAGTGATTCTTGAGAAGTTTCTGGAACATCCATAGAGAATTATCAGAAGATTATTGATGATTGGATTAATCTAATACCAGCATGTTATACACAGCACGAGTTTGATGAAACATTTTTCAAGCATCTTCAGTTTCTTCTGAAAACTTTTGCGATTAGCTGGGTCACCACAGTGCAAAAAAAAAAACTACACAAAATCACAGAATTTTGGCAGTTTATCCATTTGTTATGTTTGAATAGAAGAGCAAATTATGACAACCTCACTGGTTGTGAAAACAAGCAGTTTGATCTATTTTTATATCTATAGGATATTTATCTTTTTAATACGAACGATAACAAAAGTTGACCCAATGAATGATCATAAAGAGAGATACTTTGCTTCTATTTAATGCATGTCTATAATAAAGTCTCTATTTTTAATGGAAGCTCTCTAAAGTATCTATTCTAACCAAAATCATCTCTAAAGTTCCTTATTCTGCTTGCATCGAATTCTGATGCAAAATTATACAGGCTCCAAAGAAACCTTCAATTACTTAAGGGTTCAACAGGCTTTTCGAGAATTTCGTCCCAGATTCCCAGAAGAAAAGCTTCAGGAATTATCAAAGTGATTTTATTTAGAATACTATCAGTGTCTGCTACAGGGATCTGTTCAAGAATTCTACTAGCAATTTATCTACCAATTCTCCCAGAAATTCCCCCAGCAATTCTTAGAAGAATTTCTCCAGAATTCGTTACAGGAAGTCTTTGAAAATTCCAATGCTGATACACCCTGCAATTTCCTCAGGTATTAAGGAGCTGGATCCTATTCTTGGCACTTTTGATTCGCTTCGGCAGTGGGGCTTTTTTTAAATCTACAGATCTCTTATTTGGTCAGAATATGCGTCGTACTAAAGTGCTTCTTATTGAAAAGTTTCAGATAATTTGGTTGAGAAGAACCCCCCATTCCAAAGTGAATCATGGAAGTGGCCAAGTGGTTCTGCACGTTACCTTGACTTTTTTTTCCAAAACTATCCTAGAATTTCCTCCAGATATTTTTTCATTATTCCTTCACCGGAATTTTCCAGTTTTTACTCAAAGTGATCTCCCAACAATTTATACAGATTTCTTCCGAGGCAATCCAGAAAGATTTATTCTAAAGTGTTTGAAATCAATTTCTTAAGGGGTTTGCAAAAATTCCTTCACCTGTTCATGTGGATTCCTTGAAGAATTCATCCAAGTATTACTCCTGTAGTTTAACCAAGCATTTCTCTAAAAGTTTTTAAAAAAATCAAAAGCAATTTAAAAACTTTATTTAAGTTCTCACACCAGCTTATACAACATCATTTGTTTTAAGAATTCGTCCGATCATTCCTACACAAATTTCTATAGCGCTTCTGCCTAATGTTTCATGGGAAATTACATTAGAAGGAGCTGCAAAATCATCTTAATTTTCCTCAAGAGTCCAGGAATTATTTCAGAAATCCACGTTCATTGAGGGTGACTTTAAAATTTACTCAAGTTTTATCAGAGGTTAATCTACGATTTTCTTTAGAAATACCTCACGGATTTATTTCCCAGAAAAGTTTCCTTGGCATTTCTCTGGAGACATTCCTGGAAGAGCTCCTAAAAAACTCTCAAGACTTATGGGAAGTATGCACTTTAACAGAAAAGTAATCGCCTACCTCGATACGTGGGAAATTACTTGCAAGAAATGCTCAAGAAAAGCATTTTTCTTTGATCGCAGTACGCAATTGAAAAGAAATGTCAATTCAAATTGAGCTCACAGTAGAAAATTTCTTGACCATTTCTTGCGCAGAAATCTTTACTTTTCTTGAGCTGAACAGCATACTTAGCTTTACTTGAGAAATTTCAAACAATTACAGGAGGACTTTCTGTAGAAATCTTAGAAGGAATCTCTGGAGCAATTCAGAAGTTGCTGAATCTGATATCGTTAGAGAAATTTCTAGTTAAAATCTTTAATTAATTCTAAAAGATAATTTGAAAAGAAATTCCTAGAAATTTCTGGAGAAGTTATTGATTGAATTTTAGAAAACGTTTTGACCGGGAATTTTGGAGGATGTCCCAGAGAAACCGGTGGGTTAATTACTGGATAAAACCTTGGACGAATGTCTTGAAAAAAATCTCATATCTATATAAATAAAAATGGAGTGGTGTTTGTATGTCACGAAATGGCTTGAGAACGGGACAACCGATTTACACAATTCTTTCACTGTTGTTTTCTTGAAGGGTTCCGTCGTGTTCGTGCGACGAAAAAGTTTAGAGAAGTTTTCGGGAAATTTGGTAAAACGGGAGAGTACTAATATGCCATTTTGTATGGAAGGTATCATTGACATCTTCCAACAGCCTACTTGATGGCAAGACGAAGTTTGCCGGGACCACTAGTAATAGATGATTTCTGAAACAACCTTTGAAGAAAAATTAACATCGCCTGAAAATACCGTTAGAACGCTTGGAAACAGTAGAATTTCATCAAGTAAACTCAAAACCGACCGAAATTACACTTACATTCCTTAGTGTTTGAGCCCGTCAAATATAATAACTTCAAATTTCCAGTCCAGGGTTAAAATTTTTCTTAGCTTCACTGTGCACAAAATATTTGCCAACTTTTGTCCTACCCATGGTTTCGAACGTGGACGCGCCTCTGTCGGAATCCTAGCTGTTCATTGGCAAAAATTGAATTTTCGTTAATGTGGACCATCATTCTGTTCAATATGACCATTTCAAATGTTTACTGATGGAGGAAAGCAAAAAGATTGGACGAATGCTAAGAGCTTCTGCAGGTTTTTGTCTGTGTTTAAAATTGGTACTACCTTGGCATTTTTTCGTTTGTTAAATATACCGACTAAGAATGATAAGGATATACAAAATTCCATCATCGCCAGGAGCTTTCATATTTTTGATTTTTTCAAAGTTTTAGATAATTTCCAAAAGGGCTTAGAGCCAAGGCCCAATTGAGAGTTTTATTTTCAAAATTTTTGTTTCTTAATTGTGCAAAATGTTTCTTGATTTCTTTCTGCAAATCCTGCCATATAATTTTCATAGCAGGATCGCGAGTGCGTTGAAATTGCCTTCTCCTCACGTTTGACGGATCAAGAGTTTAAGATCGTCGTCTATAATCACGGATTCAAATTTTACTTCATATTTTGGAATTGCAATGCTCCTGGCTTCAACAATGGAATTTGTTAAAATTTAAAGATCATTGTCAATATCAAGTTTTGTTTGTAAGGGAATATTAACATCAAGAATAGAGTCAACATACGTTTCATATATATTCCAGTCGGCTCGAAAATAATTGAAAGTGGAGGTGATAGGATTGAGAATCGCTTCTTGGGATATTTGAAATGTAACAGAGACATGATTAGAATCAAAATCAGCATGAGTAATCAGTTGGCTACAAAGATGACTAGAGTCGGTTAAGACCAAGTCAATCGTAGATGGATTTCTAGAAGAGGAAAAACATGTAGGGCTATCAGGGTATAGAATTGAGAAATATCCTGAAGAGCACTCATCAAATAAAATTCTGCCGTTGGAATTACTTTGAGAATTATTCCATGACCGATGTTTGGCATTAAAGTCACCAATGACAAAAAATTTGACTTATTGCGAGTCAATTTTCGCAAGTCAGTTTGGAGCAAATTAACTTGCTGTCCAGAGCATTGAAGAGGCAAATAGGCAGCTATGAAAGTATATTTACCAAGCTCTGTTTCAACTGAAATACCTAAAGTTTCAAAAACTTTAGTTTCAAATGACGAAACAGTTTTATACGCCTATGAATGATGATTGCAACTCCCCCACATGCCCCATCAAGTCGATCATTACGATAAACAAAAAAAGTTAGGATCTCTTTTGAGTTTAGATCCATGTTTCAATTACGTTTCGGTAATAACTGCTATATGCTCGTTATTAGCTGTAAGAAAATTAAACAGGTTGTTCTCTTTACCATTCAAAGAATGAGCATTCCAATTTAAAATGTTTAAACTATTATTTATTGGATCCATTAGAAAAACGTAATCCAATAACAATTTGATTAGTAAATTTTACACCAAATTGGACTGCTTCAGTCATAGTGGTGGCTTTGAACATTGCATCAATCATTTGATTCAATTGTTCAGTTAGAAAAATAAAATCAGAGGCAGACATATCACTTGAAGTGGGACATTATCTTATGATTTACGGTGGGATTTTCGGTAGACGAAGAGGCGGAGTAGAAGTTTCCAGTGGTGGCAGGGTATTTTCCATTTGATTCGAAACAATTAGAACGGGTACCCGTAGTATGAAAAGGGGAGGAGTTCTAATTACCTGCTACGATAACGACATAGGATTTTCCTTGGGTACATCCATTTAAAATTAAAAGATTCGAACGGCTACCCGCCGGGACAAAATTAGTTCGTGAATGAGCATGATTATAATTTACCTGATAGGCATGAATATTAAGCAAGTGATCGTTAACTTAAAAATGAGTATTAGGGTGCCGGTGCCAATGGTTGTAATGTACCAGTAGATTGGACTATGGAATAAAACATACATTTTTTTTTGATAAAAACGACATATGTTATTTATGGTGGATAGATCGCCTCTAGTTTAGTTAATTTACAAATTTTCAGCTTTTTATATTATCAAAAAGTAATTTAAATAATTAAGTTTATGCATATAATTTGCTCCCTTGCACCAGTAGTTGCCTTCGTGTTCCAGTAGTGGATCAACGGATGGAAGCAGTTTTGAAAATGGATGAATAAAAATGAAGAAAAGCCCCAGAGATGATCTTTATGCTTCATTCGAAAGATATTAGTTGCTGTTCCGAGGGAAAACTGTTAAACCTATGCACAATTTTACCATTTATGTTTAAAATTCGTTGTATCATTCCCAAACGTCTACTACTGGAGCACTAGCGCAACTACTTGGAACACGTGTACCAATAGTGGCTTAAGCGATTTTATGTCAAAAAATAGTTTTATCACTCTTTTTATATTTTTCCCATATAGTAGAGGTTGAAATCTTTCTGTTGACGCCAAAAGATCTTAGTTAAGGCTTTTCGTTATTTTGTTATGATTTCTTATAGCTTAGGTAGTCCACTAATGGCACCGACACCCTATTGGAGATTCTCTCGAAAAAATCCGGGGACGAAAAACGCTACCGTTCAGCTGCCTGCTACGAGCCTACGCGAGGGGCAATCCCAAAACATAGATTTATGAAGGCAATTTGCGCATAGAAACATTGTGGTATCATCCTACACAGGACAGACGTCGTTAGCGTGAGAAGAATCTGCGTAAATCATGCCTTTAGCATCCACGCGGCAATGTTTTGTTCCATGACCCCACTTTTGGCACCGACGGCACTGAGTGGAGTTTTGGAAATTTCCTCCAGGTTTCTGGATATGTTCCCATGTCACACGGACATCAAACATAAGTCTTGCTTTTTCGAAAGCTTCAATATTATTCAGATTTTTTTTGTTAAAGTGAACTAAATAATATTCTTGAGAAAGCCCTTTCCGAACAATGCCAGATTGGGTTTTTTTTCATAATGATTACTTGGACTGGGGAAAATCCAAGTAGATCATTTATTCCATTTTTGATCTCTTCTGGTGACTTATAGTCACTTGACAGACCTTTCAGGATGACTTTGAACAAACGTTCAGTTTTGTCGTCATAAGTAAAAAAATTGTGCTTCTTCTCTTCAAGATGTTTGAGAAGAAGTTCGCGATCTTTAAGAGTTTCCGGCAAAACGCGACAGTCTCCTTTCTTTGCGATTTGGAAGGAAACCTTGATTCCCCTAATGGAGTTCAAGATCTCCTGCCTAAATCCCCCGAATTCGAAACAACTGACCACGATAGGCGGCACTCTTTGTTTCCTGACTCGAATCAAAGAGCATGGGCTAGAGGCTGCCTCGATTTTATGTTTTGAAAAAATGCCTAAAGCATCGAACTGATTGCTCATTTCGATGAGTTATCAACAATGCAATGGTTCTCTCTAGGAAGAAAGCGCGCATTCCGTGAGAACGTTATTTCTTCCATTTTTGCCACGTTTAGTGACAGTTTTTTCGAAACTTTTTCGAAAGTTGTGAATTCATAGATCCACTCTTCCATTTGTTTATAATTGTAATCAAATACAGTCAATAAACAAAACAAGAAGTGATCTTCCACTATTTTTTTCCAAGCTGCTGTCCAAGAAATATTACCATCGCTAGCTTTCGCTAACGTGTCCAACGAAAAATCGAAGGCACGGGTCCAAACAAGGAACGAAAAGGGATCAAAAGTAGAAAAAATAATTGGCAGCTGGGACAATTATGCGTAGAACGACAGTTCAGTACTCGAACGCAATGCGCGTCGCACACTTCCAAACTCGCAGTAGGCGTGCGTGGTGAAGATGCATCCGCGCACCGGTTTGTGTAGGTACACGTGCAACAGAAGAACCCCACGCAGCGTCTTCGCTGTGCGATCCACTCACAAATAGCCTCCTTCGATTCTTCCCCCCGGGAACAACCGGAAACTCTTCTTATAATTCTTCTGCTGATTCACCTTCTGATCGATTACTAACTAATTATAGCCCGGCGCGCGTTAGTTAGTGTCTTAACACACCCACCCTCTATCGCAAGATACGCGCATTTCGCGAACCGGCTTTGACAATCGAAACGCGCGCGCATCCAACGTAAACAAAACTCCCGCGCGGCAAATCGAACCAAATAGACGGCGCAGAAAAAGTTCTTCCAATATTTTCAAATCACAACAAAAATGATCGAGACCGCAATTCGCACTAGGAATAGTTGTTACTTATTCGCCAAGACGCAAGAGAAAATCCAATCGATCGACAAAGACGACGACGACGACGATCGCCCGGAGAGATCGGCACAATACTAAAGCACCGAGAGCACGAGACTTAGCATAAAAACCGACGACGGCTACGACGACGACGACGACAATGATCGCGCATGCCTCCTTATGATGGAATGGAGCGCAGTAAGCGTGGCAGACAAATCACGCGACGCCGCCGCCACGGCCAATGCAACCGACGCACAGTGGGAGATTTCGTTATTTGAGCGCTATTATTGCTATTATTGAATCGCGCCTAATAGCCTACTATGGAGATGATCTCGGTGAATTTCTTTTTTTGCAGCAAATGAAGAAGAAAATGTGAATTTATATAAAGCGTTGAACATGTAAAAAAAAATCCTTTTGAAAATAAATTTTACGCTTGAATTACGGAAAAATTTAAATAACTTAAAGCTGTGAAACATTTCTAGAATATTATGTTTTAAAAAGCATCCTGAACATTGAGGAGATCTTGTTAATTTAATATATTATTGGACGAATTTCGGACAACAATCTGAAAGATTTGCGAAGATATCAAGATTTAAATCTGGTTCTTCTTCAAGCTTATTCAAACATTCTACGCTGATCAAATGAAAATTTTAAGACATTTAGAAGTTTGAGCATTTCAATCATTCAAATCATTCGTCACAAGATCGAATGGAGCCAAAAGCAATGATTGGAGCTTAAAAAAAAAACAATAGCTGGAAAAATGGTAGACTTTATGAGTAGTGGCCTGGTAAATATACAATTTACAAATTTTGACATTGAATTTAGAGCATTGTTTGGCACATGTAGTCCGGTTTGTCTGGTACGCCTTGGTATCGACAAAATAAGCAAAAATAGTAGAAGTAGTTCATAAAAGGGTATCGCAGGAACCAAGTTTCATATTGTGGGATGTTTCGTAACTTATGTATCAATCCAAGGTATATTTTTTAATTGTTTTGTTTTTTTATTGCTTCCCGACCTGAAAATTCATCCGCATAACGTTATCATGAAACCAGGAATGTGTACATACAGTATTAGAAAATGGCCAAATAAAGCTATTAAAAACACCAGTTTTCGAAGGTGAGTAGATTGGACCAATAAAAGGCCAATAGAGACTGTGAGTACCATTGATATCAAAAATGAAAATTAGAAAATACGTGTGCTAAGGATCATTTGGAGAGCTCAAAAAATGTTCTAAAAGAGTGCTTTTTTTATTTACACAACCTTTAAAACCACAGTTAGATTAAAAGATGAATAGTCTTTTTAAATCTGACATGCCCTTTCATTTCGAGCCAAGAAGAATCTCACAAAATGTTAAATTTAAAGTTGATTTCAACAATGATACATTTCCTACATCTGGAATTATAGAGAAAAGAGATTTTTCTTTCGTAAGCCCGATTGTAGTCATTCCTAAGAAGGATAATGAAATGAAGTTTTATGAGGATTATATGAAGCTTAAAAAAGATACTTTTCGTGTTAATTATGCTACACCTTTAATAGAATTAATTTTAAATAAACTGAAAGGGAAACGCTTTTTTCAAATTTAGTTTCAAAATCAGGATTCCACAGAAACATAATAGCATCAGAATGCACGTTTGTAGCTCATTATGGATCAATAATTGGAGTGCACCAGTGTTCTTACAAGATAATAATTTAAAATAACTGCGGAACAGTATCGAATTTGAATGTGCGATCCTTTGAGATAAGGCGGAACCCTGTTGTTGGTATGAAGTACACTGGTCTGGAAGGATAGTGGAACCCAGACAAAGGGATGAAGTACGCAGAGACCCGGAGGCGATCCTCGCGGGGAAATATTTAACTCTATGAGACCAAGAGGCGATCCTGCAAAAAACAAAAAACAAAGTATAGACTACAACAACAAAGACACACATGTAGTAAGAATTGTGAAACTTTGAAGATGGACAAGGAAATGGAAATGTAGAACATGGATAACATGAAACATTATATGATAATTGAACATTCTTGTAGACTCACTTTTATTTATTTTCAGACACAAGCTACCATCAAAGTTCAAACAAACTGTAATTAATAGGAAGTTCGGCTCATTGATTGATAAACAAATTGTATTGGAAGCGGATTACGCACATCACATATTTTATGAAATGAATTATAAAATTATATGAAAGGAGAGATGTAGGATTTTAGTAGTCTATGAAACTTCTATTTAATAAATGATCATTAATAATAATACAACCAAGCAATCTTAGACTAAGCAACCCAAGCAATCACTACAGGGACATAGTAAAAAGTTGAATGATTCAAGAGTGTTAGTACACATTTTAAGAAGTATCGCGGAGCACTTGTCATTACTTCGCAGAGCTCTATCTGAAAACAACTGGTCTATTATCAACAAATTAACATGACATTTAGCGAAATATGCTCGAACACGCGGATAAGTCACAAGAATTTTACTCTTGCTTTTTCGTGTATTAGAATCAACAATCAATTTGGAAACTGTTATAACTAAAAAATGGGTAATTATTTTAACATAAATTTCTAGGCAATAAATTAAAGATTCACTGTGTGGTATTTATTGTTTTTCAACTGTTATAGCTTGTCCGGAAATAATGTTTATTCCATTAAGATCGTACTTTTGCCGCACCTTACTCTATAGCAAGTATGCCTAAACATAATACATAAACTGCAAAAGCTTCGCCAAAATTCAGCGAGCTGCCGTATTCTGAAAATTTATGTATTTTAACGATATCTATGAGCTTCATCTTCTTCTTTCTGGCGAGACGACCCAACTAAGACAGAGCCTGGTACTCAGCTTAGTGTTCATAACTGTTATTAACTGAGAGCTTTCGGGGCCTTCCTTAGCCGAGTGGTTAGAGTCTGCGGCTACAAAGCAAAGCCATGCTGAAGGTGTCTGGGTTCGATTCCCGGTTAGTACAGGATCTTTTCGCAATGGAAATTTCCTTGTCTTCTTTGGGCATAGAGTATAATCGTAACTGCCACACGATATACGAATGCGAAAATGGCATTTTCGGCAATGAAAGCTCTCAGTTAATAACTGTGGAAGAGCTTATAAGAACACTAAGCTGGGAAGCATGCTCTGTCCTAGTCAGGACGTAATGCCAAGAAGAGAAAGAACTGAGAGCTTTCTTCGCTGATTTGCGGTAACACAAAACAATCAAAGGATTCCTAGCAACGATGATCTAAATCATCGCCGACCTAGCAAGAAAAATCTATCTTTGTCACCGCATTGCATGTGGAAAATCTTACCGCGTTTGGTGTTCCCGCATTTGATATTTGCGTTTCAAACGCACACAGCAATATATCGAGTGGCAGATACAAAGATAGTTTCATACCCTTGAAATTTGATAAAATTTCCTTTACGAAAAGATTATTGACAGTTGGGATTCGAATCCACGATCCTCAATGAATAGCTGCGTGTTTTCCGCTACGGCTATCTGGGCCCATCTATAAGTTTCTAGAACATTCTAAAATTGTAAAATCGGGGTTGAGTTGCGGTTGAATCAGTTAATCTTGAAAAGTAATGATGCTTTGGGCATAGTGTCTTCAACAAGTTGTTTAAAATGGCGTTTTCTACAACTTTCGTTTTTTTTTATCTTTATTAACGAGATGTTTAGCCCTGGGCTAGTTCATCTCGGGACCAACGGCTTCACTTCCCTTCCGAAGGAAGTCGTCACTTTAACGTTTTACGTCATAAGTGACTATGTCGGGGATGGGATTCGATCCCAGGTCCTCGGCGTGAGAGAACTTTCGTTAAACCATCGAGCTTTTATATTGAGAAGTATGAAAAATCAATTTTATATCTCACTTTTATGTCGACAGATCAAATGGATTAATTAATAAAAAATAGCGCATTTAATTACTGAAATGTTTTCTAGAAGACATTATGAAAAGCGCTAAAATAACGAAATCTCCCACTGTGCGACGTGAGCGCGTCGAGATTCGATGTGTGTGCGACGCGGGAGCGATCAGTTTGACCTCGTCTCCACCGCCGCGCCGCAGCCTCGTGACTGGACGTGAGCGTGAGCGTGAATGCAGTTCCCTCGCCTCGACAACGAGTTCAAAACTCTCCGCAATTGCAAGAGATCGGGAAGATCGCGTCGCGCTCGCCGGCAATAAACTACTTATCCGTTTTATTTACGCCGATGATGGATCGCGCGCGCGGAGGCTGGATCGGGAAAGTGCATCTGAGCTGTGTGCGAGGAGACAACTGAGCCGTAAACACGCCACTCATGGGCTGCTGCAGCGTCGACCTCCCACTCCCGAAATTGAAGCTAGAGAGCGAAACCGATGTTGGCCGCTGTTTGATGACTCGGGATCGTTTTATATCAAGAGATTGATCTTGCATCGGAAGGAATACCTAGTTAAAAAAATGTAAATGTAATCGTATGAGATTTTGAAGCAAGATATTTTAGACTAAAAGGCTGGGAGATTGTGCTACTTTTCCCCGAATGTCGTTTCCCCCAATGTCGATTCCCCGAGCGCCTGTTCCCCGAAAGACCTGTTTCCCCGAAAAGTGTAGCAGTTCAAATAGGTGCTATTATTGATTGTCTGACATTTCCCCGAAAACCATTTCCCCGAATGCATTTTCCTCGTATGACGTTTTCCCGGATGAACTATTTCCCCGAATGTACCATTTCCCCGGAAAAAAATCGTAATGTAATTGACATACTGCAAGCTATTCAGAATACTGTTGCAAAAAGTATATAACGTGCTAGCAAATGTAAGATTAGATAAAAATTGATTAATTTGTGATATAATCCATATGTTTTAAGTAACAGATGTTCAATATAATGTACGACGTGTTTGACTCAAAGCAACTTAGATTTTTTTGTGATAGCCTGATGAAAAAAGTGAGCACATGATAGGAAGTTTCATTGGAAGCGGTATCTTTTGAGTATAGAAATTTTTCTTATGGACATTTAGCCGAATGAACATTTGGCTTAGTTTTACCTTCTTGGAATAATACACTGTTAAAAATAATGAAGATTACACGTCATGTAAACGTCATTTATGCGTTGTAAACATGACGTCATGTAAATTTAAGTCTGAAATCATGTAAAAATGTGTTATATGTCATGTAATCTCACTGGATCCTGCCCTATTACATGACATATAATTGAAGTTTACATAACATATCATGTAAATATCCATGATATTCCACGGTCATATATATGTGCATCATATGTCTAAGAAATTTACACGTTTTGTTCGAACTGTGTAGGCTGTTATTTATATTATACTGTTCCAATATTTAGTGGCATTTAGCTGATAATATTCCAATTTAAATTTTCCCTTTTTTTAAATGATAGGCTGTTCTCTAACATTATTTCACATTATTATGCAAAGATGCCCGAATCGGCAAAACGTCCTCATACCATATGCCCAGGTTAAACGTAATTTCATTATACTTAGTGACAGTGACAGTAGTAATAGTGAGTCCATTGATCCTTAGAATCTATTATATCTTCCACTGCATAATTAAACCTCGAGACTTTTAAAGACAACATGCTTCCTTATTGATTTTTTGACAAGGAATATCAGTTTTTTTTTTTGTCTTGGATAGAAACAATTTTGCCGAACGTCAATTTTTCCGAAATGACCCTAAACGGGTTATCTAGTCGAGAAGGTCAAATACAGTGAGCATGTCAGTAATGAGTACTGGAAATACTAATAATCACTTATTAAATAGAAAAAAATGCCCATTTGAAAAATAATAATAGTAGATCGAAAGCATTGAAAATGTTGAATCTAAATATTAGAATATTTAGTATTCGTTCTTACATTTGAAGTAATACCATTTCATTATCGAAAAAGGTTTGTTTGGCTCTGCTAGTTTTTATACTATTAATCTATAAAGAACAGCCTTCTAATGAAAGAAGGGTAAATTTCTGCTGAAATCAGTAGCAGCTGCAATCAGAATAATATTACTTCAGCAAAGCTTCAAAGAACTGTTTACGATGATAAGAAGGCTAGACTAGCTTTAAAGCTATTTTGATGCCAATGATTATTAGACCAGTAATATAAGGAAGATCAACTTATGTTCTTAGGAAGGGATAGTTATAAAATTGAAAACAAGCCTTTTTAACGTTATCAATAGTAGTAAAAAAACTAATCATCTGCTCATGTTCTTAGAAACCTAAATTTCTAACGTAAATTAATGATCGAATGATAGCCTGGACACGGTGTGCTGAACTGTCAGATGTGCCACAAATCAACTTAGTGACTAACATTATTTCATAGTTCTAAGGTTGCCAGTTCAGTCAGATGTCATTGAGATGATGATCGGACATTATGCATCTAATTTGTTCATCTCTTGAATATTCTTTCAAACCCTACCTTCTACATTTTATGCATGTTTTTTACGATTCTTAGCATAATAAAATTCGAATATCAGGCTTAACTTTTGTAACGATTGTCCGACATTTCCCCGAAAACCATTTCCTCGAATGATTTTTCCCCGAAGGGTTTTCTCCCGAAAACCATTTCCCCGAATGCACTGTTTCCCCGAAAGCTTTCTGCAAACACATTTTTAATTTATTTTTCAATTATCAGAGTATTAGACTGAATTCAGTTAGTCAGGTAATCGCTTCAAACTAATAGTTCTCTTATGATTGATTTGAATCGAAAAACGACAGACGAAATATTTGGATTGGAAATCGATGACAGTTTTTATTGGAAGCCCTGCTTTTGAAAATATGTTAAACATTAAGTTCAGTATTAAAATTTAGGGTGCAGCCCAGACAACCAGAAATCGCATGAAAGTTCACGTTATAACTCGTTTATTCATACTAATTACATCAAACCCGCAAAACACTGTGGATAAATTCGTCAAATTGATGAGTTTCCTCGCATAAAATACTTTTTTCTGAGTTCATTTGTACATTTTGTTTCGTCCCGTACACTCGTACAAAGTAAGTCGGATCAATCCGTAGCAGCTGTTAAATCAACATTTGTTATCATAAGTTAAGTCGCATAACATAACAGGTTAGTTCGGGAAAATATTTATACACTCGCATTGTATGTTATTAATCATCACATAATATATGCACTAGAGTGGTTCAAAAAATCGTTTTTGATCCACACCGCTCATTCAATTCTAGACCAAATTCTGAGTGTCCTCCCAAAATTTGAGCTCATTTGGATGAAAACTGAGACTGCACAAGCCCTTCACAGTTTATATGGGAATTACTATGAGAAAAGTAACCAATTCATTCAATCGGTCATAGTGTTTGCCCATGTGCTCTTGAGAATTGGAACTACGTTGATACTGTGAGATTAATCAGCTACAACTTTGCCGAAGACCGTTTTTAAATCGGACGCCCCGGTGATTAGTTATTGATTTTTGAATGAGTTGTAAAACTTTGGGTATAATCAGGCGTTGCAGAATTCGCTCTCATTTGAGAATGAAGCACGATCAAAGCAAGCAAAGAAAAACATCCCATCTGTTGCGGTCCACGATCGTCATTGTATCGCAAGGTGTAACAAGTCTGATAAATGGAAGCAGCGAGCGAGAGCCCCAACGAGAGAGCGATGATAAAATCCATTTTTCTCGCTTGTTTACCGTTGGGGATAGGTGTTTTTCTTTACTGGCACGACAAACAATCCACGAACTTCCAATAACAACAGTGTCCCCCAGGCTTGGAGCATGTTTAGAGGGGTTTTATCATGCACTACTATCCCCCCAATCTGATCAAACTTGTAGCAGTATACGATAAACAGTCTCTCATAATGTGCAGCATGTTATGATAGTTACAGAGAGCGATACGTGAGAGATTCTCTCAATTTTCTCAGGATTCAATCCCTGGGTATAATTATTGGGCTGTTCTGCAGGCATCACTGGATATATGCAGTAAAAAATAGTAGCCATGATTTGTGCATGCTATCTTTCGCGCCAGATGCAGCAATGTTGCCTGTTCAGAAGTTAAATGAGCACTGCTGAAGAATTTGCGACTGGATATAAATCAATAACTAATTACTGAGTCGTCCGATTTGGAAACGGTCTTCGGCAAAGTTGTAGCTGATTATTGTATCTCACAGTATCAACGTAGTTCCAATTCCCAAGCGCACATGGGCAAACAATATGACCGATTGAATGAATTGGTTACTTTTCTCATAGTAATTCCCATATAAACTTTAAAGGGCTTGTGCAGTCTCAGTTTTCATCCAAATGAGCTCAAATTTTGGGGGGACACTCAGAATTTGGTCTAGAATTGAATGAGCGGTGTGGAGCAAAAACGATTTTTTGAACCACTCTAATATGCACGCATATCGCCTCCACTTTTGTACGTAGAAGGCCTTTTCGCGACATCTTATAAGTGAAATTTTGCACGTACAAGGCCTCCAGGTGATTTTGTTATGCGTACATTTTGGTTGTCTGGGAGGTCGTTAGGCCAAATTCCGTTAAGCCGAATGTCTTCAAGCCTAAAGCCATTAGGCCGAATGCCATTAAGCCGAAAGGTTGATCATTTACTTTTATTCCATAAGACTAACACATTCATCAGTGTGTTTTCCTTCTTTTAATCAAAGGCTGTTCTTTCTAGTTATATTTCACAGCGGATATTGTGGGCTTCTAGGTAATGCAAATTATCCTGATTGAAAACTAACAATCCATTCAACCTTACAATTCATTCGGCGGCTTTTAGGTAACGCAAATTAGCCTGACCAATCTCTGTTAGTTATCCATTCAACTTAACCGTTCATTAAAAATATCGGTCATTTTTGGCCTAATTACCCTGTCGGCCTAGCGACCCTTTCGTCCTAACGGCATTCGGCCTAATGACCTTCGGCTTAACGACATTCGGCCTAACGGCATTCGGCTCTAACAATATAGAACCAAAATTTTATTATACTATAAACTGCAATAAAAATGTAGAAGGTGGGTTTTTAAAGATTATTCAAGAGGTGAGCAAATCTGATGCCTTATGTCGTTTGTCCTGACATAATTTATCTTAATGACAGCTGGGTGAACGGGCATCGACAAAATATTCAAATAAAGTATTACTGATTGAAAACTTTGTGCATGATTCAAAGGCGTGACCCATAAGGGACATCTTGATCTTCACTGCTCAAGAATTTCAAAAGAAAAACTGAGTCGATAAGTTCGTTCGGGACGCATCTGACAGATTTGTACATCGTTTTGAGGCTATTATTCGATCATCGCTTCCGTTTATGTCCCATAAAGCATAGGCAAATGTTCTATTCTTTTCTGTAACAAAAAATTGATACCATAAAAGTTGCTTGTTTCAAATTTTGTAAATATCCCTTCTTTTAACATAGGTTGTTCTTCTTTATTTCACTGCTCTTATAATCATTTACTTTTTTTCTGTTAGAGCCATAAACCACTGTGACCAATATTTGATCGATTATAATATTTCTCGTGTGCTATGTTTAGTGCATGTCGTATTACTTTGTCACTATCGAGGTTCACTGGTAGATCTTTACCCCATAACGCACCACGAAGAGGTTTTAAAGCTAGGCTTTTCTTTTTTCAATCGTATGCAGTTCTTTGAAGCTTTGCTGTGTTAATATTCTTCTGCTCACAGCTTCTCCTTATTTCAACAATTTTCTCTTCTTTAATTAGAAGGCAATTCTTCATACATAAATATATCAATAAAAATGACAGAGCTACTGAAACTTCAAGCAAATTTTGTTCTGGTAATTAGATGCTATTTCTTCAATTTTTATTGTAAATGCAAATATTACGGATTCTGATGTTTTGAACCAACATTTTCAATGCTTCCGATCAACCCTTGATAAAGATTTTTCATTAAATAGGCATGTTTTTCTTTCTATTTAAATAGCGATTATTAGCATTTTGGGCATTCATTATCAACATGCTCACTTCATTTAATGTTTTCGGCTATTTTCGACAAATTTAGTTCTAATGAAAACATTTATCTTTAAACTGATTTATTGTCAGAAAATTGAAATAGAAGCATGGTGTTGCGTCTTTTTGAAGGTTTCTAGAAGGAAAAATTGATGTCTAGTTATGTATGGCAAGATATAATAGATTCTTTAATTAGCCTACCGTACTAAAGCTTGGTTTATTGTAGTTACAGTCCTTTATGGAACGCTAAGTATTATGAAAGAATAATCGTTTGACTAAATGAATACATGGCAAAAGAACATTTAACCGAATAATGAATCTTGGAGAAATATTTCGAAACAAATTGAAATATTATCAGCTAATTGCCAATAATTATTGAAACAGTTTAAATAAAATAATAGCCCATAATTCTAAGAAGGCATAACTCAGCCAAATGTACATTACTCAAATGTTCATAAGCCAAACAGCCATAGGCTAATCATACCGCTTACAATGAAACTGCCTATTATGAGCTTGTTTTTTCATGTTAAGCTATCACATGGGCGATTTTTAAGTGACTTTGAATATAATGCACGCGGCACATCATTTTAAACACCAGTTATTGTATGTTTCATTCACAACAAAACGCGCCGCCAACTTTCGAACAGACTGAAAAAATTGTCGCCAGCAAACCCATCAAAGGAGGTGCTTTGCCTTTGTGTTGGCAAGACTGGTGATACGTCAAGTGCCAGAAAATAAATCAAAGGAGGTGATTTGCCATTGTGTTGGTAAGACTGTTGAATCGTCAAATTCACAGCGGTTGCTTGGCTGGCGACGGTTTCACCGGCGACGATTACAAATTATCGCGTCCGATAAGGTGCAAAATTTACAATAATTCAGACACATGGATTTTATAACACGTATAACAAATTTTCATCTAACCTTACATCAGCTAGCACATTAAACACCTTTTGGCAGCAGGATTATGAATAACTTCAAGTATGTAGCTAACATTAAGATTTTTTCGGGGAAATGGTACATTCGGGAAAAAAGTTTTCGGGAAGTGGTTCATTCGGCAAAACGTCATTCGGGGAAATTGCATTCGGGGAAATGTCGGACAATCTTTGTAACATATTTTTAAAAGCAGACCGGCCAGTAAAAATTGGCATCGATTTTCAATCCAAGCATCTCATCTTTCGTTTTTTGATTCTAAATATTCATAAAAAATCTTTCGTTTGAAGGCAATTATCAAACTTGCTGAATATAGTTTTCGGGGAAACAGTTCATTCGGGGAAATGGTTTTCGGGAGAAAATCCTTCGGGAAAAAAAAATCGGAGAAATGCCGGACAATCGCTATTATTAGTGTTCAGTGGCAGGATAGTGAATTAGAAACAACGATAAGCAATCAAAAGAAGGAGGTATTTAGTCGTTTTCGGCTAGACACATATTGCCAAAAATGCTGAGGACACGGTAAAACTAGTAGGAACTGCCAATCAAATGAAGAAGGGTGCATATCAGATGACCAGTAAGTTCATCCCCCTGAAATGTATAAAGTTACGACAAATATGAGTGCCAAAAACTTTTCAGGGAAACGGGATATTCGGAGAACTGGCATTCGGGGAACTGGCATTCGGGGAAACGACATTCGGGGAAAAGTAGCACAACCAGGCTGGGAAAGCTCAGCTTATGGAGCAGCTGGGAAATCTTCTTCTAGTAGCAGGTCAAGCTTGGAAAAGCTGTATATAAGCGGAGAAATCTTCTTATAGTAGCTGGGAAAGCTTCCTTTAGAAGCTGGGAAAGCTCTCTCCAGAAGCCGGGAAAGGTTCATCCAGAAGCTTCCTTCAGAAGCTAGGAAAGCTTTCTGCAGAAGACGGAAACAATGTTTCCAGTAGCCGGAAAAGCTTCCCCCACAAGCTGTGAAAGCTTCCTCCAGAAGCTGGGGAAGCTTCGCCCTGGACATATTCTTAAACATTAGACTGGCCCACTTTAGTATGGGAGAAAAATAAAGTTGTATAATTCCACGGGGCACCCACCAGGATTATTCTTTAGGGTGAGAGGAAGACTTCCTGAAAGTTTCAGCTTATTTGGTCGTTCCATGAGCTGGCGCAATTGAATTGAAGTTAATATGGGATTTTCAGCTCCAACACATAGGAAACAGCACATCATCTACTGTTTGAGTCAGGAAAATTGTTGATCGCGTTCCATTGAACCCAGAATGTCAAAAACACTACTTGATACTATAGCAAACAATATTGTAGAAGGTTGTATGATGATTAAAATTGATAAAGTTGGTGTTTTAACTATCTGAAGTAGATTTGCAATATTGCATAGTATTCCTTCAACTTAGCTGGGTGGTAGCCACCAAGCGCATCATAGCCACCTATGACGCTGGGCGAGCTGCGGCACAAGGTACATGCACATGTGTGATTGTACGGGAGTGCTGATCTAAGCCTAACTTTCAACAACTGAAAGCTTAATGAAAATGAGCCTTAATCCAGATACAACCTTCGGCAACAATGTTCATTAGCGTATCAACTAGTGAATTTGTCATTCTGGACTCAATTGAACGCGATTGACTAGTTTACGAGACCAAACAGTGACATAGGGTCAATTTTCAATATATTTGAGACGAACATTCCATACAAACTTTGAATTGTATGCGCCAGCTGGGGGAGCAACCAAATGAGTTGAAATTTTGAGAGAGCTTTTTTCTTACCCTAAGGCACATATCTAGGGGGTGCCCCGTTGAATTTTACAACTTTTTTGTTTAAGGGCCAGTCTATTAAACATATTTTGAACAAAATTCGGAACCCAATCATGTGTGTGTTCTAAACGTAAAAAAGGAATTGTAGGGCGAGATAGCGACTAGGGTGGTTAAAAAAAAAATGAAAATTCCATATCTTTCTTACAATATTTATGATAAAATTTGATATTTATTAAATTTTTAGCAATTCTTGCGGTGATTCAAGGGTGACACAAAAACTATATAGGTTATATGGAAATTTCAAGAAAAAAAAATTAGAAAAAAGAATTGAAACACGATAGTACTTTTTGTAAGTACGAACTTATTGTTTCTAGAAATTAACTCATTCTTCAAACCATGCAGAAGAAACTTGAAAGAGAGTAAAACAATCCGACGGATACGAGAAGCAATGTCCATAAATTTATGTGCTATTTATTAATTCCATATAAGAATGAACTTCTAGAAAAACGCATACAAAATAAGGACAAAACAACAATCAAATGAGCACTGGATTGTAATAAGATGCCGAATGAATATATGTCAAAAGATTTAATGCCAAATGTTCTGCTATCATTTGAACCAATCTTCAACCATTTTTGCATGTACAATTCTAAAGTCAAACGGTGCTAATAAGATTTAGTGTTTGTTCTCATACTTTTCATGGAAGTTCAGACTGTTCAATTTGATCTGGGTGAAAAACTAGGACATTAAAAGCTCTAATAAATACTGAATTCCAAGCATCGGTACGTTCATTATATGACACTTCATCGCTCTCTTACAGTGTATCAGTAGGTTTTCGTTCCAAAACCCGATATCAACCTTAGCGATTCAGCTCCATTGCTATAGTTCGAAGCTGAAACCTATTTTCGGATAAATGCACCGACATAAACATAAAATATCATCTCCATCACGCAAACCGAAAGTTGGACGCAGACAGATTGGCTCCCCAAAAACAGAACAGAAGAACAAATGTAGCACTCATTCGTATCATTCCCTCCACAGGAGATGGCAAACGCGAACAACGATGCTACTACATACCTACTTAACTTCCATCAAAAAGCCATTCCTGGTCCACCCAACAGAAAAAAAAGAAATTGAGCAACAAATTTTATTTCGGATCTTTGCTGCTCTCAGCTGTGAAGGAAAGCCGAGAAGAACTACTTACTAGTACGCCTCCACAATGGGCAATCAGGTGTCCAAATATCGAAAAGTACTTGTTTGGATAGGTTTAGCTTGATGATAATTTCGTAATAAACACATCCGTTAAGATATTTATGGAACATTAGAGCAAGATCTTTTGTGGTATTGTTGATGCAGTATGTCAAAGTTAAAGTGTTTGAGAAAATCAAAGAATTTATTGGGGATTTTGCCCTCCAATAGACTCACACTTGAAAATTTTTGTCAAACCATAATATTATCCCATCATGTTTGCCATACATTGAATGGCGTCGTAGCTAACAAAATCAACATGTAACGCACATGTAACGCACAATGTTGGATTGAGCATTGAATGCAAGGTGCGTGCTTCTGCTACACTGCCATATAAACTAACGTGTGAGTATGTATTTCCAATAGAAATATTAGTAGGAGAACGCTAATGGCGTAGTTGTCACAAAACTGATTTCAGTTTTAATTACCTTAAATTATGGTTTTTAATTGTTTGTTCTATACCATGATGTTGTTTTGGTTCTTAAAATTAATCTGACACTTTGAGGCCCGGTACTCATGCTGTCAGTTCGTGGCAAACTAGATGTTGGTAACACGAACAGTAGCGACATTAGCATTCTTAGGTTAATGCTTCTACTGTATTTCCTTACGTTGAAAATTTGCACGACAGTCTGTTCGTCAACAAAACTAACAATAATGCAAATACAAGATGTTTGATTGTTATTCACCAAATATCTTATGTTTGCATTGAATTCTTTGATTTTTTTTTTCAAAAATTAATGTTTGGCATACTGTACCAACAATACTACAAAAGAACTTGCTCTAAATCGTAATAAAGCGTAACAAAAATAACATTTTCACGTATCGCAAATATCAAATTATGTGTTTCTAGCTACTTTGGGCACTCAGAAATTTTACAGTGTATCACAATCCCAACTGACTGTAAGGACTTGGCCAGCGCCGTTATTGATCTATAATATAAGAACTGCTATAATGTGCACTTCGAGCGTAAGCGGAAAGTCCCATCCCTTGTTCATTTGGATTGAAGGGAATTATTACCAGTTTCGATCAATCATGGAGTAGCAACCATTGCCATGTACAGTGTGATCTATGCTATGCTATTAATACACCCAAAAACTGGTGTTTGGAAAACACTTATGATATACATAAACGGCAAACATATTTTTAGCCACCAGATTATATGAAAACTACCCATAGTGTCCTCCTACGCCCTACAGCCATTTGATGCACCTAAATCAACTTCTTCGGACCAGTAGTTGGTTCCTCCATCGGGTATAGAATCATTTCAAAATAAGATAAAACGAATTCGTTGATGACCTCTAACAAAATGTCAAATAAAGTGTCACATTATGACACGAGCCCTCGGCTCGCGCATGAATCAAAATGATAAATTAAATTAGCATATTCGTTTGTCTTTGAACACTTGTCAGTTGATCACACATGGCGGCTCTTGGACCTTTGAAAATGTAGCCGAACAGATGGCTTTAGTGTCATTTAGCTAGTGATCAAGTGATCGCGATGAGGTCGTCCAGCTTGTCACTGCCACAAGTGAAGGAATCAGGAATCTCGATATCATTGACAATGCAGACCTATGCGCATCGTACCCTCGTGCTGTGCGTACACATTCTGCTCTCGGAAGCTTTTGAAACTATCTAAAGCTATAAAACAGTACTTCTCAGTGCTACAAAAAAGTACTTTTCGGTGCAAAAAAGGTTACTTTTCAGTGCTACAAAACAGTACTATTTTTGTACTTTTGACCCCTTTACGATCCTTGTTAGGACCCACGCCTTTTTTAACTGAACATTTGAATCAAAAGATTGATACAATCCCGCATAATTAAGAACAATATCAGTACTGTTTCCCGTAAAATCCAAACCCGTTTGCGACAGTATTCAAACAATTTCCTACAACATCAAAAATAACAATAAGTCTACTGTATCACAAACTATTTTGACAGTCTGTTGAACGGTAATTGGAAAATGTACAGTATGGGGAATAGGCGGTAAAGTTATGTCACCATTCAAAAACGCCGATTTTCTCGAACATTTTTTTTCGTTTACAGTCTGCTAAATGGTCGATATACCATCCATTTTTTGGCCAATCCACAGTATAACAAACAATACAATAACAGTTTAACCGTAACATTTGAAAAGAATTTTTACGAGTAGTGTGTGATCCTTTGACCGTGACGCTTGCTCCTGCGGGGGCGGGTGAAGCGGTCAAGCAGGATTAATCGTGTTTCGCGCGCAGTGCAGTGGGGGGGGGGGAGAAGAGTGGCGTGATTCGCGGGTTTATTTAGTAGTGTGTGATCCGACGCTTGCTCCTGCGGGGGCGGGTGATGCGGTCAGAATCGATCATGTTACGTGCGTAGTGTAGTGAAAAAGTGTATTGTATTTTGCGGTAAGCTCAGTGCTGCGACGGAAGAAATAGCATTACATCCTGGTAAAATCATTCTTTATTATTATTTATCTACCTATTTCCATATGAAACTAAATACGTGCCAGGGTCGAAAATTTAATTTTCGATTCGGGAAGTGTAAAAATATTTCAGATATCCATTTGATATCTGGATGTTTTTATGCGGGGCTTACTGTATATGAAAATGACCTCAGAATGTGTGTGTATTTACTGCCATTCTTGAAATGGGTCGTTGGAATTTCAGTAGAGCTATCACCTTTCATCTCCTGGGCTAAAATTGTCTGCAGATATGAAGATATCGAAGGGTATCGATAAATACATGCATACAATTTTCTTCCATAAAAGCACTGCCGGTCAGTGGGAGGTGGATTGTATACACACACACACACACACACACACACACACACACACACAAACATTTGAAAAGAATTTTTACTGCATGTAAAATTTCCGTTTTATTGTGCTTTATTGTATTTTTACTATATACTAAGCTGTTGTGTTGTACTTATACTATATACTACTTTCCCTTCCTTTACGTCCCACTTTTTGTTCTTAATCTCAGTGATGTCATATTTTTCAAGTCAATGAAAACTATTCTAGCATATAATAATAAAATATATATTTATTTCATGTGTTCATAATCTTTATTTTTTTATGTAAAAAACACTGCTTTCACTTCATTTTATGTTTCTCCTCCGGTAGTTCGTTTGCCATCAATCTTTTATTTCAACGTGTTTCTTGGACATACACTTTGCTTTTAGTTTAAATAAATCCACATGGCACAGTGCGCATCGTACCTTCGTGCTGTGCGTACACGAATTCTCTCTGCTCTTGGAAGTTTTCTTAAAAACTACCTAAAGCAATAAATCAGTACTTTTCAGTGCTAAAATTAAAAACGGTACTTTTCAGTGCTACTAGAACAGAACTTTTCAGTACTACTTTTTCTACTATTGATCCCTTTACGATCCTTGTTTGGACCCGTGCCTTCGATTTTTCGTTGGACCCGTTGGCGAAAGCTAGCGGTGGTAATCCTTCTTGGACACCGTCTTGGGAAAAAACCTCTCGAAGGTCACGTCTTTCTCGTTTATTAACTAAACATGGTATCAACAACTAACAAAAGGAAGGGTGAATCTCTGAATTCACTACTTCCTTCCAAAAAAGTGGGTTTTAAAACTGTCACTACACGTGGCAAGAATGGAAGAAAGGACGCTTCCCCGGAATGCGAAGTTTCTTCCAAGGGTGAAATGAATAATTGTATCGAAATGAGCAATCAGTTCGATGCTCTAGACAAATTTTCCGAACACCAAATCGAAGCAGCCTCTAGCCCAGGCTCATTGATTCAAGTGAGAAAGCGAAAAGTGCCGCCTATCGTGGTCAGTTGTTCCGAATTTGGGGGATTTAGGCAGGAGATCTTGAACTCCATTAGGGGAATCAAGGTTTCCTTCCAAATCGCAAAGAAAGGAGACTGTCGCGTTTTTCCGGAAACTCTTAAAGATCGCGAACTTCTTCTCAGACATCTTGAAGCGAAGAAGCACAAATTTTATTACTTATGACGACAAAACTGAACGTTTGTTCAAAGTTGTCTTGAAAGGTCTATCAAGTGACTATAAGTCACCTGAAGAGATCAAAAATGGAATAAATGATTTACTTGGATTTTCCCCAGTCCAAGTAATCATTATGAAAAAAATAACCCAATCTGGCATTGTTCGGAAAGGGCTTTTTCAAGAATATTATTTAGTTCACTTTAACAAAAAAGATCTTAATTATATTAAAGCTTTAGAAAAAGCAAAACTTATGTTCGATGTCCGTGTGACATGGGAACATTTCCAGAAACCTGGAGGAAATTACCAGAACCCCACTCAGTGCCGTTGGTGCTAAAAGTGGGGTCATGGTACAAAACAATGTCGCATGGATGCTAAATGCATGATTTTCGGAGGTTCTTCTCACGCCAAGGACGTCTGTCCAGTGCAGGAAGATACCACCAAGTTGCGAACGGATAATCAACAAATGTTCCCATTTCAAGGTATATGTCTGCCTCTGATTTTAATTTTCTAACTGAACAATTGAATCTGATGATTGATGCAATGTTCAAAGCCACCACTATGATTGAAGCAGTCCAAGTTGGTGTAAAATTTACTAACCAAATTGTTATTGGATTACGTTTTTCTAATGGATCCAAATAATAATTTAAATATTTTAAATTGGAATGCTCGTTCTTTGAATGGTAAAAAGGACGACCTGTTCAATTTTCTTACAGCTAATAACGTGCATGTACCAGTTATTACTGAAACGTATTCGAAATCTGGATCTAACCTCAAAAGAGATCCTAACTTTTTTGTTTACCTTAATGATCGACTTGATGGAGCATGTGAGGGAGTTGTAATCATCATTCATAGGCGTATAAAACATCAACTGTTTTCGTCACTTGAAACTAAAGTTTTTGAAACCTTAGATGTTTCTGTTGAAACAAAGCTTGGTAAATATATAGTTTCATAGCTGCCTATTTGCCTTTTCAATGCTCTGGACAGCAAGTTAATTTGCTTCAAACTGACTTGCGAAAATTGACTCGCTATAAGTCAAAAATTTTTGTCATTGGTGACTACAATGCCAATCGTCGGTCATGGAATAATTCTCAAAGCAATTCCAACGGCAGAATTTTATTTGATGAGTGCTCTTCAGGATATTTCTCAGTTCAATACCGTAATAGCCCTACATGTTTTCCTCTTCTAGAAATCCATCTACGATTGACCTGGTCTTAACCGACTCTAGTCATCTTTGTAGCAAATTAGTTACTCATGCTGATTTTGATTCTGATCATGTCCCTGTTACATTTCAAATATCCCATGAAGCGATTGTCAATCCTATCAGCTCCACTTTCAATTATTTTCGAGCCGACTGGAATATATATGAAACATTTATTGACTCTTATCTTGATGTTAATACAGTCAAACCTCCATGAGTCGATATTGAAGGGTCCATCGACTCATGGAAATATCGAGTCATGGAAAAGATATTCTGGGCCCTATTACGGATTTCGATCACGGTGACAAAACGGTGAAGTGATCACTTTCCTATTACGGATATCACCTAAGTGAGAAAATGCGGAGAAGTTCATCGCAAGTGATCGCGCGCATGAACACGAGCTATTACGAATGGCACGCTACCCGGCGAAGATCGACAAAAGCAATCACTTGAAGTGGAAACTTTACACCGCCGTTTGCGGTGGTGAAGAGTTGTCACGTAAAATGAAATAAGTTCAAAACAGCATTTTTTCTGCTTTTGACGTTAACTACGTCTTACGGCAATATACTGGGTGTCAATTGAAAATCTAAAATTTTGCGGCCGTCACGAAATTATGAAAGATTTTGAACGCTAATAACTCAGTCATTTATCGATAGATTTTAAAAATTTTCCCACCAATCGGTCGGAAATGTATACAGCAATTTCCTCGAATGGAGAAAACTATTGAATATCGACAATAAACTATTGAAAATTTGGAAAATGTCGACCCCTTTCTTACGCAACCAATCACGTGCAAGCAGTTTTCCACGCTTCTTTTGCCTTCCGCTTCGCACTATAAAAGCAGACCGATTCCTGCTTCTTCGCTCATTCTTCTTTTTGCCGTCAGATTGTGAACATGGTCGGCGAGCAAGTCTCGAGTGCCTTTCGCATTCTCAATTCAGTTTTCAATGGAACAACAACACGCCGCCGCGACTGAAGCCGCTTGTTAAAGCGCCCATCATCATCGCCACCGCAAACCTCATCGGGCGAGGAGGATTTCTACCAGTGCGCCGTCAAAATGTGTCCGTGTTACGCAAATTCAACAATTCAATCGGCCCTTTCCAGATCCAACAAATGTGTTTTAAAGAGTTAATTGTGTTATATTCGCTAAAGTGTTTACCACATACTTGCTATAATTTCTTAATTCATCTCATAGCAGCATACAACAATTGATTTATTACGAATAATTGACAATACGGCAATTTGAGGATGTTTCCGAGGACGCTGTTGCTGTGCCGTTGGGATGCAATATATTTTCTATTGTTAAGGAATTATTCAAATATTACGTAACGCAAAATTTTCTAGCTTTGGTTTCCCTTCTTTCCCCATGTAATGAAAGATTTTAAATTTTTATGTTAACACTACGAAAGACCCTCTCCCTCCCCCTGTTGCGTTACGTAATATTTGAACGCATGTTTTCCAATTTCCGTTGTGATGCACCATCATTGCCAAAGCCAAGATTAAAATTTCCCTCACAAGATGCAAATTCAAAAATAATCACGGTTGCAATTATGTCATTTGACTATAATACAAATGTAGCAAATTACATGGCGTAGTTAACGTCATGCGGTCGTGTCTTGTACACAACCCCCACTGATTTTTAATTAACAAATCTTATATTTTAGAAAGTAGAACAATATGTTTAGGCTCGGTTTGCCGCCTCAAAGTAATCTATTGGCCTATCTTTATTTGTGGGAAATTGAGGTACAAGTGTTATTGAGTGATTTCAAAACGATTTTTCTGTACGCAAAAGAAAACATAATGGTAAATCCGAAAGGGATTAGCTGTAGAAAATTTCTGCCAGAAATCGACGAGAGATCTCATAGCGTTTTTTTAGTTGCAAATTAGACTTTACTGCCCATAACTGCATAACAGTCACATTCGACATTTTTGACAAATTGGAGTTAATACCGGGGAGAGTCATCAAATGATAAATACTTTCGATCAACTTACTAAAATCTGTGAGTTTGTTCTAGAAAATTCGAAAAAAATACCAAGTTGTTTTGTCACATTGGCAATTGTAACCGCATAACAGTCACATTGAGATTATACATGAGCCTTATAATGTAGTAGCAACGAAATTTCTATCAGAATTTTTTTTTGACTATTCACCCAATATGCGGTATGAGTTGTACAAAATTTCAGCCTCAAATAAGCTCTTTTGAATTCTTAATGATTTTTTGAAATTTTAGTTTCCTCCCATACTGCAGTAAAATGCAAACTTGGTATCCCATTTACTCAATGCCTACTTTTGTCGAATGTTACAAATATGCAGTTATGGGCAGTTTAGGCATTGGCCAATATATGTAAAACAAATATTACGGAACAATAAGTATGCAGTTGGACCTACTGGAGGAGGCACAAAAATCATACAATTGCTTTATTGTTAACTTCAAAGTAGTTCAAAGGGTAAGCGCGATGCTACGTTCAAGAAAAGTAAACAAATACTTGACCGAAAGGATCATGATATTTCCAACAAAGAGCTCCATTTCAAATTACATTTCTGCTCAACTGCGTACTGCGATTAAAGATAAATCATTTCCTTGATTTCCAAGAAATTTCACACGCATCGAGACAAGCGATCACTTTTTTTGCAGTAAACCAGCTCTAATAAAACATAAACTTGTTATATTTCTAGTAGGATTAAGTAAATGACTTACAAATAAAAAGTTTATTGATAAAAGGATTACAACGAAATATATTTTATCCATTTCAAAAAAAGATCTTTATCATATATATAAAATCCCAGCGTTGTCTGTCTGTCAGTAACGCTTTGAAATGTTTCATCGAAAAGTTTCGTTGAACACTACAACAGTAATTTAAGAGCACTACAACGGTCAATTTTAATATCGAAACATTACAATTGCAAATTGTAGAGCACTACAACAGCTTTTTGACAGAATATTCTGGAGTTCTCTGGAGCTTTGTTCATTCCAATTCGTGGAATATTCTCGAACACTTCATCCACAGACAAACAGACGTAACACTTAGGACAAATCGCGATCAAAATCATAGTCACGAGGACATGTACGCCCAATGCTAAAATCGGTGTGTTTGGCCGACGGGCCAACAGATGCCGTTAGTGTGTAAACGTCAAACGCGAACAAAAACGATGCGAGCGCTGCGGGTGGCGGATTGGCCGCCTACCATATTTTTGAATCGACCGTTAAAAAGGTGGTCGATGGACAATGATGAGAGTGTGACGTCTGTTTGTCTGTGCTTCATCATTGTCGTCTGTATAGGAATTTGGTTGGTGCCTATAACGTGAACAAATCAACTTCAAGCAAATTGTAATTTGGTCGAACTTGAATCGGATTGGAGTTGAAAATGTAAAACGGGTTTCTCCAGTTCCAACTCAGATTCAAAAACGAGTTTGACAAATTTAAAAGCAAGATAAAGATGAATGAGATGAATGTTCGCTAAATATACGATTTTATTAATTTACAGCGAAATCTCCATGATGTTTAATGACTCGATATCGACTCTTAGATGCATACTTAAGGCTAAGTAGCTCGTCATTCATTTTGGCAACAATGCACACTGTAGCCGTCGCTGAAAAAACGTGATCGAAATTGTTTTGACCTTGAAAACATGATTTTAGTACTATAGTGTCTTCGGGAAAGTTTTTCCATAAAATAATCGCTATTTTATGAAAGTGTCAGTTTGGTGATTAATCCACCTATAAGTGAGAACGAAATTTTATTTTTCGTATTTATGAATTTAAAAATAAACTTTATTCGGGAAAGTTGTAGGTAATATTAGAAGAAACAACTTTGCTGAAGACACCGTATGCATATTTTTTGATTTTCATGTACATTTGTGGAGTTTTTTGTGGAACACCCCTAAAAATCACTTTTTTCATCATAACTTGGTTGGATGATTTTGTACAATTTTCAATTGTTCTAGTGTTATTTGTTACTTGCAAAAACGCATAACTTTCTCCAAAAGAGCATATTTTTATCTCTCATACTTTTCGAGTTATTGAAGGTTTTATATAAAATTTTGCACCTTTTTGACACTAAAAATCATTTGGACGCGCACATTTCCGCAGTCTGAAATATGTTCATCCAATGGTTTGAAACTAATACTATGAAATGCAGAGAAAGCCGTTTTTAGCCTGCTTTAGCCTGACGGTCAAAAGAAAGTTTGAAAAAATGTTTACTTACATGCAGATATAATTTACACTTATTCACTACACCCTATATTGGCTTAACTTGAATATCTGGCATCATTGTATCGAATTTTATGCAATAAAGTCAACAATATAATCAATCAACAAAAGGTCGGAATAATCTATTCAGACAAGTTTATCACAGACAAACAGACAACATATCCAACACACTTTTCGTCGTTCACCTTTCCAACGTTAGCTGTTTATTTTGTGCAGAAAAACACTTATTGCTATTTTTTCTGCAGGAAGTCTCAGTCCTTTCTTGAGAATTTTTCGGAGCTCGCAGCAAAAACTAAAATGTATAATATAACTATAAAACATTTATTTTTTCCTTTAAAATTCATATGCAATCCACAAATCAGTAAATATTAATGTTTAAGATTATCATCATTATTTTTAGCTCCGCTATCATTGGTTTGTTCGTTATCTTTTTTAACCAAAAGATTTTCCCATCCTGAAAAGGAAACACTTTTTTCTCGGGAATGCTCTAATAGATGTAATCACAGGATTTGATGTCGCCAACAAATAGTGTAATAATTCTTAGTCAGTATCAATTCTGGAGATCCTCCCTGCAATTCTTAGTATCCTTGTTACATCCTCTTGAGCCTCTTCGGTCAACTGTCCAATAGAGACCAAGAAAGAAATTACCTCACTAGTATTAAAGGGACGAATGACCTTCGGGTTAAAGTCCCTCTCAAACAACAACAACAACAACAATTACCTCACATCCTCGTATAAGGATTCAGTGTACAAAGCGTTGAGCAAATTTCTCCATAGCATCGATGTTACTGAATCGATTCACATTTGAACTGTCGAATCTATTTATCGATTTAATCGAATCCTTTGCATCTATATATTTGAATTGAAATTTATGAAGTTTGGGATGGGATCAAATGAATTAGCAGTCGACACCAACATCTTTCAATAAGATCAGTTTTCATATTCGATACAACAAATTCACTAATTAAAAATTTGGTTTCTCTCCCATCAATTCATTAAGAAACATTTATCGATTTCTACAAAATAAATCGAATCAAAAACTCGAATTAAAAAAATCAATTCATTCGATTCTAGATGCTCCAAACATCGATTCAAAATATCGATTAATCGTAATGACAACTTAAATATTCGAAATATCAATTTAAACTCAGCCAAAGCTAGTACGGATGCTGATATTGGGTGCCACTCATATAAACCAAGAAGCAATTAAACAGTTTGAAATGCATACTTACCGATTTTCTCGCATTAAAACATATTTACACAATTATGAAGAAACAATCTACAATCGCCTTCGTGTACTGCCGTTCTACGCATATTTGGATCGCAGCTCATAAGGTTTACATAGAAAATGGGACAAGTAGGTGTAGATGAGCAGTGTAAGCAGGTTGTAATTTATTAATGGTCCCTTTTATACATGGGTTCGATCACCACAAATGAACAAATTCAACAAAATGTTATCATAGAAAAATGTATGAACAAATTTTGTTACATGACATTACATTAATATGATCATTTTAAGATTTCAGTAATTCCGCTGTTTTATTTTGTATGATGCTGATAAATAACCTTCGCCAATCGTATCATCAATCAAGCGGTTCTGGTGATGGCAAATCACATGACACGATAACTATTACTAATATTCTAAAATATTTCAACAAATTTATATTTTTTCATTCTCCACAAATTATCAACTATTTATTGTAAAATGCATAAATGTTATAATTGTGAATAAAACTAAAATATAGGGATTTCTTATGAACAAACGAAAACTATAACATTTTTTATTGGTTTAGTGGGAAAAAATTTCATTATCGGTATTTTACTAGTACTACCGATGAATCTATGACAAAAGGTCGAAAGACAAAAGGTCGAAAGGACAAAAGGTCGAAAGGACAAAAGGTCGAAGAACAAAAAAGAAGGGACAAAAGGTCGAAAATCTTTTTTTCAAAGAAGGAAAAATTTCTCACCAAGCAAATCATTTTCGACCTTTTGTCCTTTCGACTTTTTGTCTTTCGACCTTTTGTCCTTTCGCCGTTTTGTCTTTCGACCTTTTGTCCATGAACCCTACCGATTCTGATCGATGTAGTACCGTTGAATTGGTATTCAGCAAAAGTAGTCGGAGCCGGAATCCCTAATTGACCACCTATTTCATAAATGAAACTAACGTTAGAAAAGTGAACGATGAAAAGAGTGTATGATATTTAGCCTGTTTGTCTGTGGTAAACCTGTCTGAACAGATTATTCCGATCTGTTGTTGATTGATGTCATTGTTGATTTGATTGCATAAAATTTGATACAGTGATGCCAGATATTCAAGTTAAGCCAATATAGGGTGTAGTGAATAAGTGTAAATTATATCTGTATGTAAGTAAACATTTTTTCAGACTTTCTTTTGACCGTCAGGCTAAAGCAGGCTAAAAACGGCTTTCTCTGCATTTCATAGTATTAGTTTCAAACCATTGGATGAACATGTTTCAGACTGCGGAAATGTGCGCTTCCAAATGATTTTTAGTGTCAAAAAGGTGCAAAATTTTATATAAAACCTTCAATAACTCGAAAAGTATGAGAGATAAAAATATGCTCTTTTGGAGAAAGTTATGCGTTTTTGCAAGTGACAAATAACACTAGAACAATTGAAAATTGTACAAAATCATCCAACCAAGTTATGATGAAAAAAGTGATTTTTAGGGGTGTTCCACAAAAAACTCCACAAATGTACATGAAAATCAAAAAATATGCATACGGTGTCTTCAGCAAAGTTGTTTCTTCTAATATTACCTACAACTTTCCCGAATAAAGTTTATTTTTAAATTCATAAATACGAAAAATAAAATTTCGTTCTCACTTATAGGTGGATTAATCACCAAACTGGCACTTTCATAAAATAGCGATTATTTTATGGAAAAACTTTCCCGAAGACACTATAGTACTAAAATCATGTTTTCAAGGTCAAAACAATTTCGATCACGTTTTTTCAGCGACGGCTACAGTGTGCAATGATGACTTTTCAGCTTGCATTTCAAAGTGATAAAACTCAGTCTTGATAGTTCATATTGACTTGAAAATGTATCACTGTACAAGCTAACATGCATAAAATATGCTGATACTTTTTCAGCTGTGTCAGTGCTAAACCAACTGATTTTCTTTGATTCGAAATCGTGATATGAATTAGCAACAATCATCAACGACGCGTACAAATTTCAATGACGACCTACTTCGCCTTAAAACAAATTGTAGATTTCCAAAACATTCCTGTTCCTTGACTCGATATTTTCCTGAGTCCATGGTCTTTTCACCACAACTGTGATTTTGAAAAATATCAATGAATCTTACTACTTTGTAGCAGCTATCCGGAAGAATATGCTAGAAGATTCTGTAACTTTTGAAATATTTCACAACAGAAGAAACACTACAACAGCATATGAGGATATAATTATTTCAGATTAGAACACTACAACAGTATTGAACCCACGTTCTCGATAGAGTATGGCCAGAACATAAATTTAGGCGATTTTGCGGTCATCAGTATCATGCGATTTGAAAGATTATACGTTGCATTTTGCTCTAAAATTTCGTTGGTACGTGGCTAGCCACGTCGGGTAAGCTAGTTTTAAATAATAAAATGAGCATGATTTTAGCTGTTGTTTACAAAGTATTGAGTTAGGTCTTCTGCCGAGAATCAATAAGCGCTCCGTACTTTGAAAATGACATTTAATATTTTTAACGTGATAGACAATTAAAAGCTAAAAAAATGATCTATCTCGAAATGTATTCATCAGATTCCCCAATAATTGAAGTCCTGTTTAAAATATATTAAAGTATTTAGTAGTCAACGAAACCCTTTTTCTAATTCTCTACCAAACCACTACAGTCGCCTCTCCACATCTCGATATCGAAGGGACCATCGAGATAGGGAGAGATCGAGACACAGAACATTAATTTAATGAACACTAGATTGAAAATCAATCCGTTACTAGGAAAACAATAAACAAACAAGCTTCATTTCGAGTATTCAAATTGATCTGAATCGCTTAAATTTGGTCTAGTAACCTTTGATAATATTCATATCGACATATGGAGAGAAAATTAGAAACATAGAATCATCAGGAACACATCGAGATATGGAGATATCGAGATAAGGAGGATATCGAGATATGGAGAGAGAAATCGTATGCAGAATGAAGGGACCGAAGCAATCATCGACATAAGGAAAGATATCGAGATGTAGAACATCGAGATGTGGAGAGTCGACTGTATATCCTTGCCTATGAAATTCAAAAGGCATCCGACGCTTGAAGGAACACGAATACGATTCTTGTTAGACATAACATATGTTCTACATAATCAATTAAAACTGTTTAGTTATTCGAAATATTGATTATAATTTGGGTAATCTGATTGAAATTTAACAGTTCATATCCGCGCGAAAGCTTCAAATCAACTTTCAAAGTCGCACCAAACAAACCTGTATTGTAATAGTTATGTAATTCTCGATACATTGATTCAAAATTCTACAATTCGAATCGGACAAATAATAAACGAAGACATTTCTATTACCTTATCATGTTAAAAAACTATTCAACTAGTGACTATTCGTGGCATCTCGCTAAAAACAATGCTATTATGAATACCACTTCACTGCAGTTGTCACTCCACTGAGTTCATTTTCAGTCACTTCACCGTCCGTGACAACGGGAATAGAGCAAAACAAGTGAAGTGTAAGTGAGCGTGAAAGTGATATTCAGAATAGGGCCCTCTATGAAAAGCCGTTTGAGGGGACCATCACAGTAACGATGATTTTTTTTTTTAATTTAGTGTGGTTCCATGAGTCGATATCGAGTAATGGAACATCGACTCATGGAGGGTTCACTGTATTTGAATCCATGATCATAGACGATGATCTTAAACTCTTGATCCGCCTTAAAAACGTGAGGAGAAGGCAATTTCAACGCACTCGCGATCCTGCTATGAAATTTATATGGCAGGATATGCAGTTTGAAAGCGCGCACAATTTTAATGTGGGACTTACTAGTCCAATTTAAAATCAAGTAACTCAGGACTTCGAAAATATTCTCAATCAAGAGAACGTTTTAGAAAATGCCTAGGAGACTGATTTGGAAGAAGTGAGAACTATTATTTAAAAAATTCAAAAATATGAAAGCTCCTGGCGATGATGCAATTTTCTACATCCTCATCAAGAAACTTCCAGAAAGTAGCTTATAATTTCTAGTTGATATATTTAACAAATGTTTTCAGTTGGCATTTTTTCCTGTCAAATGGAAAAATGCCAAGGTTGTACCAATTTTAAAACCAGACAGAAATTCTGCAGAAGCTTCTAGCTATCGCCCAATCAGTTTGCTTTCCTCCATCAGTAAACTTTTTGAAAAGGTCCATTTTGAACAGAATGATGGCCCACATCAACGAAAATTCAATTTTTGCCAATGAACAGTTCGGATTCCGCCATGGACATTCGACCACTCATCAACTTTTACGTGTAACAAATTTGATCCGTTCCAACAAATCTGAAGGCTATTCTACTGGTCTTGCTCTTCTAGACATAGAAAAAGCATTCGACAGTGTTTGGCATGAAGGTTTGATTGTAAAATTAAAAAAACTCTAATTTTCCAACATACATTGTTGAAATAATTCAAAGTTATCTGGCAAATCGTACACTTCAGGTTAATTTTCAGAACTCCAAATCTTAAAGACTTCCTGTAAGAGCTGGTGTTCCTCAAGGCAGCATTTTGGGACCAATATTATACAATATTTTCACATCTGACTTACCTGAGTTACCTCAGGGATGTCAAAAATCCTTGTTTGCGGATGACACAGGCCTCTCCGCCAAAGGACGAAGCCTGCGTGTCATCTGTAGTCGATTGCAAAAAAGTTTGGACATTGAAGGTTTGCTTCCAAAAATCAATTTTTAATTTTCCCACATAAACCAAAAGCAAGTATCTAGGGCTTCTTCTTCTTTCTGGAGTTACGTCCCCACTGGGACAGAGCCTGCTTCTCAGCTTAGTGTTCTAATGAGCACTTCCACAGTTATTAACTGAGAGCTTACTATGCCAATGACCATTTTTGCATGGTGGCAGGTACGAAGATACTCTATGCCCTGAGAAGTCGAGATAATTTCCAACCCGAAAAGATCCTCGACCGGTGGGATTCGAACCCACGACCCTCAGCTTGGTCTTGCTGAATAGCTGCGCGTTTACCGCTACGGCTATCTAGGCCCCATTAATTAATTAGGGCTTATGCTAGATAAAAATTTAACTTTTAAACTTCACATTGAGGGCATTCAAGCGAAATGTAACAAATACGTAAAATGTCTTTATCCACTTAATACTCGAAAATCAAAACTTTGTCTTTAGCACAAACTTTTAATCTTGAAGCAAATATTCAGGCCAGCCATGTTGTTTGCTGTACCAATGTGGGTTAGCTGTTGTAATATGTACCAGGAAAAAATCTCGGTAGAGAACTCAAAAAAAAAATTAAAGCTGGTCCAGCTCCCTCCCTGGTATTTATGCACTAATGAATTACATTCAACATCCAATATTGAAACATTGTTCAATAAAATTATCAATGGTTTTAGGCAATAATTGATTCTAACTTCTGTTGTAAATTCATATCTACTTTTGCTGAGGAAAAAAGAATGGTTTGATGTCAAGTTTGATTCTGTGCTGATGCATGATGGACCAACAAGCCAGATGGATGAAATGGAACTGTTATCAAAGTAACCATTGACATTATTATTTTCTGCGTTGAACTTCAAATTGACATCCGGTCAACGAAAAAAAATCGAACTTTACAACCCCGCGTGAGTGATCGTGTGCTTGCTTTCAGTCTAATTTATCACAACGGCATAAATACCAATTATTGAAAACGGTGGCAGAAGCATCGGGACAAAAAGTATTAATATCCGTGGTCACGCACAAACAACGGACCCATCAATAATTCCCGACGTTTAATTAATCCGACCCGTCGCGTTTCGCTGTTGTTGTTTGTCGTTACTATTGGTTTATGGCGAAAACAGAAAAAGTGATAAAAAAACAGCGTAATCGGAACGCGGACAGTGATTGGTTTTGCGGATGGTAATCGGGAAATTCCAATTCGAACGTGACAAAGCCCGCCAATCGATTGGCCTCATTTGCATATTGTTGTGCCCTCGCGTGCGCCACTGTGCTGCTTCGATTCGGCATATGCGTGTAAATTATTGAGGGATTTATATTTACGTACCCGATGGAAAATTGTTTCGGTTGTACATTGCACAGTGTACTATTTTGGGAAATAATACGGACGCACTTCGGCCGCGATCTAATGGTTTATGAAAAATACGCAAGAGATAACAAATTTGTCTTAAGCCGTTCGATCGTTACTGAATTGCGTCCGTATTTTCTCACAATATAGTACACTGTGCATTCTGAAGCTGTGACCTCGATAAATCCCCTCGCACGAACCCATATCGGACTGAAATTGATAATGAAATTGATGACCACAGGAAAAGTCCTACTTGTCATCTCGATGCTGCTGCTTCTGGCAGTTGCGTCACTTACATCAACGACGACGACGAAAGAAGAGCAACCTGGCCGGCCAAGGTTTTTCCGCTTTTCCAAGCACCGTCAGCGAAATGGTGTCCAATCGAATGAGTTTTACCAGCTCAGCATGAATGCAAATCTTGTCGCCTGTGGTGAAAGCGGTGGCGTCGATGTGGAAAATGGCACTCGGCCAGGTGGCAAGATGGAGGCGACGAAGCGAACTGGAATCGATGACAGCTGTCAGGACAAAATTGTGGCGGAGATTTCCATCGAAACGGCGGCAAGTGGACATCACAGCTGGGTAAGAAAAAGTTTTGATATGGGGGATATTGTTAGATTCTTGGAATGTTGGATATGTTGTAGCAATTATCTCTGAAGCGAATCAATTAAAAAGCGATAAAATGGGTTGAACAGATCGTCATGAATGTCAACCCATTATTCACTTCATTATTCCAGAAAGAACTTATCATATATAAGCAATACATAATTTCTGCCCATAACAACATAATTGTCACATTCGCATTATTGACGATTTTTGGTAAATATCGTGGAACATCATCCAATACTTTCGATCAACTTGATAGAATCTGGAATCACTTTCAAGATTATTCGGCTGGTTAACAGTAGAAACTGCTGTAGTAGAAACGAAGTTTTGAAATGGAAATAACATGGATTAGATTAGATAGAAGTCAAATATAGGAATAAAAAAATAAAGGTCATTTAGGTGGATAAGTGTAGGGAACGATTATTTCAAGCCATTTATTCGAAAGCCCACACAGATGAGACAAACAAGACTCTTAATGAAGGGAACGAGAGTTCTGGTCCATGTAGAGAGTCAAACGAAAGGAATTATGATTGCAACCCGTTTGATTTATTCAAGATTGGCAAATAAAACTGATAGAATCTATAGATTCTGGTTGGAGAATATTTTAACGTTGATAAATAAATAGGAATGATCAATTGGTGATTGATTGATGAAAATGGTTCAATAAGATCAATTTAAACTGATCTGAACTTGAACAAATGCAACCAGTTATCTCTTGAGGATAAACCAACTAGGTTTTTACTTATATGGGCACAAATAATTATAGTCAATCAAGTTTAACATTTTCAGGTAACACAGCGTAACAAAAATGACATTTTTGCGTGTCTTAAGAATCAAATTATGTGTCTCTAGTAGATTTGGGTCTGTTGAATCTGATGCCGTTCTCAGAAATGTGCTGTCTTAGCTACAGGTCGCCAAACACTGGTTTCATTGATGTTTACATCAAATTTAAACAATGATTTATCTAAACATATTGTGATATAATCTACCAAGCATGCCAAAAAGGACTTTAATTTTAATAGAGAAACTTAAAAGTAGATGGAATACCGTGTACCTTTTAATTCCGCTCCTAAATGCTTATGATACGCGTATTTCGACTACCACTTGCAGTCTTCTTCAGTGTCAGTTACTCGTATCCACTGTGGATACGAGTAACTGACACTGAAGAAGACTGCAAGTCTCGCGGAACATTACTAAAGGACCTATCTAACATTGAGAGGCACTCTTTGTTTACTTTCTCTTTCATTAATAACTGAGTCACATTAATCTCTTCTGTTGCGTTTTTTGTATGAAACGCTAGTCAAGGAAATTGACTTTCGATCTATAGTGAAAAACTTCCCAAAATCTTTAGTATTCCACTGGTATAATCAAAAGAGAACGAGAGAGAAGAGAATCTCTCATTTGTACATAGGTCCTTTAGTAATGTTCCGCGAGAAGTGGTAGTCGAAATACGCGTATCATAAGCATTTAGGAGCGGAATTAAAAGGTACACAGTACTCCATCTACTTTAAAGTTTCTCTATTTGAGATTCTGCTCAGAGGATTCGAACATTCATTAAAGAGTTTTAATTTTAAATTTGGATATAATTTGGTTGAAATTGAGGTTTAATTGATTTTTCATCATACTTGCAGTTTCCATACGAAATTCTTAGTTTCTTTTATATGGCAAAATACAATACATTTCTAAACCAACAAAAAATAAATTTTGAGCATCGGAAGTATTGTGAACTTTGTTGTTATGTATTGTTAGACACATGAAGTTTGGGTTCTGAGGCAAATTAACGTTCAACGCTCCGTAATCGTAATCATCGTCATCATCGAAACTTTAAAAGCAGTTTTTCTGTTCAAAACTTAAAATTATTCGATGAAAATGTGTTCACTGTGTCTCGGTTGGGTAATAGAATACAGTGAACACATTTTCCTGTAAATTTTCTTGATTTTCAATGATGGATGTTGCCCCCTTAAGCGAATATATATTGCCATACAAGCTGACAAACTTGCATGCAAGTTGGCCGAAATAGTCAAATTTAGCATTTTCAACAGCCAATACAGGTATGTTCCGTTTTTATCGGCGATTTTCAGGTGACAAAAACGGAACCGTGACAAAAACGGAATAATTTTCTTAGACAAAATATTTTTCATCATTCTGCTTATTCTTTTTCTTCTTCTTCTTTATGGCATTACATCCCAAATGAGAAAGAACCTTCTTCTCAGCTTAGAGTTCTTATAAACACTTCCGCAATTATCAACTAAGAGCTTTTTCGCCTAGGTACATTTTTTGAATTTTTGGGCCACATCCGACTGATGATTAAATGTGAAGTTATGTTGCGAAAGTTTTGCAAATTGAAATGAATACTCACGGTTTCCTGCGCTTCGAATTGCCAAATTTAACAGTAGAATAATTGTGGTTATTACTACCAACTTCGACAAGGATGCACTAATCTAGAACAGACCCACCATCGCCTTTTAGCGTTACGTTAGATCACAAATAGACTGGCAATAAACAAACCTTAAGTTCTAATTTTTTGTTGAGTAAAAATAGTATTAAATACTAGTGGTCCCGCCAAGCTTTGTTTTGCCATCAAGCTGAAAAATGACATGTAATCTCCCATACAAAACGACAGATTAGTCTCCAGGTGTTTGTCCAGTTATTTCAGATAATTTTCTAAACCGTTTCCTTCACTCAAAAACGTTGGAACACTTGACCAATGTAACAGTGAAATAATCATGTAAGTCTATCAGGCCGTTCTCAAGGCATTTCGTGACGTACAAACGCAATTCCATTTTTATTTATATAGAAGTTCATCAAAAACCTAAAAGTATACAAACTCTAGAACAAGCATCACCAAATAAGAACTTTTTGGTAAGAAACTCTTTTGTAAAGTTTTCTGAATAAGCGTATGGCTGTTGGTATTAGATTCATAATTAACCTTTTAGTCTCCATGTGGGGAAGGGGCTCAGGTATCATGTATCAGAACGTCGGCTCAAGCGGCACGTTCCCCTCCAAATGGGAGATTTGTGCCATCACCATATGCAGCCTATCTCATCACTTACCGGAAAGGACTGGGGAAAGGAAGGAGAGAGGGAATAGGAAATGCGGAGAAGGAAATAGGAAAAAAAATGCCCATGAGGGCAAAAACGCTAAGACGAAGAGGAACCGTAAGCTCATTAACAAAATTGATTTGATTGACTGCGTAGAACTAGAACTGATAGTCCTTTAAAAACAATAATAGTTTGTAAAAGGTTGGTTCAGCAAATAAGCAGAAAATGTATACAAAAAAGTGGTTTTGACAGTAAACTGTACTTGCAACAAAGGTTGAAAGGCAAATCATGATTGATTTGAGACGTAGTAGAGTAACTACGAAAGGGTGATTTCGATTAATACCAAATGCGGACAGTTATTTGGAGTTTGTAAAAAAACGAAAAAAAAATCTGTAAATTTATAAAACGAAGAGTAAAAAAAATACTTATATATAAAAACAAATAAACACAAAATTCACAATTTCAATTTCTGTCAAACAAAGTTGGCACAATATTTTTCAGTTCTTTTTCTTATTCTCTGAAAGCTTTAGAGTGATTTGAGAAAAACGGTAGAAAATTTTGTAATTCCTTTTTTTCAACACCCGCAATGAGTTCTCGTCTACACCAATAACGAGAAATCTACGACCATCCGATCGACTTCGATTTAATGAAAAAACTCTCCAGTATCGGGTATCCAATCCAGTATTGAGACGGGCAATGTTCTTCAACACATCGTCAGGGCGGAGATGTTCTTTTATATACCGAGGAAACACTCCCACAAATCGTTGAAGTGCAGGAAGAGGCACAAAACATTTCACTGTGAAGCGAAAATCCAAGGTGGCTGAGCTCAGTTGATTGAGTGAACATTGCAGCCACTCCAGGCTAAACGAATCCACCGCCTCAATCCACAGATCATCACCGGAAAATCCAAAGCCGACAAATTTTGCCTGTTCTGCATTTGGGGGAATCAGGTCTTGAAGCGAGGCCAGTTCTCCTAAAAGGTAGTCCAAGAAGTTTTGGTCAATTTTTGATTAACGACACACCAAAAGGCGAAGATTTCCTTGATATTTAGTTTTTTTTCCTTGTTGGCTTGCGGACTTGTAGCAGCCCGTTTCCCTTTGCGCATAGTGTTGTTCACATCGGTGATGGTTGTATCTTTTGATGTAGATGGTAGATTTTCCGTTGGTATAGTGTTTTTCTCGGGGTTATTAGAAGTAACCGTAGTTTGCGACAGGGAAGCCATGGAAATAGCTTCATCCCCGCTTGAAGCAAGCAGACTATCGGTATCGCAGTTGGAATCCATGATGAATTAGTAGATAACTACAATAAATTCAACATAATGAGCTATTTTTACATTAGACATCATTATATGAGGTGTTTTACTTACCAAATGGGAAAGTATTTGATAGAAAAACGTTGTGAAAATATGTATTATATTATCGCGAAGATGAAGCACTGATCAAAGGAGCACGTGACTAATGACGATGGTCAATAAATCGAAATGAAATGCAGATAATTGCCTAGTGCACAATGTATTCGGGGATGATTGTATGGCAACGTGGAAATGATAGAAACAATACATTGTTGTTTACGGTCGAAGTAGAGAAATAGCTTATACGTAATAGATAGCAGTAAATGTATACTGTGGTTGCGCATTAATTCAAGGCGATGAATTTGCGATGTTTTCAGACACAATGGGTAGTAAGTCTGAAGCGAATAGCAAAAAAAATGAAAAAAGAGCTGTTTTCTGCGTAATAATCGACAGAACAAAAATGATGAAATCACACAGCCGTTCTGTTTAAAAAAAATAAAACGGTTGTGTGTTTTTATTTCATTGATCCTGTGGTATTCGGATTTGAGTATGAACTGAGAGCGGTTTGGGGGTTTCGGATGGAGCGTGTGAGAGATGGGTGGGAGAGTCAAAAAAAGAGAGAAATATAGAGTGAGTGTTATTTTGTATCATTGGAAAACATAGTGGTTTTAATTATTAATAATTACTGATGATCCTGAGGATATCACTTTGGCGATCCTGCCATGATATTGGTAAGTGAAATATAAAAAGAATAAATTATATTCATTGCCCGAAACGAAAAAAAAAAAAAATAAGGCAAATGGTACATGAAAGCTTTTAGAAGTGTTGCCAGGAATATCAACATTGTATATCTTGCAACTTGTAACGATTTTATGGATTGCTATGTTGTATATCTTGAACTGCTGTCTACCATTTTTTTTTTTCTTCAATTAAAATATACAAATAAAGAGAATATACAAGCAATCGCAAAATTGACATTATCGTTTGAGCCGGAAAAGTCCATGGCCAGACAAACATTGTCTGATTAATGGCTGAACAGGAGAAGGTCCATTGTTGCCAAGCATTATAAAGTTGAGCCGAGTTTAGCTCATGGCCAATAAAAAAAAAATTGATATCTGAACATAACTGATTTTCAACTGGCAAAGAACTAAACGGATATGGTCAAAAGTGATACATACAAGAATACGCTGAGTATAGCTCACAGCTACAATTACGCTGAGTTTAAGCTCATAGCTAAATTGAATAAATGTGAACTGCCATCACGCAATAGTCAAAATGAAACATAAAAAGTACGCTGATTATAGCTCACAGCTACTGAGTAAATATAAACTGCCATCACTGCAAGCAAAAAAAAAAAAGAAACACGAATGTCCAACTTCATTGCAATGTGAAAATAAAAGCTCTTGAATCGGCACATGGTGTGCGAAACAAAACAAAAAATCGTTGTGATTAAAAAGAGACAACTAACAAAGCGAGAGCGACTGTCAATAAGCGCAGTGAATTTATTGACTACTCAAACACGCTCTTCGGGATAATGAGCAAAATATGAGTAAAAGAATATTTTAAGGACAGAATTTGCTTAGATTTTGTCAGTAGCTTTTCTTTAGAGTGTAAGCATTCATGCATGTCATGTCATATTTTTTGCACTGGGGTAACAGCTTCTGCGCTTGCGTTCAATCATCTATCGGACTCTTTTCAACTTCTGGCATTCAGTTTGATGTTTGTCAAGTAGCATAACACTGCAGGTAGAAGAAGACAGACAAAGTTGTTTTCTGTGTTCGGAAAAAGCTCATTTCAGTGTGGCGGCATAGTGAAAAAAGTAAAGTAAATCACTGTTCGTAACGTTTTTGATCTATTATTACCGTGAAAATGAGTGGTACTTGGCGTGAAAGCGAGCGCTCATCGTCGGAGGAATCAGACACGGAAGACGGTGGAATCAGTAGTTTGTTACCGGCTGTAAAACAAGAACCGAAACGTCCAACTACGTCGGAGTGGTTATCGGGTACGTGGCCATTGAAATCATTCGACGAAGGTTTGCCGACTAACAAGCGAAAAGCAGAATGGATTCGTTTTCGCGATCAATTTGAGAGAATTGTCTCGTGTAAAGCGCCGGTTAGTCCTGCGACAAGGCTCACAGGAATGAAAATCTTCGCCGGGAATTACCTGTTGAGCATTATCGAATTGCACGAAAAGTTCCTTAATCAGGATTCGAATGATGTTTATGCTGATACTGTTTCTGCATTGAACAGGTAAAGTTGCAAGGTTCTTATTTTCCAATTCATCTTTTTTTTATTAGTGAGACTAAAAGATTGGAAATATTATTATGTTGTTTATGCTATTTTAGATATTTCAATCAGACATGCGATCCTGCTAAAGAACGTCTGAAGTTTCGCGAGATGCGTATGAATTCAAACGAATCATTCGGCGATTGGGTGCTACGGCTAGAAGCACAAGCAAAATTTTGTGATTTCGCCGATCAGCAACGCGAAGAGGAATTTCTGCAAGCGCTCTTAAGACGTTCAATTCCAGAAATAGCGGACAAACTCTATGAGATGTCAGATATGCTCGATAATAATCTCCAACGAATTATCAAACACGGCAAGCATCTGGACTATATCCGAACGGAAGTGGCCGAGTTGAACAGAGTACCGAAGGATGTGACAAGCTTGGACAGGGGCGATGAAAATGTTGAGATCCGACCGGTCAACGCTTTGCATTCAACAACACCAAAGCAGGGATTCCATCGTTTTGAACCGTATCGCAGAAAACAGCAACCATCGCAGAGTTTCAACTCTCGTTATCGATATGGTAATACGCAGCAGCGAGATGCCCGTGGGAACCATGATGTTCGATCTTGCACAAAATGTGGACGTTTGCATGGCCCTAAGGAATGCAAAGCATTTCGGGTGAAATGCTACTCTTGCGGAAAAGTTGGCCATTACGCCGAATTCTGTCGCACACCGAGGGGTACTGATGCCAATTATCCTGCGCGAACCAACGATGTTAAAGCCGAAGCTGAACGAATTAATCAGGTAGATAATGAAACAACGTCACAGTAAAATACCAAGTGCCTACTAATATTGTCGAAATTCTAATCAGGACGTGTAGTAATAAATAACGTTCTAAAATGTTTTTTTTTCTATTATTTCTGTTTCCATCTTGTTTACAGTTGATTACACAAAAGCCTACTCTTCAACGATCTTTGAAAGATCCTAGGCTTGTCGATTGCGTAATCGGTACTGAGTGCATCAATTTTTTAATAGATTCTGGTGCCACCGTGAATACTATAACTGTCGATAGCTGGAACAAGATCAAGAAAAATTGTAGATCAGTTATTCATGATTTGGTGGCCTTTCCTGAAGAAGTCCTGAAAGCGTACGCCCAACAGGGTTCTCTCGAGGTCGAGTGCTCTTTTAGAGCCTATATTGGCGTGGCGAATCATAGTGCATCGTTACATTTGGCCAAATTTTTCGTGGTGAAAGGGACTCAATTATCATTGCTTGGATTTGAAACATCGCAAAACTTGAATCTAATTCGTTTTGGTCCTCCAAAAACAGATGAGGATTGTGAAAAAAATCAGGGACCGCAGGCTATCTTTAATCTCAGGACGGAGACTAAGGAGTTTCCGAAGGTTCGAACCGATCCAATCAAATTCAAGATTGACGAGTCGGTGTCTCCGATGCAAATTATTAGATACAACATTCCGAAAGCTTTTGAGAATGCTACTAGCGAGAGGTTACGAGCAATGGAACTGAAAGGGATAATCGAGCGTGCGGATAAGGAACATCATACCATTACACACGTCTCGCCACTTGTACTGGTACCAAAGGGTACAAATGATTTCCGCATCGTTGTCGATTATCGGGCAGTCAACAAAGCGATTATTCGGGAGCCGTACCCTATGCCGTCACTGGAGAAAATCTGGTCAGACATTCCGAAAGGCACGATGTTCTTCACAAAACTTGATCTGAAGGACGCATATTTTCATGTTGAATTGCATGAAAGTGTTCGCCATTTCACCACTTTCATGACCGCCAACGGACTTATGCGTTTTAAAAGACTGCCTTTCGGTCTGTCATGCGCACCTGAACATTTCCAACGGGTGATGGAGAAAATATTGGTTAAATGCAAGAACGTCATAGTTTACCTCGATGACACTCTTATTTATGGGAGGACACTGGATGAACTGAGGGGAAATGTAGCCGCTGTTAAAGAAGCGTTATATGAGCATAATCTCACCATAAATGAGGAGAAGTCGAGGTATGACCAGCAATCAGTTGATTTTTTGGGGTTTACTATTGACGGAAGTGGAATTGTGCCCACCCAGCAGAAGATCTCTGATATCAAATCGTTTGAACGGCCCAAAAACGCGTCTGAAGTCCGGAGTTTTCTAGGCATGATGACCTTCATTAGCCCGTTTATTCGCAATTTTGCCCATAAAACCAAACCGTTACGGGAGCTGTTGTCGGTTGATTCTAAATTTGAATGGACCGAAGAACGACAGATTGCTTTTGACGCACTGAAGGATGCAGCGGAAAATGATTTGATTAAACGTGGCTACTTCGATGAGAATGACGATACCATTTTGTACACCGATGCATCACCTTGGGGAATCGGAGGAGTTCTAGTACAGGAGGCCGGTGGTACTGAAAATCGTCGGATAATTGCTTGTGCTTCGAAAAGTCTGACCGAAGCGGAGCGTCGGTACCCTCAGTTGCACAGGGAGGCACTAGCTATCATCTGGTCTATGGAACGATTCGCGTACTACCTGCTAGGAAGGAATTTCACACTAAGATGTGACAACGAAGCACTTATGTTCATGACTAAGGCAAAGGGTAAAGATGTCGGCAAACGAATTTTATCCAGAGCTGAAGGATGGATGTTGCGGATGGACCACTATTGCTTCAAGTTCGAGCATGTAGCAGGTATGAATAACATTGCGGATGCACCTTCAAGGATTGGTAGAATACGGAGCGATCCGCATTTTGGTATGGATAAAGAACCCCACGAGCTGTGTTCAGTAACAGCGGATCTGGGAATTATGAACGATCATCTGCTTGCTTTGACCACGGCGGAGGTCAAAGAAACTTCGGCCAATGATAACGAACTTCAAACTGTGATGAAATGGATCAAAAAGACCGAGAAATGACCGGAACAAATCGCAAGATATTAAGCTTTCCAACGTGACATGTATGTGCAAGGTGGATTGTTGATGAAGCAGGAGAAAATGGTCCTACCCATCCTTTTGCGAACTCGTGCGCTGCAGTTGGCCCATCGCAGCCACCCTGGAATGTCCACTATGAAGAACTTTTTACGACAAGGGTTATGGTGGCCAAATATGGATCGAGAAGTGGAAGACTTCGTTCGAAGCTGCCCGGAATGTCAGCTGGTAACCGCAGCAAATCACCCATTGCCTATTACGTTGACGGAGCTTCCGAAAAACCCGTGGGATTACGTCTCAATGGACTTCTCAACAGCATCGGATACACACAATTGGAAAGCCCTTGTTCTCACAGATAACTACTCGAGATTCTTAGTTGCGTTGCCTATGGAGAAAACAGATGCCGAAGCCGTTAAGAATGCATTAAAGCGGGTTTTCAACACGTACTACATTCCAAAAACAATGAAAGCGGATAATGGTCCTCCGTTTAACAGCGCCGACCTTAAGACATGGCTGCAGAGTGTGTGGGGAGTAAAGTTAATTCACAGCACACCATTGAACCCAACAGAGAATAGACTAGTTGAAAGAAGCATGCAGGGTATCAACAAAATATCTGCCATCGCGCGCTTGGGGAAAAAGAATTGGAAGGAGGCTCTGGCCGAGTATGTAGCAGCTTACAATACATGGCCGCATCATGTTACAAAGGTACCGCCAGCTGAACTGATGTTCGGAAGAACGGTGCGGAGTTTATTGCCAGATGTACGAACGGATTCTAAGCAACTTGTGGACGAAGAACTACGAGACCGAGATCAATCTTCCAAGTTCAATCGCAATGCTAAGGAAGACGTTAGGCGCAAAGCTTCTGAACTGAATATTAAGGTAGGGGACACCGTTTTGGTCAGCCAGGCGAAACGTGATAAAACGGATACACAATACAGAAATGCTTTTCATGAAGTCGTTAAAATTACTGGAGCTGGACGAGCGACGGTTAAGGATTTAACCTGGGAGGGAGAAAACCAATTCAAAATTTCTGTACGTCACAGTGAGCCGAGATTCCGCTGTCACGAACTGTCACTGTGAGCCCAGATCTCAAACATTGGACTAACATGGAAAAAGCGCGTAACTGATTAAAACACATTTTCGCATTTCATCAAAAGTGACAAAAATTGAATGAAAATCAATTCATACACAAAATGTAAGTAATGTCACGTGAGCACCTTCCAACTGATTGAATATAAAGCATTGAAAAACGCATCGTTTTACTTTTTCCAATGAAAATTATTATTTATTGCATAGACAACTGTGGCCCTTTTTCCATGTTTGTCAGGAAAGATCGAAAGTACACAACAAAAGAAAACTAGCGGTTTTCCCCAAGCCTGCCTTGATTGTTGTTGGCAAGCTGGAGTTATCTTGCAGTTCAAACAAATGTTGTTCTATATTTCGTGTGTAGTATTGGTGCCTCCCTCCCAGGATTTAACCACGCAAAAGGTCTATGACCGTAATATGAAATTTCTGAAGAAATTTGTGAAGCGCAAGATGAGTATGTCAGAATTTGTTTAAGGGATTTTTTACAATTCTATGACAATTTTTCCTAATATTTGTTTTGTTTGATTTTTTTTTTATTAGCTGCACCAGAGGACGGGTTAGGTTCGAGTCCAGGTCATACCTATTCTGCGACAGAGGAATCAGGAGTAGCCGACGACGTACACCACCAGTCATCCTCGCAACCACCGGTGATGACCCAAGCCGGTACTCCCATTACGACTGATGAGGATAAACAGCCCTTATCCAAACGCAGAGACGCTAGGAAGATCAAGAAGCCGCAAAGATATCTCAATGCTGTGAACAATAAGATTTTGTAATGATTATTAATATTGTAAACCATTATAATGTTATCCATGCTATTATTGAAGGGGAGGATGAGGTATTCGGATTTGAGTATGAACTGAGAGCGGTTTGGGGGTTTCGGATGGAGCGTGTGAGAGATGGGTGGGGGAGTCAAAAAAAGAGAGAAATATAGAGTGAGTGTTATTTTGTATCATTGGAAAACATAGTGGTTTTAATTATTAATAATTACTGATGATCCTGAGGATATCACAGATCCGTCGACTATTATGGAGAAACCTGATTTTCGCAAAATCTGCGTGGCCCATGGTATGATGCAGAAGATCCTGCACACGAATGGAAATTGTCTATATATACATACTTACAGTTTGCAGTTTACATTCAAACATCAATCTAAGTATACCTCACCATCAAGCATTTAAACAAGAACGTAGTATTTAACACACATTTATGTAGAATTCTGCATTTTGGATGCTGCGCGACTATGGCGATGGTGGAAGATGACCCATAAATCCTGCGATTATTCGATTTTCCGCAGTCGTAAGTCTATCAGGCCGTTCTCAAGGCATTTCGTGACGTACAAACGCAATTCCATTTTTATGTATATAGAAGTTCATCAAAAACCTAAAAGTATACAAACTCTAGAACAAGCATCACCAAATAAGAACTTTTTGGTAAGAAACTCTTTTGTAAAGTTTTCTGAATAAGCGTATGGCTGTTGGTATAAGATTCATAATTAACATTTTAGTCTCCATGTGGGGAAGGGGCTCATGTCTGCTCAAAGATCAACATTCGAGCATCCTGGGATGGCAACAAAATCTTCTACAGATTAATTTATTTTCGTCAAGCATAGATAGACTACATACAATAATTACAATACTTTCTTACATGCTGTGGATTACTTCTATTGTTCTTTAGTCATGTTTTAAGCTGCTCTTTGGACATAGTAATGCCAATGAATTCGCAATGTACATTATACTGACGCATCATACGGTTTATTGGTCCGTTCTGAGCATAATGCGTTCTGCATGATTTTTCTGAAAATAATTTTCTTGTTCTTAAATACCGAGAGGGAGTGTAGAAGTTTATTTGAGAAAGAAGTGCAGCAGAGTCTACATGGTTCGAAATAATGTTGTTTATAAAGAGAATCATTGCGAATTCCCGGCGTTGCTTGAGTGTTTCCAAGTTGATGAGCATGCAGCGTGCTTCATACGATGGAAGTGGCAGTACAGTCCAATTCAATTTCCAAAGGGCGTATAAAAGGAATTGCTTCTGTACTGATTCTATGCGTTCTTCGTGTACGACATGATACGGGTTCCATACTAGGTGACAGTATTCCAGAATTGGTCTTACGTATGTAGTATACAGTAGTTTAATAGCATATGGGTCTTGAAAATTGTTGCTGAACCTCTTAATGAAGTCAAGAATGCTGTTTGCTTTGTTTATTATGGAATTATAATGTTCTACAAAAGTGAGTTTAGAGTCTAGGATTACGCCCAAATCCCTTACAATTTTACGCTTCTGAACTACTTGATTTCCTAAAAATACTTCAATTGAAGGTGTTATATATTTTCGACTAAATGCTATTGAATTACATTTTTTGATATTTAGCTGGAGTAGACTTTTTTTGCACCAAGTGAAGAATAAGTTAATGTCATTCTGGAATTCTTCTGCATCGCTAGAATTACTTACTTCCATGAAGAGCTTCATGTCGTCTGCATATATAAGAAATTTTATTTTTCTAAGTAAAAAGGAAATGTCGTGTACATACAAAATAAAAAGAAGTGGGCCTAAATGAGAACCTTGGGGTATTCCAGAGGTTACAGAGATGGGTGCTGATAATTTATTTTGAAAGCGCACTATTTGTTTCCGATGTGATAGATATGACTGGATCCAACTCAAGAGTCCTGGTTCCAATCCTATGTTTTGCAATTTGAAGATTAATAATGGTATGTCGATTCGGTCAAATGCCTTACTGAAGTCAGTGTAGAGGGCTTCTACGTGCTTGCCATTGTCCATTGCGTTGAGAATGAAAGATACAAATTCTAACAGATTGGAAGATGTTGAGCGGCCTTTAAAAAAGCCATGCTGCCTACAAGTGATTTGGTTTTTTACTTGCTGGAAAATTTTGTCGTTTACGAGAGATTCGAAGAGTTTGGGAATACAGGAGATAATGGCAATTCCGCGATAGTTCCGTATGTCAGATTTTGTACCTGATTTGAAAACAGGTACCAAATATGAGGATTTCCAAGCTTCTGGGAATTTTCCAATATTTAGAGACATGTTGAAAAGGCGTTCTAAGTAAGATATTATTGTAAGTCGGATGTGATCAAATTCATCAATTCAAGATTATATTTTTTTACTGAGTAATTTTACTCCAAATCAGTGTTTTTTTTTCAAATTTGATAGCTGTTGCTCAAAACTGTGGCGTAACATTTCTGAAAGCGACATCAAATCCAGCGACCCTGAATTTACTTTTTTTTCTTATTTATGTTACGCTGTGTAATTAGCAGCTGAGACTGCATATCTCATTCCGCTTTTAATACGTCAAAGCTCACTAAATCCATCCGACATGTGATGACAACTATACGTATTTCGATGTTCCATCTGCAACCCAACACCGAACATCGTACGCTAAACCAAAACTCATCTACTGAAATCACTGCAATGTTGAATATATTTCACCGATTGATGAAGACGATAGATACCTAGGGGGGCTGGGGGCAAGAAGGACACCTTAAGATATATAGGTTCAAATCATGGTTGATTAGTACAATTTTTAAAGATTATTCCAGTGTAGGTGCAAGCTCACCTCTTGTTCTAAATGATGTTATCGATAGATTTCAAAAATATAAGAAACACATGATGATTTGAGATTTTTGAAAATGTCCCTTCTTATGAGGTTTTTAAACGAGGCACGGGGCAAGAGTGCCACTCGTATGGGGCAAGAAGACCACCAGAGCAAAATGCCACAAATTTTGTATATTATTATTTCCCCGCCTCAACGATAAATTGTAGAGTAAGTAAAGATAAAAACAGAGGGATAAAAGTTGACTTATAGTTAAAAAGTAATTTTACGAAATTAATTTAGTTTTCATCTTATTTGACAGTAACAATAATGGTAAAAATTTTCAGAAACCATTTTGAATGTCCAAGATGGTTTATTTTGATTTTATTTAGTAGGAAACAATGATTTAATGCAATATTAAAGAAGAAAAATAAAAGTTCATTTGATTTTATATGAGAAAATTGCGGTGTCCCTTTTGCCCCATAAGACATACTGTTATTATATATGTAAAATTTAATGTCAAAAGGACTTTTTCGAAAAAAATTCCTCACAGCTATATTAAACAATTGAAAATCATCAATACTGTGCGGAAAAATGAATATGTTTTGTATTTATTGGGAGTCAAACCTTGTTTTCCAGTCTTACATTCTTATAATATTTCGCATATTTTGCGTTGGTGAGTTTAAAACATTTTTCAAATTTTTTGTACTAAACATTTTTAACTGTAATATTTACACAACCCTCAATTCATCCCCTTGATGCTACAACTAGATAACTCGAAATTTGAGATTTTTGACTTCAATATGTCAAAACATTTTTCTTAATTAGATCTGCAAAATATCCACAGGTCTTAAGCGTGTGATTCAAAATACACAAGTTAAAGATTATTTTTAAATCATAATCACTGCGATTAACCATCACCTTGTTAAACGGTCATACTTTCAAAGTTGCACATCTCAAAATTTTGATTTTCGAGTTATCTAGTTGTAGCATTAAGCGAACGAATTAGTACTCAATTTATACTTATTCTGCGTTAAACATCAAAAAATTGATTTGAACTACGTGAAATTAGAGGTGGCACTTTTGCCCCGGGTGTACTTCTTGCCCCATGTCCCCCTACATTTCGTCAGCGTGCCAACTCATAAATTTCAATTCTCATTCCCATTGTCACCATCGCCCAGGACAACGACGATATGCATCTTCATTTCCTGCTGGATGAGGTCCACCTACCGGACAGTGGAGCATACGGCCGACCGAAGGACACGTTTGCCATCAATGTAACTCTGGAGGTGCCCTACGTTCGCTACCGGCTGGAGAAAGTTCAAGTAAGGCAGATAATATTGACTTACGATTATAACTCGAGTCTATCGGAGCAGATATGATGGTTTAAGGCGAAGACGTCATGTCGAGAAGACTGGCAATTGAGATATGATGATCTGAATGACCATTTCACGTTTGTTTCTACTAGGGTCGGTGTACCAATAATAGCCGTATAGCTAAGAACGAATATTCGTACAAAATCGAAATATAAAGCCGTCAGCATTATTTTTACCTCATCTGAAAGCTTTTCATCTTGATTTTGTAGAACAAATATGAAAACGACGAATAACAGCTTTCTAAGCATGAACGTCTTCGGTTGAACCATGGATTGAAAATTTTCCCTTCACTTCCCGCATCGCCCCTATAGGTGAGGAATTCCACGGAGGCATGCAAGTCGATTCTGATCGACCATTTCAAAAATATCTGAAACTTTGCACAGTTTTTCAGTTCCATCTAAATCGTCATTTTCCGATATCAAATCTTCAAGTTGAGTCACGACTAACTTTTCAAAAGGGTGTATGTGAAAATGGTTCAAAAATATTCAAAAAGCTGCACAGCAAAAACGGTTCGTTCGATTGTTAGACAACTAAAGAAACAAAGTTAGACAACTAAATAAAGATCCCAAAAAAAATACACACAGTAAAAAAATTTTTTTTTTGCATTTAAAAACATCATTTTTGTCACAAAAACTCAAATATCTCAAAACCCTATCGGAATACCAACGTAATTTTTTGAGGGAAAACGGTCCATTATATTAGCTATCTACCATAAAAATTTGGTGATGGTAAGCCAATAAACAAAAAAGTTATGACATTTCAAATGTTTCACTAATTTGACACTTAGTGAATTTTTTTTTTTCATTGTTAATTTTTTTAGGGCCGCAGTTTGTTGCTGAATTTTTTGTTAAGGGTACCACATGAGGTTAACAAGTTGTTTTCATGATATTTTATTTAATTATTCATAACTATTATAGCATCTATTAGAAAGTTAGACGCGATCCAGTGTTGTGATCTAAAGTCTTGATAGTGTCATATTTTTTATTGTACGTAACTGAAGAAAAATTCTCTCAATAGTGTTGAACCCTTTTGATAAAAGAAACCTATAAGAAATCTAATATTGAAGACAAAAGCTACAAAAAAAGTTTTCTATACAGGTATACGACTAGTTTACCTGCAAAAAGTTTACCTCGTAGAGAACAAGGCGGGTCTATACCCAGGTGATCTAGTATACGTAAAGCAGGTCGGTTTTCTCGGCGCTGGTTTTCTCCACAAAGTTAAAATCTGATTACACCTGGGTATAGACCCGCCTTGGTAGAGAATAGACTTTGTTAATCATATTTGGGAGAAAGCGAGTAACTTCAACAACATCAAAAACATGATAGGTACATACCATGAACATACTCACGAAAAAGCTAAAAATATACTACCGCTATGGTTATAAAAGATTTAATTGTAAAATTTTTCTTCAGTCAAGCAAACGACACCAAACTAGTCAGTAAAAACTTAAAAGTGATTTTGTTTATTAAAATCTAACGAGCAACATGAGTAGTCGCTTTCTCAACTGTTGCAGGCCGTTTGCCGAAAAAAGTGTTCGAAAGAGCTACGAAATCTCACCGAAAGCACCATAGATAAACTGAAAGCGGCTGGTTATGCTCCAATATCTACATTGAATACAAATTTACGAATTTGTACGTCCTGCCGTTTAAACGTTGACAAACGGGCAATCTGTACATCATCGGTGGATCAGGTTGCAGGAAGTTCGAAAACAACAACAACTGAGGAATTACTAGATGCACCGACAACAACTGAGGATTTACCAGAAGTACCAAGTGCAGATAGTCTTGCCACGGTACCATCAGCGACATCTGTTTCAACAAATCAATCAGAAGATGAGTGCATCCAGAAGGTCAACATCAAACGCTTCAACGAAGGGATAGCTGGAATAAAAGTGACTCCGATTAAATGGACGAAGATGGGTTACGTCAATTATCCCGAGAAAAAATACCGTGAAATCAACGAAGCTGTACGAAGAAACCTCTTCAAATTAGGACCTGAGGATGTGGAAAATACAGACTACGATGAGGTAATTATGAATATGAAGGAAACGTTCTCGAATCTAGCCACGACAAAGAAAGAAAAATTATTGATTTTGTCGATGCTGCCAAGCTCTTGGTCTATTCAAGACGCCATTGATGAGTTCAAAACCAATAGAAATACAGCAAAAGAGGCAAAACAATTCAAAAATAACTGTCTTGCAACCAAAAATGCTAGGTCGAGTACTTCATTAACAGATGAGACAAAAGAAAAAATAATTCAATATTTTGAAGACGATGAAGTAAGTAGAGCTATGCCTGGCCAAAAAGATTATGTATCTGTAAAAAAGATGGAATGCGTCAAGCAATCCAAAAACGATTAATGATGACTACTTTGAAAGAAGCGTATACACGCTTCAAGGAAATTAACGAAAATATTAAGGTAGGTTTTTCCTCATTTGCAAGCCTTCGTCCAAGGCAGTCATTTGTGATTTTTCTGAAAACTATAGCTTTGTATTGCAAGATTAAGTGCAGTCCCATCACTGGAACGTACAACAAGCTACAATTCATCCATTCGTTATTTATTTCAATGGAAGTACGCAAATTGAACATTTTAGTTTTATTGTAATTTCCGAAGATTTAAGACACGACTCAGTATCTGTAAATTTGTTCATTGCCAAAATGATTAACTTTTTACGCGTTGATAAGGATAAAGAAATCAGAAAGATATATTTCATGTCTGATGGAGCAGCATCGCAGTACAAAAACCGTAAGAATTTTTCGAGCCTATGTCAATTTAAATCAAAGTACGGAATTGATGCAGAATGGCATTTCTTTGCTACGTCACATGGCAAAGGTCCTTGTGATGCTATTGGAGGAACCATAAAGCGCATGGCCACAAGAGCAAGTTTAGCCAAAGAACGTGAGCATCCAATTAAAACTGCAAAAGAACTATTTGATTGGGCGAATCACAGAAAAGAAGAAGATTTAACAAAATTATCATTTTGTTTTACTACTACTGAAGAGTACGAATTAACGGCAACAGAGCTCAGCGAGCAATATAATAACGCGAAAACGATCCAAGGAACCCAAAAATTTCACTGTTTCATTCCATTGTTAGAAAATAAAATTAAAGCAAAACTATACTCGAATTGTACTGATAATGATGCAAAAGTGTTCGATATTGTAAAAAAAATTGAATAACAATAAATAAATAAATAAGTATTAATAAAATGTTTTCATGATCTCATAACGCATACCCAAATCCAAAACTTTTAAAGTTTATATATAACATTTAGAAACTCATCGATCATACTCTAAAAAAAATATCCTGGTAAAAAAAAATTATTTTCGTGTAATCTGTTAATTCATTTTAATTTATACATATATACATATACATATAATATTTATACATATACATAATATTTATACATATAATATACATAATACTAATGAATACATGAAAACGACTTGTTTAATTCACGCAAGGCCCTTAACAATAAAATCAGCAACAAACTGCGGTTCCCGTAATAATTTACACCGAAAAAAATTTTTTTTTTCTACTAAATGTGAAAATTGTGACAGGTTTGAAATGTCATAACTTTTTTGTTTATTGGTTTACCATCACCAAATTTTTATGGTAGATAGCTAATATAATGGACCGTTTTCTCTCAAAAAATTCAACTTTGTAGCCAACTGGTCACTCATACGGATTTTGTTCTGTTGATTCCCTGTTACATTTCAAATATCCCTTGAAGCGGTTCTCAATCCTATCAGCTCCACTTTCAAATATTTTCAAGCCAACTGGAATACATATGAAAGATTTCGTAGCTCTTTCGAACACTTTTTTCGGCAAACGGCCTGCAACAGTTGAGAAAGCGACTACTCATGTTGCTCGTTAGATTTTAATAAACAAAATCACTTTTAAGTTTTTACTGACTAGTTTGGTGTCGTTTGCTTGACTGAAGAAAAATTTTACAATTAAATCTTTTATAACCATAGCGGTAGTATATTTTTAGCTTTTTCGTGAGTATGTTCATGGTATGTACCTATCATGTTTTTGATGTTGTTGAAGTTACTCGCTTTCTCCCAAATATGATTAACAAAGTCTATTCTCTACCAAGGCGGGTCTATACCCAGGTGTAATCAGATTTTAACTTTGTGGAGAAAACCAGCGCCGAGAAAACCGACCTGCTTTACGTATACTAGATCACCTGGGTATAGACCCGCCTTGTTCTCTACGAGGTAAACTTTTTGCAGGTAAACTAGTCGTATACCTGTATAGAAAACTTTTTTTGTAGCTTTTGTCTTCAATATTAGATTTCTTATAGGTTTCTTTTATCCAAAGGGTTCAACACTATTGAGAGAATTTTTCTTCAGTTACGTACAATAAAAAAATATGACACTATCAAGACTTTAGATCACAACACTGGATCGCGTCTAACTTTCTAATAGATGCTATAATAGTTATGAATAATTAAATAAAATATCATGAAAACAACTTGTTAACCTCATGTGGTACCCTTAACAAAAAATTCAGCAACAAACTGCGGCCCTAAAAAAATTAACAATGAAAAAAAAAAAATCACTAAGTGTCAAATTAGTGAAACATTTGAAATGTCATAACTTTTTTGTTTATTGGTTTACCATCACCAAATTTTTATGGTAGATAGCTAATATAATGGACCGTTTTCTCTCAAAAAATTACGTTGGTATTCCGATAGGGTTTTGAGATATTTGAGTTTTTGTGTCAAAAATTATGTTTTTTAATGCAAAACAAATTTTTTTTTACTGTGTGTATTTTTTTTGGAATCTTTATTTAGTTGTCTAACTTTGTTTCTTTAGTTGTCTAACAATCGAACGAACCGTTTTTGCTGTGCAGCTTTTTGAATATTTTTGAACCATTTTCACATACACCCTTTTGAAAAGTTAGTCGTGACTCAACTTGAAGATTTGATATCGGAAAATGACGATTTAGATGGAACTGGAAAACTGTGCAAAGTTTCAGCTCAATAGAAAAAAATTAATTAAAAAATTTACCAAATTTTGGTGCTGTTGCTTGGAATCACTCAGGTGCTGAATTGCTACGTGACCGGTCATGATCCATCGAAGGCACAGTCAACGCCTCCAACTGAGGTAAGTGCGAATGATAATCCACACCGAGGAGGGGTTCGAGTTCTTGAGCAATAATAAATTTTCCGATTTCAATCAACAGCAGAATACAGATGAGATGGTATCATCATCATCAGCGGAGCCCTCGCAAGAATCTGGCCATGCCGAGACAAAGAAGCAGCACGAGGACATTCGGGGAGAGGAACCAGATGACTGGGAGTGGGAACAGCAAAGCAAGCGGCAACACTTGGATGGATTCTATGATGATGATGATGAGAAGGAAGGTAGAGGGCGACTCCAAGGAAACGACGAAGCAGCTGAAGTTTATGCCGATGATGACTATGGTACCGATAGCGATGATACATCTACAGAAGGTAAATTTTACGGCAGGTTGCTATCGAATTGCCTCTTACCAGTACCACTGAAATTTGATAATACCAGCTAACGACAATTGGGTTTCCTCATCCTATACGCTCAAGTTGTGAATGATATTACGCACTACCTACTGTGTATCTTCACTACAAATGGAAGAGAAGAAAATTTTCCGGGTTGACTTCGTGTATTCCGTTTGGAACGAAAATAATTCCAGGGAGTAAGCGATAGGGCAAACGCAACCTTAGTACCCGAGCAGAAGAAAATAACTTCTGAATACCAAACTAAGGTATTCCATACCAGATAATTTCCAATACTTACAACCTGAATGAGGTATGAATGAGCCCTGCATAAGAGGGAAAATACCTCAAATAATATCTCAAGCATATTCTATGAACACCAAACTGATAATTAGATCAGGTATTGTAATACCTCAATAATACTTGATGGATTTTCATATAAAAGTGAAATTTTTCAATAGTAGTTCAATACCTCCAGCAGACCTTAATAGCTGTTCAATACCTCAATGAAGTATTTTTAATTGTTTTAAAGATTTTTTTCAATACCATTATAATACCAAATTGAGGTATTGACAACTGAACAATACCTAATTTTGGTATGATACCAAATGGTATGCATAAGCTATTGGGGAGTTATTTGTTCCTCCTCGGGTAGAGGTAGCGTGTTTTAACATGTTTTTGCTTAACATTTTTGCTCCTTTACACCTATAGTGGTGCATCAGTACCCATAGTGGATGGTCCCATAAGAAACCAATGGAATGCACCACTAAAGGAACCATGTTAAAAACATACCTCCACTAAAGGAACGGTGTTCCTATTATTGGTGCAAGGGTTTTTGAAGGGAAAATTTAAATAAATCGTGATTTTTATACATTTGAATGATGTAAGAATTGGAAATCTATCGACTGATACGTTGAAATCACATATTTCATGATTTTATCAGCATCTTTTGTCTGTTTTCCCTTAGGTGCACCTCTATTGGTACATTTGCCCTATGTAAATAAAACTAGTCACACGTTAAAATCTGCTCAAGGATACATGCTTCAGATTTATAGTGATATTCATTATAAACATCATATCCATATCGGCTCTTATCCGAATGCCAGTGCAGATCATTGAAAATTAATTTGTAGGGGAACTGGGGGTAATATGCCCATGCCCCGCGCGAACGATGAGTTTTACAATGCTTTTTTTTTACCCTAGATCATAGAAAATGGATGAAAATGCTTTCCCTCATATGTTTTTATGTGTTTTTCTCAACCAAATCGATAAAATCGTATAAAACGTTTTTCGCTGTTTTCGTTGCAATTTTGTGCGATTTTCAATGTCATTTTTAGGTCGATAAATAACCAAATTACTGAAACTATTGCCAAGAGCCAACTTGTGCACTGTCATAGTTTGTATTACGTGCAAAATATACACTCCCGTGCATAAGTTTGGGTTCACCCCCTAAAAAACATGCAAAAGTGTTCTGTCCATATCTCTGTGATTACACGTCCAATTGAAACTCTCTAAGTCGCATTCGAAAGGCAAAGAGTTATTCTTACTTCGTATGTATTTTTCCAAAAACATTCTTTGAACTTTGTATACTAAATTTTTACTTAAAATTGTGACATTTTTCAAAAAACACACTGAAAAATCATATTTAATTTTCTCAGGATTGGGTCGACCAAAATTTTAAATCAAAGTGTCATTAGAATCGTAAACTTAAATTCTTTGAAGAGACGCCACGAAATTTTGGCGGAAAAATCTGTAAAGTATTCAAAATCAATGAAACAGTCAGTCAAGTCATCGTGCAAAAGTTTGGGGTCACCCCTCAGTATGGTGTATCGTGCAAAAGTTTGGGTTCACCTGAACTTACTTAAATCTGTGAAATCTCAAACCAATCATGTACGCGCCATTATTTGCGCTCAAAAAAGCTTTGAACTATTAAAATCGGTTGAAAAATGGCAGAGATATTGACAAAAATGATGTGCGTGCGGCTCAGGTGAACCCAAACTTTTGCACGATTTGCATCATACTGAGGGGTAAACCCAAACTTTTGCACGATGACTTGACTGACTGTTTCATTGATTTTGAATACTTTACAGATTTTTCCGCCAACATTTCGTGGCGTCTCTTCAAAGAATTTAAGTTTACGATTCTAATGACACTTTGATTTAAAATTTTGGTCGACCCAATCCTGAGAAAATTAAATATGATTTTTCAGTGTGTTTTTTGAAAAATGTCACAACTTTAAGTAGAAAATTAGTATACAAAATTCCAAAAATGATTTTGGAAAAATACATACGAAGTAAGAATAACTCTTTGCCTTTCGAATGCGGCTTTAAGAGTTTCAATTGGACGTGTAATCACAGAGATATGGACAGAACACTTTTGCATGTTTTTTTGGGGGTGAACCCAAACTTTTGCACGGGAGTGTATGATAAATTTGCCCTCAAAAAGCTTATTGAAGGACCTAAATTTTAATCAACTCTGGGGGCAAAACGCCCACCCCTATTTCATAACACCAAACAGCCGTTTGAATTCAAATTCTACCAAACGTTATGCCACGTTGAAGTTACACAAAAATTGGAACCTTACAAATGTATATTTTTCGCATCAGCATGTATACTATTATTGAACAATAACATCTGAACAAACGCCCGGATGTATGCAACACATGTACAAGCATGATTGTGTGCGTTCGTTTACAGCATGGCTAACGCCCAGGGATGCCAAGTCAATTTTTCAAAAATCTGGAAGATTTTGAAAATTTGTCTGGAAAAGTCTGGATTGTTTATGTCGTATATGGGGAACCTTACAAATTATTTACAAAACCTTACAAATTCATTACAAATTTTATCTGGATCTTCCAGATTTTTGTAAAATGGGGCTTCAAAAATCTGGAACATTCCAGACAAATCTGGAAGGTTGGCAACGCTGCTAACGCCGAACTCAAGCGGGGCGTTTTACCCCGCAAAACAATACATATGCACTTAAGCAAATATTTTTAAAAATTAATTTATAAACCCCAGAAAAGTTAGAATGGATAGCTGTTTCTACTATTTGGTAGAAAACATGTTTGTCTATCCGACCATAATAAAAAAGAGGATAAAATAATGTTTTTCACATCTAAAATCGCTGTTCTCCTTAACGTGGGCAAACTACCCCCAGTCCTCCTAATCATTCATTACTAGTTTTACGGGCGACTCTATGACAAAAGATGGGAAGACAAAAGGTCGAAAAACACACAAAAAAGGGACAACCGGTCGAAAATCTTGTCTCACCAAATAAATTATTTTCGACCGACTTTTTGGTCATGAACCGTCCAGACACAATATACCTAAATCATTAACTGTAACTCAGCTTGGTTAACTGTTTCTCAGCTTGGTGTTCTATGAGTAATTCCACTGTTATTAACAGACAGCTTTGTTTGCGTATGTTGCCATTTACGCATTTGTATACCGAGTGGCAGTCACGATGACACTCTTCGCCCAGAGAAGTAAAAGAGATCGAGAACCGACAAGGATTAGAACTCAGACAACTTGCAAGAAGGTCTTAGATTTCGAGCTGAAGACCACAAAATCATTACAAACAAACAACTGCGATTCTAGGCACCACCGACAGTACGCTTCGGAATCCCAAGCTAGCTGTTTCGTTTTTTCACCACCAGAATGAATGTTTATTTGTTTTTCGGTTTTCGCAGTTTGTTGGACAGTGCGGAATGCTTCGTAGATGCTCAATAGCCTGGGACACGGTTATATGAAAAAAATAGATTCTCACTCCAGTCTACTTTTTGGATTGCATTTTGGTCCCATAACAACTGTGCAAAATTTCAGCTCGATCGGAGAAACTATATTTTAGCGCCAACCGTTCAAAGTTTGTATGGGATTTTCTATGGGAAAACATATTGCGATTTTTTTGCCGCTGAGACTTTCTTCTTCTTCTTGGCATTAACATCCCCGCTGGGACAGAGCCGGCTACTCAGCGTAGTGTTCTAAGATCACTTCCACAGTTATTAACTGAGAGCTTTCTTTGCCTAAATTGCCATTTTTGCATTCGTATATCGTGTGGCAGGTACGATGATACTCTATGCCCAGGGAAGTCAAGGAAATTTCCTTTACGAAAAGATCCTGGACCGACCAGGAATCGAACCCAGACACCTTCAGCATGGCTTTGCTTTGTAGCTGCGGACGCTAACCACTCGGCTAAGGAAGGCCACTTAGACTTTGGTGATCTGAATTTCGTCTTTCACAGATTTCGCTTTCGATTTCGCTGCCCCTTTTCGATCACCGCCGCCCATGTTCATGATAGCTTACCCCGGCGGGCTCAGTGTTTATCATTTTTTCTTTGTTCTCGACTCAACAGCTGGTATTGTTTACACAACAAAACCAGCTGGTCCTCCGATGTTTATAGTCATCGTCATTGTTCTCACGCTCCAGCGGATAGTGTTCTCGCGTCAAAACCAGCTGGCAGTGGCTAAAATCAAGGATGAAAGGCAAATGGTGTTTAAAATGTACCATCAGTACATTATTGGCAGCTTCTCAATTTCGTCATGAAAGTCTAATCTTTCGTGAAAATCACAATACTTTTGCAAAGAAAAATCGCCAGAGAACACCCATTGACATCTATAAAAACGCTGAACATAGATTTTGATAGGTATTTCTACGATGAACAACATTGCTGAAGGCCGCAAAGCAATCAGAAGCTTGTAAAAAAAGTTACATCCGATTCTGTTTTTGTACGGATTTTTTTTGCACGGATTTTTTACACGGCTTTTTTGCACGGTTTCTAGAAATAACACGGATTTTTTTGCAAGGTTTCTCGAAATAACACGGATTTTTTTGCAAGGTTTCTCGAAATAACACGGATTTTTTTTTTTGCACGTTTTTTTTACACGGTACGCATCCTCCGTGCAAAAAAAGAATCGGGTGTACCGCAAAAATAGGACGGCACTACCGCAATAATAGGACAGAGGAAGAGCTTCAGATTTTTGTCAAAAAAATGTATGTATGATTCCAAAAATTACTTTTTTACTTCACTATACTCCAGATAAAGGATAGTTACGGATACCCTTAGTACTACTATATTATAACCTCATAGTATAGCACTGGTCACTGGGGCACTTTTTTTTAACTTTGATCCTGACTTCTTGATCGCTTCAAGTCTCAAGTGGAAAAGCCTGTCCTGACCCGATTTTCTTCGTGGCATACCCAAATCTTTACCTTCCCTTACCATTTCCCAGCCTTCATTCCCCCTCAATGGATCATTGAAGGTAGTTTTTGCAAGTGCTCACCGCATCAAAACAAAGGCGCCACTGTATATGGGCTTTAACATTGTGACAGCATTGCTGTTCTGTCAACCACACAAGGCTACGGTGGCGCTATCTATGCTTTCCATAGCGGCCGTTTTGGTTATTTTAATTATCCATTGTTCCTCCCTTCAATCCTTCCAACACTGAACGAAAGCACCTTCTTTATATTGAATGATTCGTAATTCACATGGCCGCAAAACTTCATTTTCCTTATTTTGAATGACTACGAAAGAAGATGATGCGTCCACCGACTACAGAACGAAAATCATCCAATTTAGTAATGATTTGCTGTACATAACCGTATGACAATAAGTAGATAATTGAATGAAGTCAACGCAAATGAATAACCTACAGTTTCTGAAGGATTTTATTTCCTTCCATGTCCTAATTCGAAAATCATTCAATTACCATCTAAAATATCCTACAGCAAATTAATGATCCCAACTGTCAAATCATGCTTGAAAACATTGTAAAAATATGGTGGCAGCAGCATGGTGTGTTGACTTTTCCATCATGGATTTTGTAGGTAATTGTTATTTTAAAATGAATTCTCCTAAATAATCTTTATTGGCATCAACCGAGGTTGCAACTAGTACCGTTCGTTTTACTTTCAGGGATATATCGAGACCGCTTATACACAGTTCGTGCAATCATGTATTTTTGTGCAATTAAGGTTTTTGGACGAGGATTTGGTGGAGTCACAACGGGCAAACAGCTACTCCTGTGGACATGAGATAAACTCATATTTGTGAATAATGGAAATAAATAATGAAGTGCATTAAACTATCAACGTCTGGTTATTTTTTATCCCATTGGAATTATTGTGATGTTTTATTACCAAGCATGCAATGTGGTTTGTTTACATCCATGAATGATTATCATTCAAATTCGAACATCTTTTTGAAAGGAGAAAATAGTTTCAAAATCGGATGATTTTCATTCGGCGTGATTTGTAAACAGATGATTCCAACAGAGATGAAAATCATCCTGAATGTGTCTGAAAATAGGCATGGGGCTCGGATGAGTCGAAAATAGTTCAGTTCAAGGCGGGGGATTCCGTTCAGTGAATCGTTATTCCATTGCCCATTTCGATCCTCCCACTTGTATGTGTATGTGTATTCTGTGTTATCTGTGTTATGTGTGTTACATTACCATATCCTTTTTAAATTCACAGTTGAATTTTGGGGTAGACCTGACTAATTTTATTTTGAGCCTTAAACCGATAAAACTAATTTAATGCAATATTGTATTGCTGTTTGCGTTTGACATGCAAATCTAGTCTAACTGAGCTGCAAATGCGGTAACACAAAGTAGCCAAAGGATACTTAGCAACCACCGCCAACCTAGCAAATAAAATCAATCTTTGACATCGCCTTCCTTGTTAAAAATCTTACCGCATTTGGTGTTCCCGCATTTGATATTTGCATTTCAAACGCACACAGCAATATACAATACAAATTGAGTTCCTCCATATAAGCCATTTTACGAGACGTTCAAGTGACGTTTTCTGGAGGCAGTTGTTCAAAAATCTAGCACTACACTAGCCAGCAACTGCGCTGGCTGAGGTTTCTATTGTGTGGGCTTCCAAAGGGTCGCGGCGTTCTCAAACGACCGGTTACGGAACATGAGTCCGTTGCTCGATAAATACTTGTTTTTAATTATGAATCGTGGTTTACGGCCAACCAGCCGAGTGGAAGTTTAACAACTACCGAAAAGCTAAACATAACATATAATTTGTAATTGGATTAGATGGACAAATTGATGTGAAGATTTGCGAGTGTGCTATTCCTATACCTAAAAAACAATGCGTTCTCGGGCTAGGCATTGGATATATATATAGCAAGCGTTTTGTTTGGATGGGCATCTAATTCTTCCGAAAGAGGTGCACTTTGCGAAAAAGGACCACGTGATCATTGAGCTGAAATCGAATTCAGGTTAACTTCTGCGTTCATGAGTCCTCTCATGGCGTAGGGGTAACGCGCCCTAACTAGAAATCAGGGAGTCGTGAGTTCGATTCTCACTGAGAAGACGTGTAACTTTTTCGCAAATCTTCACATCAATTTGTCCATCCAATCCAATTGCAAATTATATGCAATGTTTAGCTTTTTGGTAGTTGTTAAACTTCCACTCGGCTGGTTGTGGCCGTAAACCACGATTCATGATTAAAAACAAGGTAACAATTTGTCAAGTTTGCGAAACAATGATTTCAATGGTTAAGGATGACACTACCGAAGATTTATATCTCACATAGGTTCTGCAAGCGATATGAGCAAGGAAAATGCGGTTCTCACTAAAAATGGCATTGCCAAAAACGATTCCGCTGTCAAGTATGTTCAATTAGGCAACATTAAGGCCCAAGTAAAAATGGTGCAAAAGTCAAAACTTAAAAAGCAGTTTTCTCTTTTTAAATATACAAATCGAAGAAAATAAAAACACACAGCTCTTTTATTTGCCAAATAAAAAGGCTGTGTGTTCTTATTTTCATCAATCTATTGTTTTAAAAGCAGAAAACTGCTTTTTGAGTTCTGACTTTTGAGCCATTTTTTCTTGCAATTACCGTAATCCGGGGTATCATTGATCAGCGGGGTAACATTGATCGGAATGACTCATCTCGTAAAAAGTTCGTATCATCATTTATTGATGGAACATTTCCAAATCGTGAATGTTGCTTCTCTTTCTGATATTCATGAGCAAATGAAAGTGAAGATTTTTTGCGAAAATTGCGTTTACCTTATGCGTCAACTTTCGAAACAATGATTTCAATGGGTAAGTACGACACTACCGAAGATTCATGTCTCACATAAGTTCTGCAAACGATATGAGCAAGGAAAATGCAATTCTTACTAAAAATGGCATAGCTGAAAACGATTCCGTTGTCAAAACTTTCATAAGTATGCTCAATTAGGCAACATTAACGAAGTACTTTAATGAATATAGAATTCCCTTAGGAAATTGCCTACTTTCAGGCGTATTCCGTGGTTCGAGGTGTTTTTATTTTTAAAATAACTCAAAAAGTAAATGACTTGTAAGCGTTTGGCCTTCATTTTCGGCTTCGGGGGTCATGATTTAAGTAAGAAACGACATTTTCAATATTAACGAACGTTGTTTACATAGGTGATCAATGTTACCCCATATCAGCTAAATCAAAAAAACACCTAAAACATTTTTTTAAAAATGCTTAAATCTTTCAAAAAAGAAAATGCAGTATATAGTCACGAGCTATGGGTGGCAGTACTTGTTTTAAAAATATAAAATTTGCAACAGTTGCATTTTCAAGCGAAATATTTAAGAAATATTCAAAAAAATGATCAATGTTACCCTGGATTGCGGTACTGTTAACAATGTTGAATTCCCTTAGGAAATTGCCTGCCTTTAGGCGTATTCCGCGGTTCGAGTTGTTTTTAATTTTAAAATAACTCAAAAAGTAAATAAGATGTAAGCTTTAGGACATCATATTCGGCTTCAGGGGTCATGATTTAAGTAAGTATTGACATTTTCAAAATTACCGAAGGTTGTTTACATGGATGATCAATGTTATCCCATATCAGCCAAATGAAAAAATCACATAAAACATTTTTGTAAACATGCTTAAATCTTTCAAAAAACAAAAATCAGTATATAATCACGAGATATGCTGCCCATAACTGCAAAACAGTCACATTCGACATTTTTGACAAAATGGAGTTAATACCATGGAAAGTCATCAAACGATAAATACCTTCGATCAACTTACTGAAATCTGTGAGATTGTTCTAGAAAATTCGAAAAAAATACCAAGTTGTTTTGTCACCTCGGTAATTATAACCGCATAACAGTCACATTGAGATTATAAATGAGCCTCGTAATGTGATTGCAACGAAATTTCTATCAGAATTATTTTCTGGTAATATACTAGGTGATATGCGATATGAGTTGTACGAAATATCAGCCTCAAATAAGCACTTTTGAATTCCTGGTAATTTTTAGAAATTTTAGTTTCCTCCCATACTACCATAAAATGCACACTTGGTATTCTATTTACTCAATGCCTAATTTTGTCGAATGTTACAAATATGCAGTTATGAGCAGTATGTGTGACAGTACTTGTTTTTTAAATATAAAACTCAGAACATTTGCATTTTGAATTAAATATTTAAGAAATATCCCAAAAACTGATCAATGTTATCCCGGATTACGGTACTCAAAATCACGATAGTCTCACAAATAATGGACACTTCAACACACCACTGGTTACAAATCGCTTCAATTTATATTTCCTAAAATCATGATTCTGGCCACTCTATCCTGAAGATACGACTACCCTAAAGGCAAAATAAAATATTGGTCCGAAAGAAATCAAAATCATTTTAGGCCAACTATGAATCATGAGATTCTGACCATCTATAAACTTTTGGAAGAAAACTTATTTTAAGCATGCACGGTAAAAAATCAACTAACAAATACATTAAACATTATAAAACTTTTAAAGTTGCAATTTGTTGCAAGATTTTTCTGCGGGACATGTTTGTTGAAGTTTCAAGCTTCATTTCTATCTGAACAGAAGTGTGGGGAAATGCGAGTAAAAAATGCTCTTGACTATCGAAGTTCAAATTTGGCATTATTTTTTAAAATTTTCAGTTTATTTCATTTGTAATATTTTTTCTATTAGTAATATGACATTATTTCAATAGTTCAGCAGAAAGCTTGTGTAAATCCTTTATGGGAACGTATTGGGATGAAGAGCATTGATGGAAAATGTAATTGTTTGATGAATTTGAAAAAAAGTTCAACAACTGCTGAAAGTGCTCCTGGCAGACACCGCCGTTTTATCGGAGCAAATTCCTCTCTTGATCATTGCATATGGTGGGCACTGGTACGGTACTGTGCCGCGCCCTGTTGTCCGTGCCATAAAATCTTCGCATATCGTTCCGGTTCATGCTATCTTTTGCTATTCATGCTTTCCTTTTTGCTTTTCTTTGGTTCTCGATATCCTGTACCATTTTTCTGTTGGATACCAGCCGTAAGCATACGGCATTTAACGACATTCTTCACGTCTGTCACTCTCTGACACTCTTCATCTTATCTAAGAAATGTTGTTAACGAATCAGGACGATGTTGATAGATCAGCATGATCTATCAAGAAGCTGGCAGGAATCTCCACTCGGGTCATACCAGGTGCGTTCGTGGCTGCTCCTACCTGGTATACTTCCCCGATATGCGCATTTGCCTCACCGATTACTATCTTAATATCTTGTTTTGGGAACTCCCCGCCCTGAAAATTAAGTAAGACTTAACACACTTTTCATTACCCTCTCCATGAAGCTTGATATAGTATGTGCATAGCTTATCTGCAAAAAAAATCCGGCAGGAAAGGAGTTCTTCAATGAATTCATAGTGTTTTTTTTTAAATGGAGAAATTCATGAAAAAAAAACAAAAAAAAATTCTAAAAGAGAATTCCCTAATTTCTTGGAGAAAACTTTCTGGATGTAACCCTGGTTTTAATTGATGCAAAAATCTCTGGTTGACCTCCTGTAGAAATTTGTGGGCAAATACTTGGGTATTTTCTTAAACGAAAAACAGGGGAACCCTTTGGAGATATTTTTCATATAAAAAATCTCGAGGGATGGTTTGGAAATAAATATATTAATTATTTAAAAAATCTATGTAGAAGTTTTAAGAGGAATCTGAGAAGAAAATCGATAAGGTGAAGATGAATCGAAGCCAAAGTTCAAATTTTCAAGAGCACGGATCTGGAAAACCAAACATCCGTTTAAGCTGAAAACATAATCGATTGGTCACCAGCTGGTGGTGACCAATCGATTAGGTTTTCAGCTCAAACGGATGTTTGGTTCTCCACATCCGTGCTCTTGAAAATTTGAACTTTGGCTTCGATTTATCTTCACCTTAAAGAATGAATTGCGGAATCATAAGGAAAATCTTGATTGAAGCCCTGAAACATTTTTTGCAGGAATTCATTGAAATATTCATAGAGTAATTACTGAATCTTTTGAAAAGGAATCTGGGAGAATATCTAATCATATTTAATATATAAACATATTTCTGAATGAATCCCTGGAGCAACAATTGAAGGATTCCTTATACGAAGAACTGAATGTTTTTTTAAACCCTGCAGGTATACCAGAATAAATGCTGGGATAATTTCAGTAGGTTTCCCTGGAAGAATTTCTTGTTTAATTCTCGATGGAATCCGTAGAAAAGTTCCATGAAGAATTTTTTCAAGAAGTCCTTTGATATTTTAAAGCACTTCTCTATATGTTATTGAATTATATTCTCAAAATTGGCTGAATTATTAATCTGTTTCCAAATGATAATTTTCACATTTGTAAATCGAAGATACTCTATGTTAGGGGAATTTGAGAATATTTATAACCCGATCATATCCTCGACCATCGATATTTGAGCCCGCGACCGTCAACCTCCTATGTACTCTTTCAGTAGGGGCCTTCCTTAACCGAGTGGTTAGAGTTCGCGGCTACAAAGCAAAACCATGCTGAAGGTGTCTTTTCGTCAGGGTTTTTTTTTATTTCCCTGGGTATAGAGTATCATCGTAATTGCCACACGATGTACGATTGCGAAAATGGCAATTTTGGCAAAGAAAGCTCTCGGTTAATAACTGTGGAAACGCTCATAATGACAGCTGAGAAGCAGGCTTTGTCCCAGCGGGGACGTAATGCCATAAAGAAGAAGGAGTACTCTTTCAGTAATATTCATTTTTTCATCCAAATTCAGCGAGAAAACAGCATTTTTCAAACTACCATCGATACCATCAAAATCGAATCGGTCCCACACCCGGAGAAACTCTGCAATGGACCACGCAATCGTCCATAAGTCATAGCACCAATCGACGCCATCTATCGCAGGAAGACGCAAACGAAGCCTACTTTTACGACGAGGACTATGATGGTAAAATGACCGGAGGCAACGCCAATGATGCAGATTTTTACGACCAGCACAACCATTTCGACAACAATTATTGCCACATTGAACGGGATACTTTTTCGCGAACGGCAAGATCCGGTGGAAGGCAATCGTCGCAGTTGAAGAGGTGATTATGGTCAGGACATAGACAAACGGATGAATCATATTGAAATACCTACTCGATAAACATTCCATTCGGTTTAGGCATCCTTTTGATTTATTTCCAGCGATTCATCTAATTCAGTTGTTTTAGGTAACATGATGAACAACACTCAGTGAAACATTTTTTAAACAAACTATAAAATAAGTTTAATCATTTAATCTAGTTCAAGGCAAGGTATCCCGTCATTAGTTTTAGCAGCCATGATGACTTACAGAACGCAATTTGAAAGTTATAAAACTCAGTGCTTAAATTTTACATTGATATAAAATAATCACTGTATGCGCTTACATGCAGAAAATATGCTAACGTTAGTGAAACAAATTGATTGATATTACCTCGAAATCGTGATATGAATTAGCAACAATCATTTTTTTTTTAACCCGTATAGGCCTGAGTGAAAGCAAAAATTCTAAAACCCTCACCGCTCAGCGAATTCTTAACGGATTCAAATGATTTTTTGACAGTATACTGGCACACATATCTAGTTTCTTGAAGTGGACAGAGGAATGTGGAAATATTCATGTGGCCGGAGTTATTCCGGTGGATCACTGGGTCAGGTCGGGTGAGAAGGGTACTGTGCGTTTGTGCCCCTGAAGGTAGGCAAATTGCATGTCACAGATAATATCCGGAATCGGCTATAATGTGGCCACTACATGGCGGAATTTCAAGTAAATTGCGTTAGTGTAAACCTTTTGAAAAACGATTGAATTGGATAACTATGGGGTTTTCATTTGATTATCCCTACAAATGACCATTTTCGAGTCCTGGGATGCCTCAAACGTACGATAAAGTGGCCAATTTGTATCTGAACATCTGTGCAAAGCATTTTAGTGCATAATTATGTATGATTTATACTTTTTGAGAATTAAAATGGTTTAGTATCCAAAAAACCTATAGCCGGATCTTCCGGGCATTACGTCCAAATGGCCACTTCCGGTATATTTTAAACGCTGCTAAACTCTCAATTTATAATTTTGAATATCAGATCTTAATGATTTATGCAAATTAAAATGATTGTCATAGCAAATAAATAAAGGTAACTTGGCATGTCCCAAAAAATAGCCCTTTTTTACCCGACTTGACCCAGTGACCCACCGGAATAACTCTGGCCACAGGAATATTTCCGAGTTCCTCTGGCCACTTCTAGAAACTAGATATGTGGGCCAGTGAACTGACAAAAAATCATTTGAATCCGTTAAGAATTCGCTGAGTGGTGAGGGTTTAAGTATTTTTGCGTTCACTCAGGCCTATACGGGTTAATTGAATGACGGCCCAGTTCACCTTAAGGCAAGGCTTGTTGCTTGGAAGCGTAGGTAAATTAAAATTTTGACAATATTCCGGATATTGAAATCTAATATTCGCTGGTTTTCTTAACAAGAGGTTTACGATTTTCTGAAAGCAAATGATTCAGATTCATTATTTTTCATCTATTTATCTGTGGTAGAGCAAATTAACTACGGGTCTGACTCACGTTTTTCTCTATTTCCTCGGTTCAGGTTTGGTATTTACATGCTGAGAAATGATTCGAATGCTACGGATGTGGAGTACTCTTCGATTGTAGGTATAGCAACTTGGCCAGAGTGGTCGGATACAACAGAACAGTCCTCAGACGCTAGTTCCAGGATCATTGTAGAGCCAATAAGGTGAGTGTAAGTTGAGAAATTGATTTGGAAAAATCATGAAAATATATTTGTCACATTTACAAAGTTGATGGACATTTATTTGAGATTCAGCATATCAACCCAAAACAGAACTTTCTTCGCTAATTTCTAGGAAATTGATTTGATCATAAGGCTCTACATAAAATTTGCAATACGGACTTCTGAGAGAAACCACTAGAAGATTATTTGTCAAAGCTCTTGAAGTTATATATCATGTCAAAAGTGGGGTCACGGTACCAAACATTGCCGCATGGATGCTAAATGCTTGATTGGCGAAGATTTTTTTCATGCTAAGGACGTCTGTCCTGTGAAGTAAGATACCAACAAGATTGTATGCGCAAATGGCGGGGGAAACCATAAGTCTAACTTTTGAGATTGCCAGTCGAGCAAACGAATCGTTGAATCAGACAGATAAACTGCAACGCTTATAGTAGCCGGAATTCCCCAGGCAGAACCTCCAACAGTCAACGATCGCCTGTCTAATAATCATAACCATCAGGTAAATTATTATCCTGCTTCTTCGCAAGCTGATTTTCTTCCGTCGGGTAACCGGTCGAATGGAAATATTCGCAAAAATTCCTATGCCTTTTTATTTTTATTTTATGAGGGAATTCTAGTCAAATTAAACATAATATAAAACATGTGTAACCTTGTAACAACAAAAAATCAATCAAAAAAACTTTGTTTATAGCAGACACTTTTGACTTTTAAATTCGAATATAATTTCAACAATGCACTGTGTTTTATTTTCTCGAATTCATGCGCTTTTTGAATAGCGCCCAAACTGTTGATTTTAGCGATATAGTTTGTTCGGAGAAGTTTCTTGGTATATTAAAGCGCAACTTTTGACGAAAACAGTTTTGTGATCAATCCACCTAGCAGTGAGATAGAAAAACTATTTTTTCAAAACATTTAGATAGACATATGGTGTTTTCGGCAAAGTTGTAGAATTGTGAATTTGAAACAACTTTGTCGAAGACACAATTTTTCTATCTCTTATACTTTTTGAGATATATGCCGTTGTATGTGAATGGCCCCTAAAAATCATATTTTTTATCATAACTTTTTTCCAAGATTTTTAACATTTTTTGTGTTTTCTACAAAGTTGTTTGTCATGAAAAAACTCGTGTTTTTGCCGAACATATCATCACCCTATCTTTTGAAGTAACAAAGTTATTCATGAATTACTCTTTTTTCAAGGGGTAGTTTAGGCCTCTATAACTTTAAGAGATAGAGAGGTGCGATGTTCAGCAAAAACACGCGTTCTAAGATGTTGAACAACATTGTAGAAGACATGAAAAATGTTAAAAATCTTGTAAAAGAGTTACGAATTTTTTAACATAAAGTACACAAATTTGTATGAAAAAACTCGTTTAAAATCATTTTTGTTCATAACTTTTTACTTAAATTTTTAACATTTTCCATGTCTTGTACAAAGTTGTTAAACATCTTAGAACGCGTGTTTTTGCTGAACATCGCACCTCTCTATCTCTTAAGGAAAAATAATTATCAGTCGAGTTCGTTTTAATAAAGCATATTTGTTTGATAGTAAAAACCCATGCAAAGACGCTTATAGACAAAAGTTTTTATCAACTGCCGAAAGGGGAGATATGGTACTTTCATGATTTGTAAGAGTTGTCTGCGCCATTTTGCGCCGAAGCCAGTTATAGAGGCCTAAACTACCCCTTAAAAAAAGAGTAATTCATGAATAACTTTGTTATTTCAAAAGATAGGGTGCAAAAACACGGGTTTTTCCATGAAAAACAACTTTGTAGAAAACACAAAAAATGTTAAAAATCTTGGAAAAAAGTTATGATAAAAAATATGATTTTTAGGGGCCATTCACATACAACGGCATATATCTCAAAAAGTATAAGAGATAGAAAAATTGTGTCTTCGACAAAGTTGTTTCAAATTGACAATTCTACAACTTTGCCGAAAACACCATATGTCTATCTAAATGTTTTGAAAAAATAGTTTTTCTATCTCACTGCTAGGTGGATTGATCACAAAACTGTTTTCGTCAAAAGTTGCGCTTTAATATACCAAGAAACTTCTCCGAACAAACTATACGCTAAAATCAATGGTTTGGGAGCTATTCAAAAAGCGCATGAAATCGAGAAAATAAAACACAGTGCAATGTAAGCTTAACATTGTTGCAACCTGCAATTTCTACGATATGTAAAGCACATATCTATTAACTTAACTAATGTAAATAATAGCTTAATTTAGTTTTACCAAATTAGGAAGATAGTGTTGTCTGACACAGATCATCTCTTATCTAGAGAATTGAATGTTATGTTTGAAGTGATACTAGTGAAGGAATAAAAAATTGCTTCCGTAAGAAAACTACTATCTAAGCACCTACGTGGGCCAGTATTTGCTTCTTCAAGCACACATGAAATGGCAAGCTTACAACCCATGTCTTGTCATGCCTGGAACAGGCCTTCTGATACCTGATCCCTGTTCGCTATCAAATGCTTTAAGGCACACCTCAATGAATTACCCCCATTATTCGACATTCATATCTCCTACCCGGCGCCATCCACCCGTATCAAAATGCAAATCAATCAAATTTCAATTACTAATTGAGACCAAACTGCATCCGACTTACTGGTCGGCATTGACTATGACCGCGAGGCTGAAGCCCATTATCACCCCATTATAGTGCGGCAGGCCAGCGTAGACAGCAGATACCTACGAACCTAAATATATGTAGATGTATGCGATGCAAATGACAGTTTGTGTCACCCGACCCGACCACCCGATCGTCTTTGTTACCACTTTCCGAAGAGCGGTACGCCAATGGATACCCGATGAGTAGATTAATGCAGGATTTTACCTGGTTTTGTTATTCAATAAGCACATTTTTTAATATTTTGGCTGATTAGTACCTAAACATTAGAGGAAATTGAAGCAGAAAGTGTATAAATTAAATAAAAAAAATGTAGCACATTGTGTTATTTTCCGTACCTGAATTATAACAAAATTTGATATTTTTAGATGAAATAAAACTTTTTATCCAACGGCACTTTTTATGTAATACTAGTGGTCCCGACAAACTTTCTCTTGCCATTCTCTTGCAAACAGCCTACTGTTTAAAACCGCCATGAATTGTCCTATGGTCCAATGCACGAGTTCACTAATTTGACATTTGAGCGGTTTCGAATTCACTCGTTACCATGGTCACGTAAATAACACGGCACCGCTCAAACGCCAAATTAGTGAACTCGTGCATCGGTCCCTGGACCAATGCACGAGTTCATTCGTTGACGTTTAAGTGGTGCCGTGTTATTTATGTGACCATGGAAACGAGTAAATTCGGCACCACTCAAACGTCAATTTCGTGAACTCGTGCATTAGTCCATGGACCTTTGCACGAGTTCACTAATTTGACGCTTGAGCGGTGTCGAATTCATTATTTTCCATGGTCACATAAATAACACGGCACCGCTAAAACGTCAAATAGTGAACACATGCATAGGTCCATAGGTACAAAATACCAGTTACGTACACGCTTGCTTTTTTTTCAACTTTTCCGGTGGATAGCCTGGAATGGATCATTAAAATAACCGAAACGGCCGCTATGTAAAGCCTAGATAGCGCCACCGTAGCCTTGTGTGTTTGACAGAACAGCAATGCTGTCACAATGTTAAATCCCATATACAGTGGCGCCTTTGTTTTGATGCGGTGAGCACTGACAAAAACTACCTTCAATGATCCATTTTTATACACCGAAACACGTCGGAACCCTTGACGAACAAATCGATCAACCGTTCGTAAGCCATCTAGTGATATACAAACGAAATTCCATTTTTATTTATATAGATAAAACAAATTTTGTATATTTTTGGTAAAAGTTTGGATTGTTTATAACAAATTGTATTAATTTGAGTTTCAGTTACTGGTTTTGTTTTAGTTCTGTTATATATTTGTCACCCAACTCGTAATGGTTCTAACAAAAATAAAAATAAATTGTCATTTGTAACAAATTTTGATACGACTATGACACAGTTTTGTTGTAATCTGCTGATCGGGTTCCATTCTCTGTGAAAGATGCCAACGCGGATGATGGGGTTTGTGTGGTCATCCAACCCAATAATGGCCATCAATTATAACTAAAATTGACTTCGGAAAAGGGGTTTACACTGTCATTTGTTGGAGGGCAGAGTTCAGCAAAGGCTGACAACAGATGGCTGTTGATGCAAGTGCGATGCTGTGGTCAAGCATCGCGGCGACGTTGGCGGTGAATGACTAACAGAGGAAATGCAAAGGGGAATAATCGAGGTAGATGAGATAGATAGTGACAGTTTTAAAGTATGAGACGTGAGTTTGTTCAAAGTGTTTGAAAAATAAATAAGTAAATTAAAGGCTCTTCGCAAGTTTTAAAACAAACAAAATCTGGTATCTGTACACATGCTTTATGGCCTAACAGCATGATCGTTTTTTTAAATTCTTTATTAGTATCATTCCAACCATTACATTCATATTTTAAATGTAGGTGTTTTGTGTTAGAAACAGGGTTGGGAAAAAATCTGAAATTCACTCTACAGTAGTCGAACAAAGCCAATCACAGTCAGCGAAGCCAGTGAAACTTACGCCCATCGCTGCTGTAGGCAAAAAGCCTTGAAAATTGCAAAACACCCGTTTTTAAGGGCAACCCAAAATTACTGTAGAAAAATGTTCTATTTCCCGCTGCATTTCCCGCATTTAGAGCCTTCAATGACACTACTGATTTAGAGAAAATCATGTATCCAATATAGCTACTTGATGAGATTCACGATTTTAAACTACTCTAGTGAGAGCGCCACGTGATTTCGCGAAATTCAAGCCTACTACTATTACCATTCCCAGCACTGGTTAGAAAGCACTATCATCCTAATTTTGTAAACAAAATTAAGCTTTTATTAGCATTTTGTTAACAACATCTGTTCAAATGTTTCAACATTGGATATTTTATGTAACTCATTAATACTATACAAGAGATGGAGCTTCAGAATTATTTTCAAAATTTTATTTTGAATCCTCTGCAGAGTTTTCTTTCTGGTATTACAACATCATTAGTCCATAATGGTACAGCATACAACATGACCGGTCTGAATATTTGTTCGAAGATCTAAAGTTCTTAAGACAAAGTTTTGATTTTCTGTTACTAAATGGATGAAGAGTTATCTAGCATGAGTCCTAGATACTTAACTTCATCTGACCAATTTATTGGAACCCCTTTTATCGTATCAACATGTCTACTTGAAGGTTTCAAATAAAGAGCTTTTGGTTTATGTGGGAATATTATCAGTTGAGCATTGGGAGCATTAGAAGAAATCTTCCATTTGTGCAAGTATAAAGCAAAAATACCCAAACTTCTTTGCAATCTACTGCAGATGACACGCAGGCTTCGTTCTTTGGCGGAGAGGCCTGTGTCATCCGCAAACAAGGATTTTTGACATCCTCAGGTAAGTCAGATGTGAAAATATTGTATAATATTGGTCCCAAAATGCTGCCTTGAGGAACACTACCCAAGTAACCATTGAGCATTTAAAGCAGCATTCAGTCAGCATTATATGCGCCTACAAAGCAAAGTAATAAATGCTCGCAAAACGTATATCTGCCTTAAGTGCTTCTTCACAGCAGGTTTTGGCGAAATAACGGGCTGCTTTAATGCTACACCTTCAGGAACGTTGTAATTCCTGTCAAAAAGTGTAACGCCTCCTGAAAAGAGCAAAACAAAGTAAAAATATGTTATCCTTCTCTCTCCTGTGCCGGTCCTTGTCTTTTGTATTGGATACTTTTTGTTGATGTGTTTTTTTTTGCTAGCTGAATCTATAATTGAAACTTGAAACTATGACCCGGTGTTTCGCAGAATGGCATTGGTGATAATCCATCCACGCTACAGAATATGCTACAGAGGATGTTATGCTGCGCGATGCTTTTATAGCCTTTAAAAGGTACGTTTTGTTCGCATTCATTTCTACTGTGTGCCAATTATGCGCTTGTTTAAAGTATTCGGAGCACAACCGGCCAGATCATGATCTTGTGGAAGCCGCGCATTAATCTAATAAAAAGAAGGTCTAATAAAAGGAAGGTGAATAAAACAGGCATACCCCTCCCGCATTTCCATTTTGATTATATTCCCTATTCGATAGACGCTATTCTTGACTTTAAAGATAGTGACGTTTTCTTAGACTTTGTGTAAGAGAGGGAGCAACATGTTTGTTGCCTTTTCCTTCCCGCAAATGTTGACAGTTTCTTACGAGATTTCTCGTTAGTGCGAGAGCAATTTGCGATCTCTTTTAGTCATGGAGGTGTCAAAGTTAGTCTCTATATAAACGAGGAAAGGGTGCGATAGAGACAACACATATTATCGAACCAGTAACATATTACCTGTACGTCTCTAACATGGCATTCATGCAGCAACAAGAAAGCATTTAGTTTGCTTCAAGCCTAAAACAGTCTGGGCATCTGAAATGCCTATCAACAGCCTAGAGATTTCAAATAGCAGTGCTTTTGCTGATTACAGGCAGCAAAGCAACCAAACTGCTTTGATAGTGCAGCAAGCAGTTCAAATGCAGACAATAGTCTTCCGCACGGCTTATTCAAATGCTTACTGGTTACCTGGGTAGCTCTTAAAGAAAGTCTTCCAGACCTGGAGATCTGATAATTTACCTGAAGTGTACGATTTGACAAATAACTTTGAATTATTCTAACAAGGTATGTTGGACAATTAAAGTTTTTTTTTAATTTTACGATCAAACCTTTAATGCCAAACACTGTCGAATGCTTGTTCTATGTCTAGAAGAGCAAGAAGCTTCTGCAGAATTTCTGCAATTTCTGGTTTTAAAATTGGTACAACCTTGGCATTTTTCCATTTGACAAGAAAAAATGCCAACTGAAAACATTTGTTAAATATATCAACCTGAAATAATAGCAAGCTTGGGGCTTTAATTTTAATCATAATTTACACTTCATCCAAATGCTTCAATGCCTTATCAAACCATTCCCACGCCACTACCTTCGTAAAAACTCCAGGTTAAATTTAAATTCCTTTTAGAAACTAACGAGCTCCATAATGAATGCGATTCATTCACTAATTTGGCTCTCGTTGCTCCAATTGCCGACCTCACAATCAACGCATCATTCCTTCTTCTATTTCTTCCAGGCTGACAAGCTCATCGAATATTTACGTCAATCAAATAAGCTCAATTGAATTTCAAGCTTGGGCAGCTGTTGCTAGAGATACTGTCTGCTCTCAGAAAAGCCGAAGGCCTCGCCAATCGGCCATTGATAAGGACCGTCATCGGCAGCCGAAAGAAAATAGCCGGAAAAAACAATCAACCAAGGTGTGTCTTAAACCGTTAATAACCAAAACAAAAAAACAACAATTAGGCGGCCACCATTCGAAAGATATGCCTTCTTTCAATGAATTTGAAAATGTTTCATCGAGGAAAATGAATATTCAGAATTTCATAAGATGTAACATTTAACATTTAACATTTAACATTTAACATTTAACATTTAACATTTAACATTTAACATTTAACATTTAATTTAACATTTAACATTTAACATTTAACATTTAACATTTAACATTTAACATTTAACATTTAACATTTAACATTTAACATTTAACATTTAACATTTAACATTTAACATTTAACATTTAACATTTAACATTTAACATTTAACATTTAACATTAACATTTAACATTTAACATTTAACATTTAACATTTAACATTTAACATTTAACATTTAACATTTAACATTTAACATTTAACATTTAACATTTAACATTTAACATTTAACATTTAACATTTAACATTTAACATTTAACATTTAACATTTAACATTTAACATTTAACATTTAACATTTAACATTTAACATTTAACATTTAACATTTAACATTTAACATTTAACATTTAACATTTAACATTTAACATTTAACATTTAACATTTAACATTTAACATTTAACATTTAACATTTAACATTTAACATTTAACATTTAACATTTAACATTTAACATTTAACATTTAACAGTGGGATTCCGTTTTTGGCAACATAGTCGAAATTTTCTGTTGCCAAAAACGGAACCGTGCCAAAATCGGAACCCTTATTTTAAATTTTATTTTTCAACTACAGGTATGTTACGTTTTTATCACGTTCCGATTTTGTCACGTTCCGATTTCGTCAACAAATTATTCCGTTTTTATCAACACATAAAAAAATATTTTTTTTTATTTTCAAAATGTTTCAAATTTAAACTAAATACTTATTTTGAAGCAATTAAAATGCATTTTAATAGCCTTATAGTTGATTTTTCGACATTTTCGTTATATTGAGCATCTACGATACATGGTAGGTGTCAAGTCATAAACGATTCAATAAGGTTTGACACCTTCTTATGCAACTATTCTATTGGAATTTTCAAACTTAGCATGGTATGTTGGACAAGACTGGCCTATCCTTTAACAATCGAGAGCTGCTATGGCCACGTCCTAGCAACAACTGGAGTTTGTGATTAGTTGAATACTTTTTTAAGAGCGTGGCAGAGTCCTCTCCTTTTTCTTATATAACATGCATAAAAGATTTTTTTATGTTAATTTGATAGAAATATATGCCCCGTTCTCCCTGTGGTATGATTTTTGTATGAAAATAAAAAATAATTTGTATGGCACTTAACATATCTCAAATCACCCTGCCTTCCCCCATAACCGCTTACATGATTAATGGACGATCCCATATGCAGTTGCCTTTCCTCATCTCGATATCGAAGGGACCATCGAGATAGGGGAGATCGAGACATAGAACATTAATTTATTGAACGCTAGATTGAAAATCACTCCGTTACTAGGAAAATAGTAAACAAACAAACTTCATTTAAAGTATTCAAATTGTTCTGAATCGCTTAAATTTGGTCTAGTAACCTAGAAATCATCAGGAACACATCGAGATACCGTTTTGATTCATATTACGGACACTTAAGGCTTCATGAAAGTATAGCACGGCATAGAGCATACAAAATAAATCAGTCTGTATGATTCCTCAGCGTTATCGAGCGCCAAAAACCCTTAACTTTCGAATCGTGGGTAAAGAATACGCTTCCGCAACTTGAATAATTTTAAATTAATCGAAATGTATGGCCTTTTGATGGTTCTTATTCTGGACGCGTCCTTACTTTTGCCTCATATTCCGGACACTTTGATTCGAATTCCGGACATCTCATGAAAATCATTATTAGAAAAGTCAAATCATCAAATGAAATTGTTAAACGACTAAAGAGACGTCTAAGGCAGTCGTGCATTATAAATTGGCAAAGATATTTATCAAAATAGCTTATTAAAACAAGCCTCGAAATTGTGAACTTTCGAACGGCAAAAATTGAAACATTTCGTGTGAAATGTTTCCCATACAAAGAAGAGTGTCCGGAATTAAAAGCTGTCCGTAATATGAATCAAAACGGTATGGAGATATTGAGATAAGGAGGATATCGAGATATAGAGAGAGATCACATGCAGAATTAAGGGACCGGAGCAATCATCGACATAGGGAGCGATATCGAGATGTAGAACATCGATGTTCAGTTCTTTTCGATATGGGGTGCACTTGGGAATGAACTCAATAATATTTGGGCAACGGTAAGAGACATTATCGAGTTTATTTTATTTTTGTTAACACTGTCGACCTTGTCATATTTTGGACATTATCTTCTATCTTTCAAACTCGATAGCATTGCACAAATTATTGCAAACAGCAATAGCTCAGATCCTTTCCCAAGGGGCAAGGAAAGAAGTCCAGCAAAACTAAGCAATCTGTAGAAGATTTGCCATCCCAGATTTGCTGGATTCTTGATCTTTGAGCAGACATGAACCCCTTCCCCACAAGGTGACTAAAAGGTTAACTAGTAGTCAACAGCCATACGCTTATTCATAAAACTTTACAAAAGAGTTTCTTATCAAAAAATTCTTATTTGGTGATGCTTGTTTTTAAATTTGTACACTTTTGTGTTTTTGATGAACTTCTATATAAATAAGAATGGAATGGTGTTCGTACGTCAGGAAATGCTCTAAGAACGGGCTGATAGACTTACATGATCATTTCACTATTGCATTGGTCAAGTGTTCTGACGTGTTTGAGTGAAGGAAACGATTTGGAAAATTATCTGGAATAACTGGGAAAACACATGGAAACTAATCTGTCGTTTCGACCACTAGTATTTAATATTATTTTTACTCAACAATAAACTAGAACTTAAGGTTAGTTTATTGCCAGTCTATTTGTGATCTTACGTAAAGCTAAAAGGCGATGGTGGTGCTGTTCTAGATTGGCGATTAGTGCATCCTTGTCGAAGTTGGTAGTAATAATTTCATAAGAAAGATCACCATATATCATTTTACTGTTAAATTTGACAATTCAAAACGCAGGAACCCGTAAATATTTATTTCAATTTGCAAAACTTCCGCAACATAACTTAATATTTAATTATCAATTGGATGTGGCCAAAAATGCAAAAAATGTACCTTGGCAAAAAACTCCCAGTTGATAACTGCGGAAGTGTTTATGAGAACACTAAGCTGAGAGGCACTTTCTCAGTTGGGATGTAATGCCATAATGTAATTTCATGTAATGAAGAAGAAGGAGAAGATGCAGAAGGATGAGGATGAGCAGTAGATAAAAAAGTTGTTTCTTGTTTAATCTTTCTTAAAAAAAAAAAACAATGATCAGCTTGCCCAACTTCCTAGTAGTTATTTTTACAAATGAGGCGTACCTTGTGATGCAAAGGACATTTATGTGATTATCGTTTTAATATTCTATATTACATTCATTGAAATTCTAACCAAGGAAACTAAAACTATTAATGATTTATTACAAAATCATATTGATTGATAGGAGTCTGCAATCAACTTTCATTACGAACATATATGAATGAACAATCTAAATGCTCTTCACAGCTCCTAAACATCAATATTGTGCATTTATGTGATGAAAATGTGTATTATCCTGACAAACATATATGAGAAATATTTTTTCTAAGGAAATTATTCCGTTTTTGTCACGGTTCCGTTTTTGTCAACTGAAAATCGCCGATCGTGTTGATAAAAACGGAACATACCTGTACTGGTTTTGAAAACATCATTAGAATGTTATTACATCATCCTTATAGAACCATATGGCATAAAAACTTCTGAACGGTTTACTTCGAAACAGTTTTCCGTAATATTGTAGGGAGTCAGACCCAATTCTTGGCACTTTTGGTTCACTTCGGCAGTGGGGTTTTTTGAAAGCTACAAAGTTCATATTTGGCTACAATATGCGTCGTAGTGAAGTGCTTCTTATTGCAAAATATCAGACGATTCGGCCGAGAAAAACCCCCCATGCCAAAGTGAATCATTGAAGTGCCCAAGTGATTCTGCACCTTACTATGCTATGCATCTATAGCGCCGAAATGTAAATTGTTGCAAACGTTCTACATCCATGCTTTTTACGCCTCAACGTCTTTAATGATTTTTAGAAGCTTTATGTACACTATTTGTATTGTAACCTTTCACAGAAGGTTCCAATAATTGTACCCTTCGATCAACCACTTGAATTCACTCCTCTTGTTAATAGTTTTATTTTGTAAATAGTTTCTGTATATACCTAATTTAATTTGCTAGTTGTTAGAATCTTTTTTGTTGAAATATATTGAATTTGTGGTCATGAAATAAAATAAAGAACATAAATAAAATGAATTAGAAAATGAAATAAATAAATCTAGTGTAAAATTCCCTATCCTTTCCTACCCCTTTTTCCTTGGTGTCAGATGCCCTTTACAACCCTATTTTAATTTGAATTCAAAAACCATATCCAATATTCCCCTGACACCAAAGACCGTGTGCACCAACCATATTGTACGTTGTAACCATATTGTACACGTCATCGCAATATGAATCCCAGATCCAGAACATCATCTGGAATAAAAACCCCATGCATCGATGGATCGAGCTCTTATTCGGTAACAGTTGCTCTAAAGTTAAAGTAGTTCGTGGTTTTTAAAAACGTTTTATCCCCATCTCACAGTAACAGTTAGTGAGACTAGTGCCTGCGTGAGTGTCGGACGAATTAACCCGGCCGTGAAGTTTTCCTGTGCCCGTCAGTGAAGCTTATTGGTCTGACGGTTGTGCCACGTGAGTGAGAGTCGACCAAGTTAGTGGGTGCTACTACCAGCGAGACGGAGAAGGCGTCCCGACGACAACCCGGTGGGCACGTTGAAGCTTGAAGGCGGCAAAAATTGCGCCAACCCGAACCTAGAGGCAGCATCGAGACGCGGCGTCGCATCATCAGCGAGCGTCGAAGATCGCCGTTACCCGATCAAAAAAGGTGTGTCAAATCCAAATTTCCCTATTTTCATCCATCCTATTTAAATTTAAAAACGTGAATTAAAGAACTTATGTTGAATTCGAATATTATATATTTTTTTTATGACCACATTCTCCCTTTTCCACCATCTTGAGTGTTGATTGTTCGACTGGTATTAACGCCCAAAAATTCAATTTCTCCCGGATAGACCCTGAGGAGCAAGTGGCAAAGTATTAGAATAATCAATTTAAAATCTCTAGTATAACTAATTAATTCCCTAAAATCAAACATTAAACTATCAGTATGAGTGGGCCATGTAAAATTAATAATCGCAAAAGTTGCTTTTATACAAGAACTGAACATTTTCCTAAAACTGTGTAAGAATACGAAAAGAATTAAATGTGTTACTGTATTCATACAAAGACGTTTTTAAGTACAAATCAAAAGCCCTGGGTATTGAAAAACATCAAAAATCAGTTCAACTTTAGGCTTTAGCGTAAAATTCTACAAAATTCGGTAAGTTTAGAATACCTTCCTAATTAATGTTTCTGATAAAGTAAACCCAGCTAACCAACAAGCATTTAAATAAGCCGCGCAGCAGAATGTTTTTGGCATTTGCACTGCTTGCTGCCGTATCTGGGCAGTTTGATTGCTTGACTGCATTGAATCAACAAGAGAATTGCTATTACATAGCTCTTGGTCGTTGGAAAGCATTTCGTCTGCACGGACCAGTTTTGGTTCGGTGCATTCAAAGGGCTTCTTTGTTGCCAAATGAATGCTGAGTAAAAGAGTTCAGGGCATATGTTACTCTGTCTCTGTCTCTTTCACACTTTGTGCCTCGATTGTAAGGCCGCTTTTAACTTTCGATGGCTATAACCAAAGATGTTGTATCGCATTCATACTTTCGGAACTTCTCGTAAGAACCTGTCAACGGGTGCCTGGAGGAAAAGCATCACCTGTATTTCTTTACATTTTCAACACACATATCCCAAGATGTCGAGCCTACGCAAATTTATGTTTTTTTTTCTATTCTTATGAGGGAAACATTTAATTGCCAGGTATACTGTTTTCCTTCCATTGCAAACTGATTAATAGAAGAGAAGAGCGTGTCTTTAAAAAAACTCAATGTGGTGGCTTCTGCACCGGGGAAATTGATAGAAGCAATCTTTGTCAACAAGATGTTCTTTAAATATGGGAAAAAGTCATTGCTCAGCATAACATCGACTGTAGCCTCTCTTGTGGCGCGCTGCCTCCGCTGAACCACCATCCGCAAATCATGATTTCAAACCGCAATCGAGGATTAATGAGCAAAAAAAAAAACTGTTGTGAGATACAAGAATAAAAATTAAAACATAGCTAGACAGAAACGGAGAAAAGATAGAGAAAAAATATTTTTGTTTTGTTTCGCTCTCCACGGAGGCGTTACACTTTTTTGACAGCCGGATGCAACGTTTCTGAAGGTGTAGCATTAAACCAGCCTATTATTTCGCCAAAACCAGCACTGGCAAAGCACTACCAGCAGCTATAAGTCCAATGAGCATTTAATACCTTGTTGTACAAACGCATTAAATGCTGAATGATTGCTGGTGTTAGTGCTCATTGGTTACTTGGGAAGCATTTCATAATGAATGATTGACTGCAGTCAAAAGACCAAACATAAACAACTACATCTCATGATCCATAAATGCGACTCGTAATTTTGTAGAATACACATACAACTTTTATTATTTTTACTTGAAGTGAGTTTTTATTTAGCTAAACATATAAACATATAAAACATATATTTACATATATCAATGTTATGAAACCTCAAGAACCTGATAGGAATCTTCAGGTGCTCGTAAGTAATATACAGGAAAACGCTAAGGTTCCGAAGCATCTTGCTAAGAATATTGCTGCTATATTGCCAAAAATTCTCAAGTCTCCAACGAAAATTTTCAAATGTTTTTTATTCTTAGGTTACCACTAGCACTCCTCAAATTCCTCTGGAAACCTTTTCAAAATCTACAAGATTTCGCCAGAAATACTCAAAATAACACAACAAATTCACATTTCACATTTCACTAGAAATCTTAAGAGTTTATTAGGAATCACCAAATTTCGGACTTAATCCCCAATAACCAACTATACATTCTCAGGATCCCACAAAAAACCCCAAGTGTCCGCTAGGAATCTGCAGACATTCTCAAGAATCCGTTAAAATTTCTGAGAAGTCCCTTAAGGACTAAGAATCTCCTAAGGATTCTCCGGAGTTAGGAAACTCATAGTCCCAGCTCGCAAAGAACATTTTGTTTATGCTGAGACCCGTATCCTTGATTAAAAATCTTGTACCGAACTCGTCTCTTAAAAATCTAACGTCTTAAAGAATTTCCAACAAAGAGGGAACGTAGATCTAATTAGTTGTCGCATAAATATTAATATACACACTAATACCACAAACAAAAAGTTAAAATACTCTTAATCGTTTCTATCGCACGCTTCAATTATTGAGAATAAGTTTGGACTGTGTTCGCATTTGTGCCGGTATTGAATGGAACATTGGAATTCTTAAAAAATAATATGCAATATAGTAAAATCTTCACTTTTTTATGGATTATATGTTGCCACTTCTGCAATTCACTAGAATTAAGCAATTTATTCTATGAAATTCCTTAAAAGTTATGATGCACGACATATTGTTGTATTTTCATTTATTACTGCGTTGTGTTTTTCATGCGCAATGTATGTAACTCCTCAATAATAACAGTGAGCTAAAAAGGTGACTTTTAGTTGCCTAATGTGCTTGTGCTCTGTTCAAACAAGCTGTTCCAAAACTGGAGAGAAGTGATTTTTAGTGTACCACCTACTGGCAGACCCAAGTGGGCTGGACACTTAATAGGAAGGCCTAAGAGATTGATCTCTAGTTGAGATTGTGGTGGAGATGAATGGCCTTATGAAACGTTGCGAATTACCATCCTGAAGTAAATAAGCGCGTACGGGAGCCCTTAGTAGTTCATGAGATTTGGGGGAATATCAACGAAAATAAAGATCTGGAATGTAATCGGTGTGTAGTTGACCTGCCATTCAGATAAATAAAGCAACAGACACGATAATATTTACAAAAAATTACAAATTTTTATGGTATTCAAAAATGTTGCCAAAATCGGGGGTGCCAAAAATGGAGCATGCCAAAAACAAAATCCCACTGTATTATCTTTTTTCGTTATTTTATTTATATGATGCAATGGCGTAGCCAGAAATTTTTTCTAGGAACAGTAGGGGAACAAGGTACAAGAAAAAAAAATTTGACCGGCATACACAAAAAACCACTTTTCCAAACCAACCTTTTCTTAAATACGTTCTAAACTGCAAAACCATTTATATTGTATATTGCAATACCAAATTATCTCAGATTTATGCATAAAAATTGAAAAACAAGAACATCAAAAAACAAATTCCGGATAATCGAGTTTAAAAATTCCGGATAATCGAGTTCGACCTGTATATCAAAAAGTCTCCGTCATGTTTTACCACGTTTACATTAAGACTGATGATGGTTTTCGATGTCATGCAAGCATGGGCGTAGCCAGAAGGGGCAATGTCAATGACACCTTCCCTCTGTACGATACAACAATTTTACTACAGGAATTAATCTTGTGTTTGAATTCTTCAAAGATTGTCTCCAGCATTCGTATTTATACAATACAGTAATGACCCAATTTTGTCAGCCCCCGATTTTGTCTACCCTCGATTATAGTACCTTTTTTGACCCGATTTTAGCATCCTTTTTTCCCGATTTTGTCAGCCTAAAATTTATATTTTTTTAATTAGACTAAACACGTCTATACTGGCAATATTGGGTGCATAAAGTCAATTATGACCTTGGCCACGTCTATACAATCATCTAAAGAACGAATTTTTGAAATTTGAAATTCTCAATAATTATCCAAGAAACTTATCAATGATACCTTGGATTATGGTACATAGAAAATGGAAGTAAAAAAACAATGTTTATATTAATAAAACCATAAAACTACGTCCTTAAGTTAAAATCACACTTAAAACCAGTCGAAAAAATTTATCCCGATTTTAGCTCTTTCCCGATTTTGTCAACCCTAAATTCCTCATGGGGCTGACAAATCAGGACATTACTGTAATTACATCATGATAGATTGTAAAACTTAAAGAGTCTACCAAACAATCAGAGTTTTTAAAAACATTCTGCCAGAAATTGTTCAACAACTCGCAATGGAAGTATGTTCAGCCGAGTAGTCGACAAACGAATTTCATGACATTTCGAGTATGAGTAAATCGTGATTCATTACTTACAATCGTAATTATTGGTTAAAATTGAAAAACCGAAAAACACAGCCGAGTTTATGTAAAAGAAACTAGGTTCATTCATGAATTTCTTCAAGAATTTTTCTCAATACTACTCCAAAAATTATTCTATGGAATCCTGATGAAACTTTTTTTTTCAAAAATATTCAGGTAATATCTTTATAAATTGTTCCAGAAACTTATTGGGTACATTGAAAAGATTTTTCAAAGTATTCGATTAAGGTTAAATTTCTTCATGCGCTCCCTCTTAAATTCGTCCAGAACCTACACCCAAAATTGCTACAGTTAAACCTCCATGAGTCGATGTTCCATGACTCGATATCGACTCATGGAACCATACTGAAAACAAAATTTCATGGTTACTATGATGGTCCCCTCAAACAGCTTTCCATAACATTTCTATTCCATTACTCGATATTTCCATGAGTCGATGGTCCCTTCAGATATCGGCTCATGGAGGTTTGACTGTATAAAGTAATTTTAATTGCTAAGTAATGACTTCAATTACTTTAACTACTTGTTACATTCATTCGGGGTTTTCTTCAGTAATATCTTGAAAAGATTCCTTCAAAATTAAATTTTGTTGAAATTTTCTTAGAATATTCTTAATGGAGTTTAACTCAGAAAATCTTTCAATAATTTCAAAATACCTCTCAAAACTGTCTTTGAGATTCCTTCAGAAATCTCTCTCTTTTCACTTCTGACTGTTTTTTGCAAAATTACAAAGATTGTTGAAGGATTCGTACAGGAAAAATCTAACTAGATTTTTCTATAATTCGACTAGGAATTTCACTAAGATCATTTTTAAGCATTTAATCATCCCATAGACATAGGAATAATTTTAGAAATTTATTTACGACTTATTCGAGTGTCATTTCTGAATTCCTCTAGGAACACAAAAAAAATATATGGAAACTAAAGAAAGTTTTTAAAAATGTTACTATTTGAGTGAGAATTTTTTTTTGCCTCAATTCCTGGTCATAATTCCTGGTCATATTCTTTATGAAATGCCTGTTAGATTTCTGAAAGAATTCTATAAAAATACTTAACACTTCTGGATGATTTTCAAAATATTGTTTAGGAAAATCCCAGTTGAAACATTTTTTGCATTATATAGAAATGTTGGTTGTAAACGCGGTTCATAAGCAAATATTAACACGTCAAAATTTGAAAAACATATATGAAAAATATAAACCGATTTTGTCAGGTTCCCCATTTTGTCAGCTTAAAATTCATCGAGAGGCTGACAAAATCGGGTCCGTACAGTATTTAAAGACGGACAAAGCCTAAAATATAAAAGGTTCCATTACTCGGTAACGGTTGAGATTTGACCATATGCGTTGAACGATTGTTTTTATCTGTCATGATCCTCTCCTCCACCCTCAAGATATTTGTACTCATGAACCAAACACCCTGTATATAATGTAACGGGGATTTGATGTAACGGATGTATGTAACGAATGTAACGGATGATTTTTCTTCAGTTTTTTAATTTCTTTTCTTATAGTCCTTGTGTTTTGCTGGAATATTTTCGAAATCACCATTTTAAACAAATGCACCGTTTTTGAGTTATAGATTTTCAAATCATAAAAATCCTTTTGACAGAATTTGGATGAAAAATATCATATTAGATATCCACCAACAAGTTTCATTCAATTTAGAAAAGGTAGCATCTACGCAAATTGCGATTTGGCATGTAAATGCTCTATATCATCTCTAAAATTAATCATATGAATCTGCTGTTATATACACAAACCACATTGCCACTCGTGGTTCAGCCAACGAAATGTCTCCAAATTCTCGGGGATTATGCTTAGATATCTTTTCTGTTGAATATGAACCTGGATATTATTTGATTAGTTTTGGAATGCAACGTCCCTAAGATTTTTTTTAATATGGATACACATTGCTTTTGAAGTGGTCTCAAATCTTCAGTTTAGTTTACGTTTTCCTTGATGAAAAATATTAAAATTCACGGAGAGGATGCTAAGATACGATAGCATATTTTTCGAATAATGGGTGCCCAATTGATGGTCAATTATTGTTCGTTAATAACGAGTTTAGACACACCATGTCACCGCTTTATCTCCTCGGGCAGAAACTCGTCTCGTCGAAGCAAGAACCGGTATAATCCAAACGAGTTAATGCTAATTGATCCAAGTGGAATGGGAGGCCAAGCCTCAGCCAAAGGGCGCTCATCAGGTGAAGCAAACTGGGTGGAAAAACTACTCTGGGTGGGTGGTGATGGAAGTGAAGATGAATCAACGGAAACCGATAGCAGCGGAGGCGGAAATCGACTCAAGCGTAAATCATTTCAGTCAAACGAGGTGGAGGAAGCGATGAATGAAAGTCAACTGTTTTGCCCTGGATTGGGACCTTGGCGCAAGACGGTGAAGGTGGAATCCATTGGAAGGCATTTTGGAGGAGCTCGGACTCGGTTGAGGCACTGCGAAGACGGATTGTGCCTGGAGGCGCCGGTGCCAATGGCTGTCGGTGAGTGAATTTTGATTTATGACAACTCCTACGGGACGGATATAGAGGCTAGATTAACTGGACAGATAGAAATAACCTAATTAGATCTGGAGTGAGATTGTTTTTGTAGGTAATTTTTCAATACCAAAGAGACTTTTAGAATCTTGATGAATCCATTACATAAGTTTTCTGGGCGTACACTGCTTTTTAAAAATATTAAACAATTAGTTTATACGGTAGTAAATCTTAGGACCTTTGTTTCCGGAAGTTCATGGATGACTAAGAACTTTTATTGAACACAAAAGTGAAACATATAAATATCATGAGGTAACATAAATACCTAATATCGTATACAAATTTTCTCTGCTCTTGGATGTTCTTAGAACTTCCTAAAGCAATAAAACAGTACAAAGCAGTACTTTTCAGTACTATTTTTCTACTATTGATCCCTTTTGTATCCTTATTTGGACCCATACCTTCGATTTTTTGTTGAAAGCGTTAGCGAAAGCTAAAAGTGGTAATCTTTCTTGGGCACTATCGTGGGAAAAAAACTCTCAGAAGGTTACTGTAGGAGATTATACTAAATTAAAAAAAAATATATATATGCATCTAAAAATACAAATATTACATCACAATGACTTCCGTTTTACAAAGCTTAATGCTGTGAAAGACGGGTTTTCCTAATATTTCAATACCCCAAACTCAAACACTAACATTCAGCAACAAAATCGTTCCGTATCTGTTTGTATGCTGCGGGACCTAAGCTGGTTACGTAGTTCGTAAACGAGCCCTATTCGCAGCCGCAATCCGTCTTTTCACTTCGCGGGAAACGTCGTTGTCAGATGTCACAAGTGTTCCAAGGTAAACAAATTCTTCAACACATCCCCATCAAACACTACCTCAGCACCTACACTACCAAGCCTGACACTTTCTCTACCTGCAACCGTGTACTTCGTTTTGGTAAAATTAATGATCAGGCCTATTCTCACTGTATCCCTCTTCAGAGGTACGAAGGCCTCTTCCACTGACCTGCGATCGATTTCAATTAGGTTTATATCGTCCGCAAAGCCAAGGAGCATGTGCGACCTTGTGATAATAGTGCCATTTCTCAGCACGCCAGATCTCCTAATAGCACCCTCGAGTGCAATGTTAAACAGTAAATTCGAAAGTGCGTCTCCCGTGTTAGAACGAGCAGAAATCTAGAGCGGTTGGAAAGCACGTACAGGATAATGTGCTTAAGAGCAGCAAGTGCATACCGGACGGTATCTAAAGAGGCCGTGTGCATCATTGCCGAGATGACGTGTAAAGAGGAAATGCTCAGAAGCTGGCAGCAGGAATGGGATAACTCCACTAAAGGTAGATGGACCCATCGGCTAATACCAAATGTGTCAGATTGGTATAAAAGAAACCATGAGGAAGTGCTCAATACATGCGGCGGGGTCACGTCCCCCAACAATATAATAGAGAGAATGTGTGCGGGTACCGAGTGCTGGAATGCAGTAACTACGGCTGTCACTCACATTATGTTAGAATTGCAGCGCCTATGGCGCGCCGACCAAGAGTTGTCAGCAGAGGATTAGCCCTGCCGAGGCTGGTCCCTTGTAACATTGTTTAAGTCGGCTAGGAGAAGCAGTTTGCCTAGGCTACTTCTGCTACACGTGTTGTGCTATATGCACTGGTCCCTCCTCGAAGAAATACCGTAAGGTGGTTCCGGGTAGATAAGGGTCTGAGTCCAAGGGTCATGCCGATGCACTGTTTACCACTTGAGCAATTCTAAAAGAATTACTCAAGCACAGTGCATAGGCTGGTTTTAGCGTGTCGTCGTTGGTGCATCATCCCCGCATTCCCTGAGTCCAGTTCGCTGCATGTACAATTGACGCGCAATAAGAACAAATCAAGAGAATCGTGTTCCTCTCAAGAATTCTGAAGCTTTCCAATAACAATTGCTATGATGGATATGAATGTGCGGTTTCATAATAATATTCGTCCACCTAAAAGCGAGATTATCTATGAAACCTCAAAAGTTAAAATTTAAAAAGGGCTTTTTCAAGCTTTTTTCGATGATTTATTAAAAATAAACTACTAGTTCTATGAATCTAATATTTTGATGGTACAGTCATCTTTCATTCGTTCGCACTAAACCTGTAGCCCTGACCTGATAGACTCACTAATCGGGCTGAGTTTTGAGCTGCCAAATAACATACAACAAAAGAAAAACATAGCTACCACATTGATAAATTGCGTCTTATGTCAGAAAATGACATCTTCCTTCATTTTAGGTAGGCTATTATAATACTATAATATAATACTGCCCATATAAACATGGGACTGTTATGCGATTATGGGCAGTACAGCTCATCTAACAGGAGCCCTATTAACGTAGCCCACTTAAAGTTAGTGCAACGAACGAAATTCGATTGTAGTTGTAGATAACTTCGAGGAGTACTACATTAAAGTTTTCTATTTATATTCCCAATGTTTGCTGAGATATTTCAGATTATAATTTAGCCTAATGTCACCCCCGACGACAGTACCTGTAAACTTTGACAGGCGTTGGCGCTGATGTTTTCAGTTCTTTCAAAGGAGAGAAAACCAGTGTGTAGCAAGTGGTGTCTTGCAGTCGTTTTTTTTTTTTTTTTTTTTTTCTTTTTTTTTTCTTTTTTTTTTTTTTTTTTTTTTTTAATTTCTTTATTAGTATCATTCCAAACATTACATTCATTTCTTATATCTAGGTGTTCTGTGTTATTTGACAACACTATCATCCTAATTTGGTAAAACAAATTGAAGATTTAATTAACATTTTGTTAACAACATATTACATTTCATTTGCCGTAGCAGTTCAGTTTTTTTTACAGGTGAGTTGATTTCACCTGCTTATAAGAGAAAAAAAACGTTTTTAATATACTTAACCTAACTTAACCTAAACATATAACGCATTAATCGTGGCAATAGAAGATTGTAACGATTTTTGCCTGAAATTATTAATGATTGTATTTGACATTTGTTCCAATGTTTCAACATTGGATATTCTATGTAACTCATTGGTACTATACCAGGGAGGAAGCCTCAGAATCATTTTCAAAATTTTATTTTGAATTCTCTGCAGAGCTTTCTTCCTGGTATTACAACAGCTAGTCCATATTGGTACAGCATACAACATGGCTGGCCTGAAAATTTGTTTGAATATCAACAGCTTGTTCTTAAGACAAAGTTTTGATTTTCTATTAATAAGAGGATAGAGACATTTTACATATTTATTACATTTGGCTTGAATGCCCTCAATGTGATTTTTGAAAGTTAAATTCTTATCTAGCATGAGCCCTAGATACTTAACTTCATCTGACCAATTTATTGGAACCCCTCTCATCGTGACAACATGTCTACTTGAAGGTTTCAAATAAAGAGCTTTTGGTTTATGTGGGAATATTATTAGTTGAGTTTTGGAAGCATTAGGAGAAATCTTCCATTTTTGCAAGTAGGAAGAAAAAATATCCAAACTTTTTTGCAATCGACTACAGATGACACGCAGGCTTCGTCCTTTGGCGGAGAGGCCTGTGTCATCCGCAAACAAAGATTTCTGACATCCCTGAGGTAGCTCAGGTAAGTCAGATGTGAAAATATTGTATAATATTGGTCCCAAAATGCTGCCTTGAGGAACACCAGCTCTTACAGGAAGTCTTTCAGATCTGGAGTTCTGATAATTAACCTGAAGTGTACGATTTGACAGATAACTTTGAATTATTCTAACAATGTATGTTGGAAAATTAAAGTTTTTTAATTTTACGATCAAACCACAGACAAACAGACGTAACACTTAGAACAAATGTCGATCAAAATCATAGTCACGAGGACATGAACGCCCAATGCTAAAATCGGTGTGTTTGGCCGATAGGCCAACAGATGGCAGTAGTGTGTAAACGTCAAACACGAACAAAAACGATGCGAGCGCTACGGGTGGTGGATCGGCCACCTACCATATTTTTGAACCGACCGTTTAAAAGGTTGTCGATGGCCAATGATGAGAGTGTGACGCCTGTTTGTCTGTGATCAAACCTTCATGCCAAACACTGTCGAATGCTTTTTCTATGTCTAGAAGAGCAAGACCAGTAGAATAGCCTTCAGATTTTTTGGAACGGATCAAATTTGTTACACGTAAAAGTTGATGAGTGGTCGAATGTCCATGGCGGAATCCGAACTGTTCATTGGCAAAAATTGAATTTTCGTTGATGTGGGCCATCATTCTGTTCAAAATAACCTTTTCAAAAAGTTTACTGATGGAGGAAAGCAAACTGATTGGACGATAGCTAGAAGCTTCCGCAGGATTTTTGTCGGGTTTTAAAATTGGAACAACCTTAGCATTTTTCCATTTGTCAGGAAAATATGCTAATTGAAAACATTTGTTAAATATATCAACTAAAAATGATAAGCTACTTTCTGGAAGTTTCTTGATGAGGATGTAGAAAATTCCATCATCGCCAGGAGCTTTCATGTTTTTGAATTTTTTAATAATAGTTCTCACTTCTTCCAAATCACTCTCCCAGGCATTTTCGAAAACGTTCTCTTGATTGAAAATATTTTCGAACTCCTGAGTAACTTCATTTTCAATTGGACTAGTAAGTCCTAAATTAAAATTGTGCGCACTTTCAAACTGCATAGCAAGTTTTTGAGCTTTTTCGCAATTAGTTAGTAATAATTTGTTTTCCTCTTTCAATGCCGGTATTGGCTTCTGAGGTTTTTTCAAGATTTTCGATAATTTCCAAAAGGGCTTAGAGCCAGGGTCCAATTGAGAAATTTTATTTTCAAAATTTTTGTTTCTTAATTGAGCAAAACGTTTTTTGATTTCTTTCTGCAAATCCTGCCATATAATTTTCATAGCAGGATCGCGAGTGCGTTGAAATTGCCTTCTCCTCACGTTTTTAAGACGGATCAAGAGTTTAATATCATCGTCTATAATCACGGATTCAAATTTTACTTCACATTTTGGAATTGCAATGCTCCGGGCTTCAACAATGGAATTTGTTAAAGCTTCAAGAGCATTGTCAATATCAAGTTTAGTTTCTAAAGAAATGTTAACATCAAGATTGGAGTCAACATACGTTTTATATATATTCCAGTCGGCTCGTAAATAATTGAAAGTGGAGCTGATAGGATTTAGAATCGCTCCTTGGGATATTTGAAATGTAAAAGGGACATGATCAGAATCAAAATCAGCATGAGTAACTAATTGGCTACAAAGATGACTAGAGTCGGTTAAGACCAAGTCAATCGTAGATGGATTTCTAGAAGAGGAAAAACATGTGGGGCTATCAGGGTATTGAATTGAGAAATATCCTGAAGAGCACTCATCAAATAAAATTCTGCCGTTGGAATTACTTTGAGAATTATTCCATGACCGATGTTTGGCATTAAAGTCACCAATGACAAAAAATTTTGACTTATTGCGAGTCAATTTACGCAAGTCAGTTTGGAGCAAATTAACTTGCTGTCCAGAGCATTGAAAAGGCAAATAGGCAGCTATGAAAGTATATTTACCAAACTGTGTTTCAACAGAAACACCTAAAGTTTCAAAAACTTTAGTTTCAAATGATGAAAACAGTTGATGTTTTATGCGCCTATGAATGATGATTGCAACTCCCCCACATGCCCCATCAAGTCGATCATTACGATAAACAAAAAAGTTAGGATCTCTTTTGAGTTTAGATCCAGGTTTTAAATACGTTTCGGTAATAACTGCTATATGCACGTTATTAACCGTAAGAAAATTAAACAGCTCGTCCTCTTTACCATTCAGGGAACGAGCATTCCAATTTAAAATATTTAAATTATTATTTGGATCCATTAGAAAAACGTAATCCAATAACAATTTGATTTGTAAATTTTACACCTACTTGGACAGCTTCAGTCATAGTGGTGGTTTTGAACATTGCATCAATCATTAGATTCAATTGTTCAGTTAGAAAATTAAAATCAGAGGCAGACATGTCATGTGATTTCCCATTGGAATTTCCGGTAGACGAAGAAGCGGAGTTACCTGTGGCGGTATGGTTTTTTCCATTTGATTTGAAACAAGTAGAATGGGTACCCATGGATCGAACAGGGGAGGAGTTCGAATTTCCTGCTACGATATCGGCAAAGGATTTACCGTGGGTAGATACATTCGAAATTGGTCTTGCAGTCGTTGGCACCAACCAGAGAACGGTGTGTCTTTCTTTTTCTCTTTCGTGATTTCTTTCGCTAACAACAAAAGTCTTGAGTGTTGTTTGAATGTGGACGGATGGTGTGGATCAGGAGCGGATAAAAAGGATAATATTGCGGCGCTCATTTTAAATCCACATCCGGCGGCGGCAGTAACGCGCAGACAATATTACGCACAATGGATCATTGAAGGTAGTTTTTGTCAGTCTTCACCGCATCAAACAAAGGCGCTACTGTAGAGTAAGGTGGGGCAAAAGTTCGACCTTAGTGGTATAATCAAAGTTTCCAGGAAAACAGTAGCAGTTAAAACAAAACAAATACCATACAGTGAACCTTCAACATATTGGCTATAATTTTGCTGAACAAACTTGTGTCAAAATATTTACCCATTTTTAGTTATAACAGTTTCAAAATTGATTGTCTTATTCGAACTTTTGCCCCACCGGTGGGGCAAGAGTTCGAATCTAGTGTGGGGCAAAAGTTCGCTGGCTAAAACACAAAATATCGATCCTTTTATGACAGGCATACTTTACACCAGCCGTAAACTTAAGTTTGACGAAAAATACACATTAAATTTCCATCAAAAAATTGCCCAAAACCGAGTTAATTGTAATATACTCAAAAATAGCAGTTTTTCGCAAAACTTAGTGGAAATGTAAAATTTTGGTGACAATTTTCACACGATCAGACAAATTCAACTAAATTTGAAGATAATATGTGGATTTAAGGCAATTTGCAAATTTTTCCGTGATTTTACACATGGGTCGAACTTTTGCCCCGCTGATTCGAACTTTTGCCCCACTATGGGCCAAAAATTGTTTCAAGCATTTATGCAAAAACTAATATACCTCAAAGCAACCTTATGATAGGTCTAGAAACGCCCTTACATAAAATATTGAAAAAGATTTTATCTTCAATTGGTTCAATGCAACGAAAGTTTGACCAAAAATTACAATATTCACGTCGAAAAACAACAAATAGTCATAACTTTTCCAAATCTCAATCGATTTTTATGATATTTGGATTGAAAGTCTTTTACTTAAATAGCATTCGAACCACCATGACATTTATAAGATTTGTTTTAAATTGAGCTAGAAATCTTAAAAAAAAAACTCTTACCCCACTCGAACTTTTGCCCCACTTTACTCTATATGGGATTTAAAATTGTGACAGCATTGCTATTCTGTCAAACACACAAGGCTACGGTGGCGCTATCTATGCTTTCCATAGCGGCCGTTTTGGTTATGTTAGTAATCCATTCAAACGCAACTCTGGAACTCAAGTAATCTGATAATCGCATTCCGTGGATTTTTCTTGTAGAGCACAATATTATGAACCAATTAACAATGACGTCACGCTGCAACTTCTTGGCTGGTTGGTTGGTTGGATTCGCACCTACTGCAAGTTTATAACCATGACATGTCAATTTTTACAGCCGAAATGCTGCCATCATAGTGAGATTGAATACAAAAAATATTCGATGAAATTAAAGAGAACGAAATTAGGCAGCGTCCATTTATTATGTAACGCTAAAATGTAGAATTTTCGACCCCCTTCCCCCTTCGCAACGGTCTTTGTATAAAAAAATTGTGTGTGAGCTACAACGTTCGAGCCTACTCCCCCTCCCCCTAAAGCGTTACGTCATTTGTGGACGGCGCCTTAGTCTGCACAAATTTAGTGGCGTTTTGTATTCAATTTGGTTCTCTGTAATTCTATTTATAATTACAACGCTGTTCTCAGTGTAGTCTGTATTTTTCTGCATTGGTCCTTTCAACGAGTAGAACATAATGAGTGACGTTTAATTTCAGGCATTGTCAACAAATACGAAAGGTAATCAATACATAACCTAGTTTTTGCACAGTTTTAGATTGCCGAAGAGAACATTTTAGTTGCCGACAAAAGTAATTGCATTGCCGATAAAAGAACAAGCCTCGTGACTTTGGGGAGGAAAAATAGATGATTTAGAGAACACAATAGTGTTTTGTGTATAATAACCAATAAACGAAGAGTGCTCAAGTGTAGTTCAGGTGTCTCCTGTTAATTGTTGTGCTTTATTGTTGTGTGTAATTGCCTTCTTAAAAGTTCAGCTGCTTAGACGGTCGACAATACATAAGTTCCCCTAACTAAATAAAAAATCAACACGCTTAACACACACAGCTGCCGTGAATCGCAAGTCAGTCCCATCCGTAAAAAGTGGGCATTGAGAAAAAGGGCTGTGAAGTTTCCAAACTCGTTTTCCATACGAATATTCAAAAAATTCCAGAGGATTGGAACAAGTTCAAATACACCGCGTAACAAAAATGACATTGTTGCGTGTCTCACGGATAAAATTATGTGTCTCTAATAGATTTGGGGTCGCTGAATCTGATTCCGATAAAATTGAGATTAAATCGATTTTTTCAACATGCTTATAGTCTCCATACAAAACTCTTCGTTTCTCTTATATGGCAAAATACAATACTTTTTTAAAACACCAAAAAATATCTTTTCAGCATCGATAGTATTATGAATGTATTAAGCTGATAAATGTTGTTATACATGTTTGAAATCTGTGACAAATGAAGCAAATAAATTGCCTTACAAGTTGGCAAACTTGCATACATAGCGCTATTCAACGAATCTAATTTTCACCACCCAAATTCAAAATGGAATTAAAGCATTATTGCACACATATTGCAGAATAAAAGCAATGATGCATTGCACTCGCTGAGTTACAGATAAAATACTGTAATATGTACCTTAATGCTTGTGGTTACTTGGGAATCAGAGCTATAATAATAGGCGATATACAGGTACCGTAAAACGAGGTGAAGATGATCACTTTTGTACGATTCTGTTCTATAATTTCTAGAAAGATGCCGGTATTATCACCCAAATATTTTTAAAACCTGTACTGGATGAATGTTTATCGAATTATACAAACGTAATTTTGATGTAATATTATCATAATAACAAAAACATTTTTTAGGAAATAAAACGTGATGTTTTTGATTCCGGGGTGAAGTTGATCAATTATTGTGATAAGTTTCCCAAAATAAAGTGTTCCCGAAATCCACAACAATACGAAAGACTGTTTCCGTGAATTTGAACAGACCGCTCAAGCTCAAAATGATTTATTGCGATTGTTAATTTATTCCTGTTGATCATATAATTTGTGTTAGTTAGTTGTTACAGGATTCATTTTTGTGTTTAAATTACATAATTCTAATATTTGTTTCGTTTCATCTGCTACTTACGTTTAGTGTCTTTGTGATTCCGTTAAATGTGGAAAGCGGTACCGTACGGTAGTTGTTATTCCTGAATGTAATTTATCATTGATTATGCTTCTTCTATTTCGGGTACATCTTAATTCATTCACGATTTACCTTGATTCGATATTGCCTGAAGTATTAATTTGTTGCTTCGAACTCGCCCACTGTGATACTGCGATCTGTGATATAGGTTAGTTACATATAGTTAAGGCGAAGTAGGCCGTCATTGAAATTTGTACGCGTCGTTGATGATTGTTGCTAATTCATCTCACGATTTCGAATCAAAAAAAATCAGTTGGGGTTGCACTGCCACAGCTGAAAAAGTATCAGCATACTTTATGCGTGTTAGCGCGTACAGCGATACTTTTTCAAGTCAATATGAACTATCAAGACTGAGTTTTATCACTTTGAAATGCAAGCTGAAAAGTCATCATTGTTGCCAAAACGAATGACGGGCTACTTAGCCTTAAGTAAAGTTTCTAACTCAGGTTCGCCAATTCATTTCACCTGCCGAACCTTTTCTACACCACCTCCTAGTTTTAAGCTCACTATGTACGTTTTCTAGCCAAAATCTAACACTATTCGATGATTCTATCAAAATAATCCAATCAATTTCGTATGGGTATTTACTAATTCACTGTTCCAAAAGCACCTCCAATCGATTTGTTCATTTTGGTTTGCGTTCGTTACTTCTCATTCATTTCTCTCGTCTATCATCTCGTTTGATGTTTACCATGTTTACCTACTACACAGAATGTGTCGTTTTGTGCCATTGGCGGTGAGTCCCGGTAGGTCTGGGTCAACAATCACCACCACATCTCCGATCTGGATTGGCTTCACTGGATAATGCCACTTCGTCCGACGAGTGATTGTCGGAATGTATTCCTGCAACCATCGCTTCCAAAACATGTTGGTGTAGATTTGGGAAGTCCTTCAGTTATTCGTTAGAGTATTAGGGCTATCGTCAATGGGCACTAGAGGTTTCGTGCCACAAGAGGTCCCTAACAAAAAGTGGTTGGGCGTTAGGGCTTCGTTTTCTAAGCTTTCGATGGGAACGTAGGTGAGGGGGCGCGAGTTGATGATGCTTTCCACCTCCATCAGGCTGTTACCAAGAACTTCGTCGGTGGGTGTCCTTGGAAGATGCATGTTGCCAAGGATCTTCTTCCTCGACTGTACCAATCTTTCCCAACTCCTTCCCATATGCGGGCTGCTTGGGGGCAGGAAGGTCCACTTGGTGTTTGGTGTAACAAACTCCTCAATGATCTTGTTCCTGTCGAGCGTTCGGAGCGCTTCGTTTAGCTCACGGTTAGCTCCAACAAAGTTTGTTCCTCTATCACTGAAAAGCTCCAAAGGAGTTGCACGTCGTGCCATAAAGTTCCGGAAAGCCATGATGCAGGAGCTAGTGTTGAGAGAATGGGCGATTTCAACGTGGATGGCGCGAATAACCAAACAAGACGGACTCTAGAGTTTTTGCAGTACTGACACTGCTGACGGACTTTGTAGCATATTCTTCGCAGCTGGGGAATCCAGTATTGCTGTCGAAGCTCGTTGACTACCGTTTCGTGGTTGAGGTGATGGTAACGTTCGTGGGTGAACTGAATGACGAGTGCCGTAACTGGGTGCTTCTTCGGTAGTAGAAATGGTGTGGACAGCGTCTTCATCGATGAATTGGCATCCGGTTGTCCGTCCGCTCGTACGCAGCACTCCGTGGACATCAAGGAATGGTGACAGCTTGTAGAGTGAGCTACTTTTATGAATCACTAGCTTTCCTCCTGTATTCGCGGAACGCTTTAGTTGAGAGATTTCCTCACCAAAGACTTCCAGCTGAGCTTGCCGATATATGTAGCGTTCCGCTGCGATCAGCTCCGCTTGATTCAGAATGCCTGAAGACGATGGATGATTCTGCAATCTTGCTCGAATATTGTGAATGAACCGGAATACGTATGCCGTCACCCTCAAGAGTCTGCGCCAGCTGGAGTATTTGGTAAAACTTATGATGGGTTCGTGCATCACGTGGACGTTAATCGAAGCATTTATTTCTGACGTGGTCGAGCCGTGTGCTGACAGCTGAGATGGCCACATCGTACAATTATGCCACAGGAAATCTGGTCCCTTGAACCACCGGCTTGATGGAGAAAGGTCTGGAAGCTTCTGCCACTTGGTACCTTCGTCAGCCACATTCTCCCTTGTGGCTGGCTGGGACCAGAACCACTCCGACTGTTCATTGTTTTCCAGAATTTCGCCGACTCTGGCGCCAAAGAACTTGCTCTATTTTCTGTGGTCTAAGCACAGCCAGCATAGGACATCCCTGGAATCGGTCCAAAAGAACCGTTTTCTGATTGGGACTCGATGGGTTTCAGCAATATCCTTGGCCAAACGTGTGCCAATCACGGCCGCTTGAAGCTCCAGCCGACGGATGGAAACGTACTTCAGGGGGTGCAACACGAGTTTTCGCAGTGACAAGGTCACATTCTATGGTAGTTCCTTCCTCGAACCGGAAGTAGGTGACGCTGCGTAACCATTTTCACTGGCATCGACGAAGACATGCAATTGAATTTCGTTGGTGTCGACTGACGACGTCGTTAACGTCCGGTAACACCGAGGAACAGAAACACTCTCCACTTCGTGTAGCACGTTGAGCCAGGTTCTCCATCTTTCTAGTTGGGAGTCGGTTATCGTCTCGTCCCACCCGATATTAGAGCGCCATATCTCCTGGAGCAGTACCTTCAAGCACATAAGCACGTTCGCAAGTCCTAGCGGATCGAACACGGACATTAGGATTCGCAGCACTTCACGCTTCGTGGGAACTTGTTCTCCAGATAACAGCTCCTGTTGGCATCGCTTCGGGATCTTGAACATGAAAGTGTCGTCGGCTGTGTGCCACCACATTCCCAGAACTTTCTCAGTGGACAGCTCACCATCCTTGTTCAGGGCCTTCTGAATCGACTTCGGCTCGCCCAAGGCTTCTACAACTTTCTCGGAGTTTGACAACCATCCCCGAATCTCGAATCCACCTTCTGCATGAATTGAGCGAACATCCTGCGCTAGTTTCACAGCATCTGCTTCGGACTCAACGCTGCAGAGCATGTCGTCCACGTACGTTCCATCACATATCGTCTCAACCGCATCCGTTCCGCATTCAGGTTCTTTACGTACTGTGCACTACTCGGGGAGCAGCTCGCACCGAACGTCACCACCTCCATCGCGTACGTCGAAGGAACTTTTCGGGAACGCCATCATTCCACAGGAATCTCTGGCAATGTTGATCATTAGGATTGATCCGGACTTGGTGGAACATTTCGCGAATGTCTCCTGTCACCGCTGTTCGGAACTCTCGGAATCGTTGGAGAACGTGTTGTAGTGGCGTGACTAGATGTGGGCCTTTCAGCAGGAATGAGTTGAGCATGAGCTTTCCCACTTTGGCGGCGGCATCCCAAACGATTCGCAGCTTTCCTGGTTTGTTTGGATTTACAACCGGAAATATCGGTAGGTACCACGAGCGCTCAGGGTGCGTTGTTTCCTCCTGAGCCGACAGCTTTCGTATATACCCTTTAGCTTGATAGTCCAAGATTTTCTCCTGCAGTTCCTTGGCTAGTCTTGGTTCACGAGCCATGCGCTTGGTTAGGCATTCGTGTCGCTTCAAGGCCATGGCTCTACTCTCCGGCAGCCGAAGATCGTCATAACGCCACAGCAGACAGGTCTCGTACCTTTTGTCGCGATGAACCGTATTCGTTTGCAGTTGCTTAAGCGCTCGTTCGTCGTCCCTTGACATCAGTGGCTTACTGACAAGTTAGACTCCGAGGCTGCTCATGGAAAAATAGTTCTTAACGGTCGAGTGAAGCCCCTCACACTGGCAAATATGGTAGCAATAAGATACTTGCTTCTTAGCAATTGGTTGCCCTGGCGCCGAGCACGGACCGTAAACTATCCATCCTAAACGCGTCAGTACTGCTGTCGGCTGATTTTCGTCACCCTCCTTGGAGTCGAGCGGATATTCCAGCCTGGAACTGTCGATGCCTTGTTGGGGCCTTCCTTAGCCGAGTGGTTAGAGTCCGCGGCTACAAAGCAAAGCCATGCTGAAGGTGTCTGGGTTCGAATCCCGGTCGGTCCAGGATCTTTTCGTAATGGAAATTTCCTTGACTTCCCTGGGCATAGTGTATCATCGTACCTGCCACACGATATTCGAATGCGAAAATGGCAACTTTGGCAAAGAAAGCTCTCAGTTAATAACTGTGGAAGTGCTCATAAGAACACTACGCTGAGAAGCAGGCTCCTGTCCCAGTGGGGACGTAAATGCCAAGAAGAAGAAGAAGAACTGTCGATGCCGAGAAGAATTCGTGGTTTCACGGCGACGTATGACTCGATCGGCAGACCCGACAAATGATGGAACTGCTTCGCTAGATTCGATGCCGACAGTTTTCGTGCAGGGAGATCTAGACTTCGAACTGTGTGCACCTCCGGGAGACGGTAGCTTTGCGTTGGCGTATGGGCACCGGTGATCTACATGGCGTATGGGCACCGGTGATTACAGAATACACCATATTAAACGCCTAAAAGCATGCAATTTTTCTTTAAATTTGCACTTCGCTCCAAAAAGAATATGTTTTTTTCTCTGAAAATGATTTTTTACCTCGATGCAAATTCAAAATTGGGTTCACAAAACATATCTGGATTGTATGAAACAGTTTATTTAAATGATGTTCTTATGTAGCCTTGGCAATAGTCGATTGTTTTGAGAAGAACCCTTCAACAGTTCATCAAACATTTCATAAAAAAATCTGTTTTTCCATGGTTTCATTATCTTGAATGTCAAAACGAATTTCAAAACATCAAGAGCAGCTACCAGGTAATATGACATCACAGAAATTATGATAATTGAAATCGGATCATAGCTCTCTTGACAGTTTATACATATGGGTACGCGAATGATCAACTTCTCCCCACTGACTACATCCCGAATTACGGTACTTATGATGTGTTGTGGATCATGATTGTTACAGAGAGCGATAAGTGAATTCAATCTCTGTGTATTAGCAAGCACGTCAACTTGTCGATGCTATAATGTTATTTAAATCTAATCTAAATGGGATCGTGCATTCTATTTAAATTGTTATTTTATGCGACAAATTTTATTGCCAACATAGAACAAGCTTTGATTTTGCAATTTGCTTATCTGGTTCAACTATCTGATAATACACGTGAACCACTCATTCAGTAACAACATTTCATTCAATGCATCAATCTGAATGAGCATTTATCAATGCCATAAAGTGCCATCAGGTGCACTCCATATGGTTAGCACTCAAAAGTTGCCGCATTCAATAATGCCCATGACCAACCGACGAACTGCGCGAAACCCCATCCGAATCGATCCATCATAAAATTATTCCCGCATAAATAACAACAATTTCATCAATTTCAGCGTTCAAATACGAAATTCAATTAGCATATTTCGCAAATCTCGTTGCGCCACTGGACCAGAACCAACTCGAGCCGCATGACCGTAGCATTAAAATTACAAACATCATTACCAGCTTCCGGGGCCCGATGGTGAACAACGATGAGGGCAACTCAATGGGGGGTTCCCGTGTGAAAAGGACACCCTCCGACAAGGCCGGCACCCAAAAGAGCAACAACTCTATGCTGGTGGAATTGGCGCTGGTTTATTTGGGTCACCCTGGCCAACGTCACCACAGCGAATTAGTGCGGGTCAATATTGACGCTAATTGTTTGTCGTACCTGAGTTCGATTACCGGAGTTGCTGCCGAAGCGGAAAACTCCAATGCCGACAAACTACAAGTGCCGAAAATGGTGAGACTCCGGCAGGATCAGCTACAAATCGTGCAGTTTCAGTTCCCAGTAGATGTGGGGTCGGTGGCCGTGAGGAATGAGGAAACTGAATGTGTCGGTAAGTGTATTTTATATCCGGCATTACCACGCTATAACATATATTATGTATTATAACTACCGTAATCCAGGATAAAACTGATCAGTTTTCTTTTTCGAGATTTCTTAGCTCTAAAGCAAGCTTTAAATTTTACGCACGTTTTCAAAAAATGTGGGAATTGATTCTTTGGTAGGAAAACTTACGTATTCTCGGCAGTCTAAGCCGATGCCACGCTTCTTTTGTAATTTTCTTGGACATAAACAGACAAATTACGTGTTTGTTTGTTTACATTTATGCGCTGCTCAATCCTCTATCGATTCACACCGACAGATTTGTTAAAATCTTTCTGGAAACGTTTTTGCAACGCTGTGAACATCTCTTGTCAGTGTGACTATTGTCGGCAGCCTCATTCTCTTTGGCAACTTTCCTATTGACTGTTTAACGATAAACTTGCGACGATCGACGCGCCACCATGTTTCATATAAGAGTATTAGAACTAACTTGGAGGTGATGATTTGGAGGTTATTTGGCAATTTGGAGGTTAAAATCCCCTCCAAACACTAGCGATTTTGCGGTGGGTTGTTGACGTTTGATGACGAATAAGCGCTGCAGGCGAATCTGTTCGGCAGCTGCAAATCAGTCGCATTTTGAGGCGTGTTCATTTGATTTGATGACATCTCTGGCGATATTGTTTGTGTCGTCTCGAAAATCTCGTCAGCGGAAAGCTGACAGAACAAGGAATCATCTGAATGTTTTCATTGGTGGGTTTTGATAGAAAAACACTGTGTATTTGGCGTTTGAAATTTGGTTGCCAATAATAGTCGCATGGTGCCGAAGCCGTAAGTCTCCCTATTTGATTAGGGCAGATTTTTGAAAATTTAACGATCATTGACACACGAGCCATAATTTCAGCCCACATATCCACCTGCATTCATACAAGACGCATGACATTTATCGTTCTTGGAAGATAACGAGCCATGAACTAAAACAAGACAGACACACACCACCCACTGTTTGGCCCCGATCACTGTGTGTCAACACTTGTAACATTCGCTGACCCACACTCATTCTGATCAAGAAACAGAGGCGAATCTTTTTTTATTTTCTGAGCTATGTTTGCAACCAATGATCCAATAGATTATAGTTAGGTTGTTAAAGGCTGCATCATCAGAAAATATGAAAGTTATTACCAATTTTATGCAATATTTTAAATCACCCGAATGGCTCGATACTGTTGCAGTCTGTGAGAGTTGCTGCTCTTGAACGCTCTCGTGCCACGTACCAAACGAGAGAGTGAATGTTTACAAAATACAAAATTCATAGGGTTCTCCGAATGCGATGTGCCACGAACTGCTTTGGTTCGCGGACTGTTACACTCTCCGAATATGGTTCGATCGGCTTGTTCTGATCGAAATCCAACCACTGGATTAGGGGAATCATGAATCATCCATTTAGATGATGTTCGATATTGTGTCAAGATACGTGTTTCCACAAAAAAAGCTCTAAAATTAGACCTTTCCTCAAAAAGTTATACTAGCTGCGAATATGTGGTGTCGTGGTACGTGATCTGATCTAAGCCCGAGAGCTTTGTGTAGCTAATTCGATTTATTAATTATCAAATCGTGATATTCGATTAGCCTCAAGCTGCCAATACGCTTTGAATCTTAGCAGTTATAAATAAATCAATCATAACTAAAAGCATCTTCAATTTCAAATAAACGATTTATCTGCTTCCACTCATATAAAAGTAGGTAGGGGTAGGGGATTTCGCAGAAATTTCGCTTGAAGCTATTAATTACAAATATGCATTTATTTTTCATCGAATTCTTCCGGGCATGGACAAACAGAACCAATCACGGTAATCGATGGATTTCAGTGGAATTGGGGAATCGATATAATGGGATGTGCGTTCTGGCTTTCGGGGAGAATTCTCCGAATTCCATTACCGTGGGAACGCCGTTTAATTACACCACCAGGTGCGAGAAAACCAGCGTCGTACTTAACGTAAAATTATTAAAATTATAACCATGGTCGTGGTGGACTACAGAGTTGAAGCAAATGATATTATTTCAATTAATCAATGTTTGGACGCTCATCGGTCATTCTTGATGGTTGAGTATTGGTTTTGACTTCCATCGGTAATGATGGCTCGGATTTATGGTAAATTATCGTAGCAACAGTTTGAGCACAGTTACATGGGCGTAGCCAGAGGGGGACAACGACAGGCCCCCTGGTCAATGGAAAAGTCTCGCTACCAAAATTATTCTTATTAAAACTATTGTGACATGATAGATTTATTGGAAAATTTTTGGAGTGCACTAAACGCTCAGGCTTCTGTAAAAGATCTCACCACAAATAATTTGAAGATAATAAACCTTTGAGCTGTTTTGTAGAATACCTTTGATTAAATAAAAATCAAATTTTGAATTATACCCTTTCATTCTAACTACAATTCGAACCCTTTGGCACATACACATAATTCGACTTCAACTGTAAAGCCGTCTTCAGTGCAGAGTTGCTTGCTGTCACCATCAACGCTTGAAATTTGTTGATTTGTACAGGCCGACTGCGATAAAATTCGGATCATTCCATAACACATCAACATCATGCTCTCTACTCCATCACCAGTGCATTGATGGCGATAGACTATGGATATCACTGATGTCTCAAGTTTAGCCTTAAATTAAGCCAATAAAATCGCAATTTATCAGTACGATATTCTTGATAGTGCTGCAGACGGATTGAAACTGTATGTTGGTCACTGAAAAACATTAATAGCGTGAGTAATTACCACGTGATCACTCATTCTGCAGTGATTGTGATCTAGAGTGCGATGTCGCATCACAGCTGTTGGTTGTCAGATCCAAGTGATATTGATAGTTCGCAACTGATATTGATAGTTTTAGTCCATCAGCCATCAGCTGTTATGACCGATATTGTGCAACTCTCCTTCAGTGTCTATCACACGACACTTTCCGTCAAAAAATTTCACCAGTTCCAGGCAGCTCCACATGTTCCTCCAGGAATTTGTCTTGGGAGTTCACTTTACATTCCTTTAGATATTTTCCTGAGATTCCTTATGAACTTTCTCTACTATCCAATCCTGGGATGATTACTTAAATCGTTCTGGGGAGAAAGGAGTTCTTTAAACTCTTTAAGTGAGTTCTCAACAATTCCAAATGGTAATTTTGGAAATGCCTCGCATCCTCTATAATACAAAGACCGGAGCAATTATTTGCAGGAGGCTTTGCTCTGGAATCGCATGTAAAAATTTTATCAGTGGCATTTTTTTGAGTTAGAAAGGGAGAAAAAGTGGCGAGGTCGTGAAGTCGTGAAAACATTCGCGTTAAATAAGGCAACAGGACCCGATGATATTGTATGTATTTTCATATGTATTGCTGTGTGCATTTGAAATACAAATATCAAATGCGGAAACACCAAACGCGATAAGATTTTCCACAAGGAATGCGATGTCTGTCAAAGATTGCTATTTTGCTAGGTTGGCGGTGATATCGATGATCGTTGCTAGGTGTCCTTTGATTGTTTTGTCTTACCGCATTTGAAGCACAGTTAGGCTGTGAACCGTTTCACTGATTCGTTTAACTTTTAGTTAGAATTTGACATTTCGATAGTTTCCCCTCAAATGGTTAAATTTAACTTCGCGGTCGACCCATTTGAGTTTTTACTGTCGAGTTGTATTTCAGAACAAAGTTGACAGATGGTTAGTTATTTTCAAATTACTGGGAGCAGAAAATAACTTTTGAACTATCAGGTTTAATCATGCTCCCGAGCAGGGTTATTTTTGACCGAAGGGGAAATAACCATCGAACTGTCAAATTTTAACTAAAAGTTAAACGAATCAGTGAAACGGTTCACAGCCTTAAGCCTGATTTGCTGCTGAACAGGAATCGCTAAAGAATTTTCTTGCCGATTCCTTGCAGAAATTTTCTACAGTGACTCCCGTTTGAACTGACAGTTTTTTTCAACTGCGTACTGCGATCAGAAAAAAGCGCTTCCTTGATTGATTCCTTGCAGGAATTTCCCATGCATCAAGATACGCCAAGAAATTACTTGTCAGCAGCGAATCAGGCTTTAAGGTACAGTGGGGGAAGTGTATCAGTGGGGTAAGTGGATCATTTGTCAATATAAAGCCTAAATACTTGGATATGTTGAATGTTTTCGCACCATTGCTTCGTTTTAGGTTATATTATTACGCCCACACTGATACTATTGCAAAACTGGTACTACGCGTACACTTACACAAGCAAACTTGTTAGCTGCTAAAAGTAATTAATTTGAAAATTGTTTTCCATCAATCAAAAATCCATTGTATCTCTGTCTAAAATCAAATTCTATTATTTTTTTCGACACATGGTGAGCATTTCAGTTCTAATTGAATGAATCACAATGAAAAATATGTCATTTTTATGAATAAATACAAATATATTGGACATGGTACACTTACCCCTACTTTTTAGTGGGGTGGGGTAAGTGGATCAAGAATAATTATCATTTATTGGCGGACTGCTTAGGAGAATTTTAATAAGCTTTAATACCCGCAAATGTTATTTTCCTTTATTTTGTTCCATTCCCAGCTTGAATTTGTTAAATTGACCATAGAAAATTTGAATTAATCCACCTAAAAGTTTTTTTTAACCTTTCTGGTATAAAAAAATATAAAAAGAATAATAATTTCAAAACTCACACGAAACTTTTCGTGGTTTATCTAAGCTGAGTTGTAAAAGAGCAAAATATACTAATTTTCCAATCGAAAGCATAGTCTCGTACATGATTTGACCATATAAATTGTTCTAGACAGATGATACACATATATTCATAAATAAAACAGAAGGATTTCAGTTTGTTATTCAAAAGTAAATGTAACTAATATTTTTAAACCAAGAGTGCTTTTCGAAAATATCGTTAGGAATAATCCTACAATACTTCTGTATAACTTATGCGTATAAATGGATGAATTTTCTCCAAATTTTTCTAGTTACAATGTTTTTTTTTGTTCAAATTAGTATGAACTAATATATACATACTTTTTATTTTGATTAAATAAAGATACTTTTTAATTTTAAAGTAATAAAATGTAACATTACTAGCACAAATAACAAGTGCGAGGGTAATAACATTCTTATTAAACATAATCATACTACATTTGTTTCGAGAACAGATTTTTTTCAATGGTGATCCACTTACCCCACCATGGTGCGGCAGGTGGATCATTTGGCGCAAATTTTCAAGTCTCTCATTCTCAATACATAACAATCAGAAAAATCGAAATAAATGACGATTTGAAGTCGATTAGTCCCTTATTTGTTATCCACAGAAATAAGTTTGAGTTAAATTATTCACGTTAGCTGTACATAACAATGAAGTTAACTATTGATTTTTCTGTATCCACTTACCCCACGGTACCTTAGTCAAGATTTGCACCTCAAATGCAAACAGCAATACAGGTATACCTCGATTTAGTGGACATTTTGATTTCAAAATTGTCCATAAAATCGAATTGTACATAAAATCGAAGCAAAATTTGTATCTCAATTTTTGTTTTCTATTCAGTAAAAAGTTCATTAGAAGGTATCATTATCACTTAAAAACTCATTTTCGATACAAGGCACCAGTGTCTGCATATTTCAATATATAGTAGGCTCCGTCATCGTTGAATTCTTCTTTGTGTGAATGTTTGTTTGACAATACATGCACGAATCTGGTAGAACGTGCATTCAGTTACTTTTACTACACTAATTCTCATCCACTACTGACATTCAAATTCAATTTCACTAGTGAAAAAAATCATTTCCGTCAGAATACCCCACAAAACATCCGCAAATTGCAAAAGTTGTATTTTTTTATTAAAAGACAATCATGATTGGTTGGTTGGTTTGACTTTATTAACGAGATTTTTAGCCCTGGGCTAGTTCATCTCGGGACCAACGGCTTTACTTCCCTTCCGAAGGAAGTCGTCACTATAACTTTTTACGTCATAAGTGACTATGTCGGGGATGGGATTCGATCCCAGGTCCTCGGCGTGAGAGGCGAGTGTTCTAACCACTACACCAGGTCCGTCCCCACAATCATGATTCATCAACTGGAGGCATCACATTGCCGTTTTCTTACACCAGTAATATAAAATTCATTTGTAATTTTTTATATTCAATTTTCAATTTCAGTGCCTCTAGGTGAAACTGAATTTTGAAATGACACCAACAGCAAGTTATCGCTCAGCTTCTGAGACGCATAGGCGTGTTTACGATTGCGCTCCTCATTAGTGAAGCACTTTTTTCAGATCGTTCAATCGATATTTCTGTTGTGCCGCGTCGCGGGTATGGTCGCGATGAGGCGGGAAAACACTTTTCGAATAGACTATTCGTGCTTCCCAGTAAAGCCGTCTTTCGAAAAAGTGCACGGCTTCTGCCGTTCAGTGCTTGGGCTGAAGAAAGAAGACGTTAAAAGACTACAGTGTCACAAGGGCGAACAATGTGCATTCGTCAAGGTCAGTGACCTGACGCTTGCACAAAAAATTGTGGACGAACATGATGCCCGTCATGAAGTGGAGTTAAACGGGAAGAAGCACAAGCTTCGTATCACCATGGAAGATGGTAGTGTGGAAGTGAAGATACACGATCTGCCCGAAAATGTGCCCGAAGAGAAGATCGTCGAGTTCTTGTGCGCGTTCGGCGAAGTAATCTGCATCCGAGAGCTAACGTGGGGAGAGGGGTACGAGTTTGCTGGTATACCACTCGGCATATGGTCAGCCCGTATGTTGATACAAAAAAATATTGACTCGTGGGTCACCATCGACGGGCAGCAGGCATATATTGTCTACAAAGGGCAGCTGCAGTCGTGCAAATACTGCAAAGAGCAGGCACACACTGGCATTTCTTGTGTCCAAAACAAGAAATTGCTGGTGCAAAAGAGCTATGCCACCGTGACGAAACAAACGGGATCAACACGACCACCGCCGAAAAAACAGCGGGCACGAAACCGCCAAGTGCAAAACAGATCGGGCCGAAACCTCCCGTTCTCCCATCAGCAACGTCGGATGCCTTTCCCGAGCTTCCGAAGTCTTCGAGCCAGCCCGAACAGCCTGCCTCGACTTCTAAATCCGATGCTAGGTTCGATTTGACAACGTCCCCCCGCCCGCAAACCCATCGCGTGCATGGATCGTCGTCGTCGCTCCGAGCACCTCATGTCGACGAGTCACCAAAAGCCAGCATTGTTTTGGTTGACTGCTTTAAAAAGCCGACGAATGCGATGCGATCACAGAGCAAGAGCGGCAATGGCAACGAAACCGACGATTCTTCCACTTCCACGAATAGCAGACGAAGCGCGCGAGGCCGACCACCCGGCAAAAAGCCCCGTCGGGAAGATGGTGACGACGAGCAGGATGAAGACTATCACCCATAAATGGCTCTCTTGTCCTATAACATCTCGTCCATCAACATCGGCACGATCACCAACCCCACGAAACTAAACGCGCTACGTAACTTCATCAGCAGCCAGAGCCTCGATATTGTGTGTCTGCAAGAGGTGGAAAACGACCAGCTCTCCTTGCCTGGCTTTGTCGTATACACCAATGTAGACCACGCGAGGAGAGGTACGGCCGTTGCGGTGAAGGAACACATCCAAGTCTCTCACGTTGAGAAGAGTTTGGATAGCCGACTACTTGCGCTGCGAGTGCAAGACACGACCATCTGTAACATCTACGCTCCCTCCGGTTCTGCGCAACGTGCTGCTCGGGAGGAGTTCTTTAATGGAACTCTCGCCTATTACCTCCGTCATCGTACCGCACACGTTATTCTGGCTGGCGATTTCAACTGCGTATTGCGCGCTTGCGATTCAACCAGCCCTAACACAAGCCCTGCTCTCAAGACAGCTGTGCAACAGCTGCAGTTACATGATGTGTGGGAAAAACTTCGCCCACGTGACACTGGTTTCACCTACGTCTGCCGAAACGCGCAATCGCGTCTCGACCGCATGTACATTAGCAATGGTTTACGGGAAAATTTGCGAACTGCGCACACTCACGTGTGTTCGTTTACAGACCATAAAGCGCTAACCGTCAGAATATGCCTCCCCCAGCTCGGGCATGAGCCTGGGCGCGGTTTCTGGTCTTTGCGGCCTCATCTTCTGACTGATGAAAACGTTGCGGAGTTCCAGTATAAGTGGCAATATTGGACCCGGCAGCGACGGAACTATGCGTCATGGATTGAGTGGTGGCTCACGTACGCTAAGCCGAAAATAAAAAGTTTTTTCAGGTGGAAGTCTCGAGAATTTTTCGATGAATTCCACAATCAGCATCAACGGCTTTATGCTGAACTTCAGCTAGCGTACGATGGGTACTACCAGCACCCTGAAATGCTGCCCACGATAAATCGGCTAAAAGGGGAAATGTTGGCGCTGCAGAGGAATTTTTCCCACATGTTCATGCGCATTAATGAAACGCACGTGGCGGGTGAACCACTGTCGATCTTCCAGTTGGGGGAAAGGCGGAGGAAAAAGACCATTATCACCGAGCTCCAACGGGGTGAAAATGAAATCATCAACGAGCCACAAGCGATCGAAGCGAATTTGTATGACTTCTTTTCCCAGCTCTACTCGGAGGAAGCACCAAACAGTAACGAGAACGGGTTTGCCTGCGAGCGCGCAATCCCACCGAACGACCCGGTGAACGAAGCATGTATGGAGGAGATAACAACAGCAGAAATTTTGTCTGCTATCAAAACAAGCGCCCCGAGGAGATCCCCGGGTTGTGATGGCATCCCACGAGAGTTCTATCTCCGAATGTTCGACGTCATCCATCGAGAATTGAACCTCTTGCTGAACGAAGCGCTCACCGGCAATATTCCCCCCGCATTCGTAGAGGGAATCATCGTGTTGGTGAGGAAGAAAGGATGCGACAACACAGCTCGGTCCTACCGACCCATATCACTGCTCAACAGTGACTATAAGTTGCTATCCCGGATACTCAAAAACAGGCTAGAAGGTGTAATGAGAGCGCACGGCGTTTTGAGCGACGGACAGAAATGTTCGAACTCAGAGCGCAACATCTTCCAAGCAACACTCGCCCTCAAAGATCGTATCGCCAGTCTCCGTCATCACCGACGCGCCGGTAAACTCATTAGCTTTGATTTGGAGAATGCGTTCGATCGGGTCCGGCACTCCTTTCTCTTTGAGACCATGCGATCGCTCGGGTTTAACCAAGAACTCATCGCTCTTCTTTCTCGCATCGCTAGCCGGTCTGCTTCTCGGCTACTCGTCAATGGGCATCTCTCCCGCCCGCTCGAAATCCAGCGCTCGGTCCGACAGGGGGACCCTCTCTCCATGCACCTCTTCGTGCTGTACCTTCACCCACTGGTGCGCAAACTGGAGGAAGCGTGTGGCAACGATCTTCTCGTAGCGTATGCGGACGACATCAGCGTCATCGTGACGTCAGCTGCGCAAATCGAGGCGCTCAATGAAATTTTCACCCGCTTCGGGGTTGCCGCCGGTGCAAAATTAAATTTGCGCAAGACAGTTGCGATCAACGTTGGGCTTTGCGAAGGCAACGAAATTAATACCCATTGGCTGCAAACTGTCAACACAGTCAAAATTTTGGGTGTTGTCTTCGCAAATTCCATACGGCTAATGACGACCCTCAATTGGAACACGCTGGTGGGAAAGTTCTCGCAGCAAATGTGGTTGCAGTCTCTGCGCACCCTAACATTGCACCAAAAGGTAATCATGCTCAACACGTTTGGCACGTCGAAGTTATGGTACCTTTCGTCAGTGCTGCCCCCTTTGGGTATACATACGGCGAAAATCACCGCCACAATGGGCAAATTCCTATGGAGAGGAATCGTCGCTCGCGTGCCAATGATGCAGTTGGCCCGCGACAAAGAGCACGGAGGCTTAAATCTTCATTTGCCAGCATTGAAGTGCAAATCTTTGGCAATCAACAGACACATGCAAGAGATCGATTCCCTTCCCTACTATCGATCCCTTCTTCACCACGTAAATCCCCGCCCAGTAATTCCAATAGATTATCCTGATATTAAATTAATCCTGTCAAATTTATCCCAAATTCCCCACCAAATCCAACAACACCCCTCCGCCGATCAAATCCACAAGTTCTTCGTGCAACAAACAGAGATGCCCAAGGTGGAGCGTAACAGCCCTGCGACCGACTGGCCACGTGCGTGGCGAAACATAAACATCAAGCAGCTCTCGTCGGTGGAGCGAACGAAACTGTACCTACTCGTGAACGAGAAAATTGAGCACCGAAAGCTTCTGTTTGCGATGCAGCGAGTGGCGGACGAAAACTGCGAACACTGTGGAAACCACATAGAAACGCTCCGGCATAAACTGTGTGACTGCACTCGCGTCGGCCCGGCCTGGACGGTCCTTCAGCGAAGATTAGCAGAGATCATGAATGGTTGGAGACGACTTACATTCGACGAACTTGTAAGGCCTACACTGCTAGGAATAAATAAAGCGAAACGTGTCGAGATCTTGAAGCTTTTAGTAAAATACATCTGCCATGTTAATGAGAGTAACGATAGGATTGATGTTGATGCTTTGAACTTCTTGTTAGATTTGAACTATTAAATTGTATATAACTATAAATGAATTTGACAAATAAAACCTAACTTTAAAAAAAAAAAAAAAAAAAAAAAAAAAAAAAAAAAAAAAAAAAAAAAAAAAAAAAAAAAAAAAAAAAAAAAAAAAAAAAAAAAAAAAAAACAGTGGGTGAAACTGAATGTGTGCGTGTGTTGCACCCACTCTCTTTCTCGTCGCATTCGCACTCGAAGTCAGATTGGCTTCTTGCTAGCGGAGTTTGTTTTTGTTCGTTTTCGCACTGATCGGGTATCATTCGGCTGAATTTTTACGACACTGATTGGATTAAATGGACAAATTGATGTGAAGTTTTGCGAAAAAGTAACACATCTTCTCAGTGAGAATCGAACTCACGACTCCCTGATCTCTAGGGGTTTAGGGCGCGTTACCCCTACGCCATGAGAGGACTCATGGACGCAGAACGATTCACAATTAAAAACAAGTATTTATCGAGCAACGGACTCATGTTCCGTAACCGGTCGTTTGAGAACGTCGCGACCCATTGGAAGCCCACACAATAGAAACCTCAGCCAGCACAGTTGCTGGCTAGTGTAGTGTGGTATTTCAATACCTAAAAAATAATGCGCTCTCGGGCTAGGCATTGGATATATATAGAAAGCGTTGTATTTGGATGGACATCTAATTCTTCTGAAAGAGGACCCGTGATTATTGAGCTGAAATCGAATTCAGGTTAACTTCTGCGTTCATGAGTCCTCTCAGGGAGTCGTGAGTTCGATTCTCACTGAGAAGACGTGTAACTTTTTCGCAAAACTTCACATCAATTTGTCCATTTAATCCAATTGCAAACTATATGCAATGTTTAGCATTTCGGTAGTTGTTAAACTTCCACTCGGCTGGTTATCTTCTATTTTTAGGCGATATTGGCGCCTGTCACGTCAGAATGTTTTAATTTGTTGTGTTCCTTCGATCGTTCTGGACAAACATGGAAAAAGGGCCAAAGTTTTCTATGCGTTTCATTTTCGTTTTTATTGGAAAAAGTAAAATGATGCGTTCCATATACTTTATATTCAATCAGAATAAAAGTTGCTATTGTGACATTACTGTTGAATAAGCATGAATAGCTTTTCAATCGATTTTTTGTCACATTTGATAAAATGCAAAAATATGTTTTAATCAATTACACGCTTTTATCATGTTTGTCCATTGTTTTAGAAGTGGGCTCACAGTGACAGTTCGTGACACCAGAATCTCGGCTCACCTTGACGTACATAAAATTCGTTTCGGTTTCTCCCTCCCAGGTCTGAACTACTGTCGAATTATATGTTGTGTAGTTTTTTACGTTAAAAATGTTCATTTCTATGAAAAAAGTGTAAAATTCCAGAATCATGTTCGGTGTGGGTTTGGCAGACATCTATAAACTTTTAGTTCTAAACAAGGATTTAGACATGGTATCAGACTGAAAGTTTGAGAGGATGCTTGAAATATATTCCCAAAACAGACTAAATTATCAAAACTTTTACCAATTCGCTCATTTTGCTGAAATAATTGAATTTCTGTTAGAAAATAGGGTATTCCTTTGGAAATTGCCTACGTTTAAGTGTTTTCCTCGGTATTCTTCAAATTTAATTATTGATTATTTCTATAAATATTGAATTGTTAAGAATTCAGCAAGCCTTGTCGGATTCAGGGACTTCAAATTAATTATGTAGAGATGTTCTCAAAACTAACAATTATTGCATTGACAAGCGATCAATTCCACCCTTGAGTGGGATATCCCGAATTATTAATTCAGACATGATTCTTAGTACTAAATTCATATTTTTTAGAAAGTTTCCGCACATGAGCCAAAGAAGTTCACCGTCGTACTTATTTTACTGCATTCAGTCGTTCAACATTGAAAACATTATAGAAAACACACTTGAAAAACCGGGAAAAATGATCAATTTCACCCGAAATTACGGTAGTGGCGTTCTGGGTAACGGCATTCGGGGTAATAGCGTTCGGGCTAATGGTATGGAGCCGCATATTACAGTATTGAACATTGTTAAAAACAACGCATGAATTTGTTAAAAAGAACAAAAATATTAGTTTACAACAATTTAAACTTATTGGAATTAAATCTTTTTATGCGTTTGTAAATACATATGAAAACAGTTTTTTCAACATAAAACTTAAATTGGATTGGACAAAAAAAAATGAATTAACTGAAACTTTATTTTGAATGTAAACAAAAGAAAAGTTATCTCAAACTACATTATTTTTCTCCTTGGGGCTGTTCCAGTAGCATCAATATTCATCAATGGAAAAATCAGCTCATCGCTCTCAACACGAGAGCAATGAGATGAATTTTCCCTTGATGAATTTTGAGTTATATTAGAGTCTATCTTTGAAAAAACTAATGCAAAAACGAATTCAAGCAGCAATTAGATGTATGCTTTGACAAAAGGCCATTATGTTTTTTTTTTTTTTTTTTTTTTAGTATCATTTCAAACATTACATTCATTTCTTATATCTAGGCGTTCTGTGTTATTTGACAACACTATCATCCTAATTTGGTAAAACAAATTTAAGATTTAATTAACATTTTGTTAACAACATATTACATTTCATTTGCCGTAGCAGTTCAGTTTTTTTACATGTGAGTTGATTTCACCTGCTTATAAGAGAAAAAAACGTTTTTAATATACTTAACCTAACTTAACCTAAACATATAACGCATTAATCGTGGCAATAGAAGATTGTAACGATTTTTCCCTGAAATTATTAATGATTGTATTTGACATTTGTTCCAATGTTTCAACATTGGATATTCTATGTTACTCATTGGTACTATACCAGGGAGGAAGTCTCAGAATCATTTTCAAAATTTTATTTTGAATTCTCTGCAGAGCTTTCTTCCTGGTATTACAACAGCTAGTCCATATTGGTACAGCATACAACATGGCTGGCCTGAAAATTTGTTTGAATATCAACAGCTTGTTCTTAAGACAAAGTTTTGATTTTCTATTAATAAGGGGATAGAGACATTTTACATATTTATTACATTTGACTTGAATGCCCTCAATGTGATTTTTGAAAGTTAAATTCTTATCTAGCATGAGCCCTAGATACTTAACTTCATCTGACCAATTTATTGGAACCCCTCTCATCGTGACAACATGTCTACTTGAAGGTTTCAAATAAAGAGCTTTTGGTTTATGTGGGAATATTATTAGTTGAGTTTTGGAAGCATTAGGAGAAATCTTCCATTTTTGCAAGTATGAAGAAAAAATATCCAAACTTTTTTGCAATCGACTACAGATGACACGCAGACTTCGTCCTTTGGCGGAGAGGCCTGTGTCATCCGCAAACAAGGATTATTGACATCCCTGAGGTAACTCAGGTAAGTCAGATGTGAAAATATTGTATAATATTGGTCCCAAAATGCTGTCTTGAGGAACACCAGCTCTTACAGGAAGTCTTTCAGATCTGGAGTTCTGATAATTAACCTGAAGTGTACGATTTGACAGATAACTTTGAATTATTCTAATAATGTATGTTGGAAAATTAAAATTTTTTAATTTTACAATCAAACCTTCATGCCAAACACTGTCGAATGCTTTCTCTATGTCTAGAAGAGCAAGACCAGTAGAATAGCCTTCACATTTGTTGGAACGGATCAAATTTGTTACACGTAAAAGTTGATGAGTGGTCGAATGTCCATGGCGGAATCCGAACTGTTCATTGGCAAAAATTGAATTTTCGTTGATGTGGGCCATCATTCTGTTCAAAATAACCTTTTCAAAAAGTTTACTGATGGAGGAAAGCAAACTGATTGGACGATAGCTAGAAGCTTCTGCAGGATTTTTGTCTGGTTTTAAAATTGGAACAACTTTAGCATTTTTCCATTTGTCAGGAAAATATGCTAATTGAAAACATTTGTTAAATATATCAACTAAAAATGATAAGCTACTTTCTGGAAGTTTCTTGATGAGGATGTAAAAAATTCCATCATCGCCAGGAGCTTTCATATTTTTGAACTTTTTAATAATAGTTCTCACTTCTTCCAAATCAGTCTCCCAGGCATTTTCGAAAACGTTCTCTTGATTGAGAATATTTTCGAACTCCTGAGTAACTTCATTTTCAATTGGACTAGTAAGTCCTAAATTAAAATTATGCGCACTTTCAAACTGCATAGCAAGTTTTTGAGCTTTTTCGCAATTAGTTAGTAATAATTTGTTTTCCTCTTTCAATGCCGGTATTGGCTTCTGAGGTTTTTTCAAGATTTTCGATAATTTCCAAAAGGGCTTAGAGCCAGGGTCCAATTGAGAAATTTTATTTTCAAAATTTTTGTTCCTTAATTGAGCAAAACGTTTCTTGATTTCTTTCTGCAAATCCTGCCATATAATTTTCATAGCAGGATCGCGAGTGCGTTGAAATTGTCTTCTCCTCACGTTTTTAAGACGGATCAAGAGTTTAAGATCATCGTCTATAATCACGGATTCAAATTTTACTTCACATTTTGGAATTGCAATGCTCCGGGCTTCAACAATGGAATTTGTTAAAGTTTCAAGAGCATTGTCAATATCAAGTTTAGTTTCAAAAGAAATATTAACATCAAGATTAGAGTCAACATACGTTTTATATATATTCCAGTCGGCTCGTAAATAATTGAAAGTGGAGCTGATAGGATTGAGAATCGCTTCTTGGGATATTTGAAATGTAATAGGGACATGATCAGAATCAAAATCAGCATGAGTAATCAGTTGGCTACAAAGATGGCTAGAGTCGGTTAAGACCAAATCAATCGTAGATGGATTTCTAGAAGAGGAAAAACATGTGGGGCTATCAGGGTATTGAATTGAGAAGTATCCTGAAGAGCACTCATCAAATAAAATTCTGCCGTTGGAATTACTTTGAGAATTATTCCATGACCGATGTTTGGCATTAAAGTCACCAATGACAAAAAAATTTTGACTTATTGCGAGTCAATTTACGCAAGTCAGTTTGGAGCAAATTAACTTGCTGCCCAGAGCATTGAAAAGGCAAATAGGCAGCTATGAAAGTATATTTACCAAACTGTGTTTCAACAGAAACACCTAAAGTTTCAAAAACTTTAGTTTCAAATGACGAAAACAGTTGATGTTTTATACGCCTATGAATGATGATTGCAACTCCCCCACATGCCCCATCAAGTCGATCATTACGATAAACAAAAAAGTTAGGATCTCTTTTGAGTTTAGATCCAGGTTTTAAATAAGTTTCGGTAATAACTGCTATATGCACGTTATTAACCGTAAGAAAATTAAACAGCTCGTCCTCTTTACCATTCAGAGAACGAGCATTCCAATTTAAAATATTTAAATTATTATTTGGATCCATTAGAAAAACGTAATCCAATAACAATTTGATTTGTAAATTTTACACCTACTTGGACTGCTTCAGTCATAGTGGTGGCTTTGAACATTGCATCAATCATTAGATTCAATTGTTCAGTTAGAAAATTTAAATCAGAGGCAGACATGTCATGTGATTTCCCATTGGAATTTCCGGTAGACGAAGAAGCGGAGTTACCTGTGTCGGTAGGGTTTTTTCCATTTGATTTGAAACAAGTAGAATGGGTACCCATGGATCGAACAGGGGAGGAGTTCGAATTTCCTGCTACGATATCGGCAAAGGATTTACCGTGGGTAGATACATTCAAAATAGAAAGATTCGAACGGCTACCCGACGGAATAAAATTAGTTTGTGAATGAGCATGATTGTGATCTTCCTGATGGGTATGATTCATGATCAAGCGATCGTTAACTGAAAAATGAGCATTGTTCGATACTCTACCAGGCAAATTCCGGAAACGACCGTTATCGTAACGGATATTATCTTTCATCTGCCTGGCACGAGCCTCAATGACCTTTTTTCGTGAAGGACAATTCCAAAAATTGGACTTATGGTTAGCCCCGCAATTACAACATATGAATTTTGTGGTATCTTCCTTCACTGGACAGACGTCTTTGGCGTGAGAAGAACCTCCGCAAATCATGCATTTAGCATCCATGCGACAATTTTTTGTACCATGACCCCACTTTTGGCACCGACGGCACTGAGTGGGGTTCTGGTAATTTCCTCCAGGTTTCTGGAAATGTTCCCATGTCACACGGACATCAAACAAAAGTTTTGCTTTTTCTAAAGCTTTAATATTATTTAGTTCTTTTTTGTTAAAGTGAACTAAATAATATTCTTGAGAAAGCCCTTTCCGAACAATGCCAGATTGGGTTCTCTTTTTCATAATGATTACTTGGACTGGGGAAAATCCAAGTAAATCATTTATTCCATTTTTGATCTCTTCAGGTGATTTATAGTCACTTGAGAGACCTTTCAAGACAACTTTGAACAAACGTTCAGTTTTGTCGTCATAAGTAAAAAAATTGTGCTTCTTCTCTTCAAGATGTTTGAGAAGAAGCTCACGATCTTTAAGAGTTTCCGGCAAAACGCGACAGTCTCCTTTCTTTGCGATTTGGAAGGAAACCTTGATTCCCCTAATGGAGTTCAAGATCTCCTGCCTAAATCCCGCAAATTCGGAACAACTGACCACGATAGGCGGCACTCTTTGCTTCCTTCCTTGAATCAAAGAGCCTGGGCTAGAGGCTGCTTCGATTTGGTGTTCGGAAAATTTGTCTAGAGCATCGAACTGATTGCTCATTTCGATACAATTATTCATTTCACCCTTGGAAGAAAGTTCGCATTCCGGGGAAACGTCCTTTCTTCCATTCTTGCCACGTGTAGTGACAGTTTTAAAACCCACTTTTTTGGAAGGAAGTAGTGAATTCAGAGATTCACCCTTCCTTTTGTTAGTTGTTGATACCATGTTTAATTAATAAACGAAAGAAGACGTGACCTTCGAAAGGTTTTTTCCCAAGACGGTGTCCAAGAAGGATTACCACCGCTAGCTTTCGCCAACGGGTCCAACGAAAAATCGAAGGCACGGGTCCAAACAAGGATCGTAAAGGGATCAATAGTAGAAAAAATAGTACTGAAAAGTACTGTTTTAGCAGCACTGAAAAGTACCGTTTTTAATTTTAGCACTGAAAAGTACTGTTTATGTAGCACTGAAAAGTACTGATTTATTGCTTTAGGTAGTTTTTAAGAAAACTTCCAAGAGCAGAGAGAATTCGTGTACGCACAGTACGAAGGTACGATGCGCACTGATCGCAGTTGCATTGATTTTGTGTTCTGTAACTCGATATCTCCCTAACTCGATGGTCCCTTCAATATCGAGTAAGGGAGAGATGACTGTAATAAACTAGGTGTCCACTTTATAAAATGAACAGTCCTCAAATCTTTGTTGCAAGTCTAAATATAAATATGTGTACAGTCCTTGTACTTATCCAAGCCTTGTTTGTCCCTCCCTTTTCATCATGTAAATTATAAAAAAATAAATGTTTCAATTAGAATCCGAACTATCCTCTATGATGACTATCAAAATTTGATTACGATTGTCGTTCCAATACAACATAAGTTTATCAATATAAAAGTCCTCCCGGTACGCTTTTTTCTGGCAACACTTAGGAAATTTTCCACTTTGCTTAACATTGTCAACCAACCAGAACGGAAGAAAATAGCTCTAGGTACACATGTTGCTTCCCTATTTCAACACATGTAGGGAAGACTGGGTAGACTCGATTCCATCATATGTTTTTTGGAAACTGAAAAAAAATCCAAGTAATTTTGTACAATACTTTATTTAACCCTTAAAAGCCCGACACAAACCTTGAATTTTTAAATGGCGACTGTTCGTAGACTAGTAGATCAATTAATTTGAAAAAAGTTAGTTAACTAGTTCGTCTTATTATCCTTGGATAAGAAATCCCCCCTGACCCCTCCCCCTTTTCTAAGTAACGGAGAAGGCGTGGACACAAGGGGTTCAAAATTGGCCTCTAACGGATATCTCAACGTTTAAATGAGCTAGAAGGTTGGTGGCATGGGAAAACTTGTTCAGCAGAACAAGGGCTATCTGGCGAAGAAAAATCTGATTGAGGATTCATCCGCTAGGCGACGCTAGTAACAAATTTTCTTCAATCATCTGTATCTCAAGATCCTTACAAGCTAGAAGGTTTTTGTCTTCGGTAAAGTTGTTCAGCAGATCAAGAGGTATCTGGTGGTGAAGAGTCTGATTAAGAATTTTTCCGCTAGGTGGCGGTAGTGACAAATTTTCTTCAATTGTCTATATCTCAAGATCTTAATCAGCTAGAATGTTGGTATCTTCGGCAAAGTTGGGCAGCATATCAAGGACTATCTGGAGATGAAGAGTTTGGTTGGAAGTTTATCCACTAGGTGGCGCTAGTGGCAAATTTAATTCAAATATCTTTAGCTCAAGCTGTTTACCTTCTAGAGAAGGTTGGTGTCTTCGGAAAAGTTGTGCTACAGATCAAGGACTATCTGGCGGTGAAGGAACTGATTGGGAATTTATCCACTAGGTGGCGCTAATTAAAATAAATCTTCAATCTTCTCTACCTCAAGATAATCATAAGTTAGAAAGTTAGTGTTTTTGGTAAAAATATCAGCAGATTAAAGACTAGCAGGAGATGGAAAATATTGTCTATCTCAAGATGTTTATCAGCTAGAAGATTGGTGTGTTCAGCCAAGCCGTTCAAAAGATTAAGGGCTATCTTTTGATGGAAAATCTGATAAAAAACACATCCGCTAGAGAGCGCTAGAAAAAATTATATTCAATCTTTTGTTTCTCAAGATGCTTATTAGCTAAATTCAACCGCTAGGTGACGCTAGTATCACTTTTTATTCATTCTGCAGTATCTCGATGTACTGCAAAACTAAGGATTCGTGTATAACGGTGGAATCTGATTGATAAACAATCCGATGGATACAGTCATCTCTCCAAGGCCTTATATTCAAAATCTTTATATTGAGTTATACAACCATATATTAAGTTGGTTTTCATGGTTTTCCTAATAGTATCTTGAAGCATGGTTGCATTGATTTTGTGATTTATATGTTGACATTTCCGTTATTTAGTTTCTTGGAAAATTAATAATGGATAATTGACCGTAGTCAAACTTCTGTATCTTAAGATAGTCAAGATGGAGTCTAAACAACTTTTAGTTCAGGTGAACAATAACTTTCTGTTCATGAATAAATTAAATCTATTTCTAGGTGCTGCCAGTGAAATGTTGTACATTTTGTTGGAATCAGGGATTGAATCCTGAGAAAATTGAGAGAATCTCTCACGTATCGCTCTCTGTAACTATTGACTTTCTGTCACTGAACAATTTATTTTACGTACAGTTTTAGAAAACACTTAACAGAAATTAATTTTGTTCGAAAACTCAATGAAAAGCAAGCCAAGTCATTTTGTCCTATTGTTGAATTTTGTTGAAATGCCCCACTACTGTATTTCTACGTCTAACTGTCACATTATATATTTTGCAGCGCTAATCTTGAACAAAATATTCAATACGCAGTTTCAATAGGGTAACGACTGTTTATTTCGTTCTTAAACGCTAACAGTTGGCGCCAGCCGCAAAAAGTACAGGCAACAACATTTCGAACATTCAGTTTCTTCCACTGGCCGCCGTGCGGCGACACAGTAGAAGCATTAACCTAAGAATGCTAATGTCGCTGCTGTTCGTGTTACCAACATCTAGTTTGCCACGAATTGACAGCCTGAGTACCGGGCATCAAAGTGTCAAATCAATTATAAAAACATAAACAACAACAAGGCATTGAACAAACAATGAAAAACCATAATTAAAGGTAATAATAATTAAAATCAGTTTTGTGACATCAGCGCTACTAGCGTTCTACTACTAATATTTCTATTGACGACACTGTTGTTTGTATCCCTCTCACTGATCGCGCTACGCTGGATTCTCAAATTTCTCAAACTTTCAACACAAGCGCATGGAAGGATGGTTGTCGGAGAACTATCAAAATGTATGGAAAATACTGAAAAACGTAAATTACTTGCAATTCGGAAACTGGATCAAAAAAATAGTGATTAGTTCGTGGTGCTTTCTTTGCTTCAGGATTTCGTTTTTACTACCACTGAAAAAGAGCCATCTATTGCCTTTTCAGTTTTGAATATCGCCCTATTAGATGTTGTTTGGGAAAATCGTTTTGAATATCTTCCTACGTTGGCATTACAACTCATGTGGAACATGACCTACTTTATGTATTTATATTTATGCTTTATGTATCGGGGTACATCCATCATTCTTGCGTGCCTGACATCAAATTTGATTGAAATTTTCAATATTAAAATATTATGTTTCATCAGTTTTTCAAAGAATTTCAATTGCATTTGCAGGGCTGTTCACAAGATTCTTCTAGTTTTTGGAACCACGATCATTGATTCGAATTTTACATTAATTTCGGATTTATTACGGGGAGTACTGAGATAACCCCACTTAAAGAATCAGTAACCACTTTAAATTCAAGTCAATGGCTTGCGGCAAATCAATTTCATGGAGATCGCAGTAGGCGTTGCCCGCGAACGGGCGTGTTTTGTTTTGCTCCACGTTATTTTTCGTGCTCTCATTTTCCGCGATGTTGCCGATGAATTAGCTGCTGCTACGCCATCTGGATTTCAAATAGAAAGTGAATATCGAAAAAACGCCGATGTTAAACAGTGAATAATCCTTTCAGGTGCGTTCAGTGTGATATTCTCTTGCCAGTTCTAATTGGTTTCGATAAGATTTGTGCATTTTTTTCGAGACCGTGCTTGTTTGCCGGCCGAATCTAATACGCCACCCGGACGAATGGTTCCGAGTGTATAAAAAATGACGTTTTGTGAATAATAATTATAAGTGATTACCTTATATTAAAGATTTTAAAGAAAGAATTAGAAATGTTAGTGATAAAACATTCACGCAATGTGGTCTAGCAATGACAAATGGAATGCGTCACATGGAGAAGCAAATGGATGCCACCCAGAGGAGAAGAATAAGAAGAAGAAAATCGATAGCTGATTGAATTAGATGATGTTTATCTTGAAACACACTTCCTGTTTCAAGATAAACATCTTTGAAACAGGAAGTGTGTATGTACAGTCGAAGCTCGTTATAACGACAAAAGCTCTCTATAGCGACATTTTTCTGTCCCATGAAACACATTTCGATGTTATAGCTATTCTCAATAAGGCAGCGTCCATTTATTACGTAACGCTAAAATTGGAAATTTTTGACCCCCTCCCCCCCCTCCGTAACGCTTTTTGTATGAAAAATTTAAAATTTTTGTATGAGCCGTAACGCTTGGGCCTACTCCCCCCTCCCCCTAGAACGTTACGTAATTTATGGATGCCGCCTAACGACTTTTCTCTATTGCGACGGTTCCTTGCGATGTCGTTATAACGCGCTTCGACTGTATTATCATTACACTGCGGAACACGTTTTTGTCTCTAGCACCAAAATACCGCTATTCACTTAATTAAGGGTTGCTGAATCCATTGCCGTTTTCAGAAATATCATAGCACGTCCAGTTTTTGAGATATTGACTGTTGAAAATGCAAAAAATGACTATTTCAGCCAACTTGCATGCAAGTTTCCCAGCTTGTAAGGTATTATATTGGCTTAATTTGCCACTGAATTCAAACTTTATGTGTATAACAATACTTATCATTAAAGTTTGTATTATTCTCGATACGGAAAAGTTATTTTTTGATGGTTTTGAGAATTGTTGTATTTTGCCGTATAGAAGAAACGAAGAATTTTGTATGGAGACTGCAAGCATGTTGAAAAAATCGGTTTAATCGAAATTTAATCGCGCAATTTCAATCAAATTATGTCTGAAATGAAAGTTCAAGTTCTATTTTGCATGTTTGGTGGATTAGATTACAAAAAAGTATGATAAATTGTACTTTAAATTTCATGTAAACATTAATAAAAGCAGTGTTTTGTACAACTTTGGCGACCTGTAGCTAAAAATTGTGACGTGCTGGAACATTTCTGAGAACGGCATCAGATTCAGCAGCCCCAAATCTACTAGAGACACATAATTTAATTCTTGAGACACGCAAACATGTCATTTTTGTTACGCTGTGTTATCCATTTGATAACGGTAATGCATATATGCGGGGCTTGTTGTTAGTGAAAGTGACTTCTGAATGGACGTGTCTCTCCAGCCATTCTGAAATGGGTCACCGGATCTGCAATAGAGCTATCACCTTCTAACTCCCGGGCTGAAGCTTTTTGCCAAAATGTACTACATTTTTGCTGAAGCGTTTTTGGATGACTTGGCCACATGCTAGGTTGTTGCAAATGCCGATTCACTGGTGGCAGCGGCCATTTTATTGACGAATCTGAAACCTGGCATGCGACATATCAATCTTCATGAATTTGCAAATCAAGTCTAAAGCTGGTTAAAACGTATTTGAATGACTTGATGTCGGATTGTTCCGGATACCCGGTTCCCTGGGAGAAATGGTCGATCAATTGGCGATAGTGAAACCAAGCTAGCGACATCAACTTCATAAATTCTCAAATCAAGGCTAAATAAGGGTGATTCAATTTTTGGATGACTTGTTAACATGACAGATTGTTTTGGATACCCTGTTGCCCAGGAAAAGTGGCCATTATATTGACGGTTCTGAGAGCTATCTTGCACAGTGAATCAAATGTTACTCAACACACAGCAACAAAGACATTGTCATCTCCTGTCCTTGTTGCAACAATTTTAATCCGCAACACAAGTTTATCACCACTTGAATAGAATATGACAATGATCGATCATCACGTTTCTGGGCTTCGCATTGCAATTTTCGAGAACTTTCTCCGTGTTGGTAAACATTGACACACTATGGAACAACATAAATAAAACATATTTGGTTTTGTGTTTAAAATAACTGATTAATCGCGAGTTGAAAAGGTTGCAATAATGTTGCGTCCTGTGATTGTCATGACAATTTTGCTTTTGATTGTATTGCTGTGTGCGTTAGAAACGCAAATATCAAATGCGGGAACACCAAACGCGGTAAGATTTTCCAGATGAAATCCGATGTCAAAGTAAGCTTTTCTATGCTAGGTTGGCGGCGATGTGTGTAATCGTTGCGAGGTGTCCTTTGATTGTTTTGTCTTACCGCATTTGGAGGACATTTAGTGAAGATTTGCACCTCAAATGCACACAGCAATATCCCAATCCGCAAACATGATGACAAACGGTTATGAGCGATCTTGCTTTGTTGTTTGTTTTTCGTCTGTTTTGATGACAATTTGATTCACTGATCTTGCAACATATCAATTGATCAAGTCAAAATAAGAATAGTTCAAGAGGTTTTGGATGACCTGGTCACATACACTCCCGTGCATAAGTTTGGGTTCACCCCCTAAAAAACATACAAAAGTGTTCTGTCCATATCTCTGTGAATATACTTCCAATTGAAACTCTCTAAGCCGCATTCGAAAGGCAAAGAGTTATTCTTACTTCGTATTTTTCCAAAAACATTTTTTGAATTTTGTATACTAAATTTTTACTTAAAGTTGTGACATTTTTCAAAAACCACACTGAAAAATCATATCTAATTTCCTCAGCATTGGATCGACCAAAATTTTTAATCAAAGTGTCATTAGAATCGTAATCTTATATTCTTTGACGAGCACTCACGAATTTTTTGCGGAAAAATCTGATAACTATTCAAAATCAATGAAAAAGTCAGTCAAGTCATCGTGCAAAAGTTTGGGTTCCCCCCTCAGTATGGTGTATCGTGCAAAAGTTTGGGTTCACCTTAACATACTTTAAACATGAAAAATCTGTGAAATCTCAAACCAATCATTATTTGCGCTCGAAAAAGCTTTAAACTATTAAAATCGGTTGAAAAATGGCAGAGATATTGACAAAAATGATGTGCGTGCGGCTCAGGTGAACCCAAACTTTTGCACGATTTGCATCATATTGAGGGGTGAACCCAAACTTTTGCACGATGACTTGACTGACTGTTTCATTGATTTTGAATACTTTCCAGATTTTTCCGCCAAAATTTCGTGAGGTCTCTTCAAAGAATATGAGATAACGATTCTAACGACACTTCGATTTAAAATTTTCGTCGATCCAAAGCTGAGGAAATTAGATATGATTTTTCAGTGTGTTTTTAAAAAAATGTCACAACTTTAAGTTAAAATTTAGTATACAAAATTCAAAAAACGTTTTTAGAAAAATACATACGAAGTAAGAATAACTCTTTGCCTTTCGAATGCGGCTTAAAGAGTTTCAATTGGACGTATATTCACAGATATATATACAGAACACTTTTGTATGTTTTTGAGGGGGTGAACCCAAACTTTTGCACGGGAGTGTATGTACTGGTTTATTCCAGATAACTTGTTCTTTGGTGCAAGTGGCAAATATGTTGGCGGATCTAAAACTTAATGTGTCAAGTATCATGGTTTGCAAAACAAGTCCAAAGAAATTTCAGATCGTTTGATGATTTATGTCGTGCATTATGAGTTAAATATTCTTCTCCGCAGAACAACCCTGAATACGCAGATGATGAGTCAAGCCTACAGCTGGAGGAGTCGATATCAGAGTGTCGTGTTTCTCATGTATACCTAAATGAGCAAGTGTGCCATGCGATATTTCATATCGCAGCTCACAGATTATGTGAGACACGAGATGCGGATACGTACAAAATATATCTTAGTGAGCGAGTCTCATGAGACATCTCGTGGACTCGTCACATGCGCTTACTAGGAGTACTTTTATGCAGTTATGTTTGCCTAGTACAATAACCCCAAGGAAGCATACGACTTCAGTCTATGCCTGTGCGTCTTCGGTGGCCAGCACATTTTTTTTTTTTTTTCAATTCAAACGCTAGAATCTCAACCGCGTTGAACAACGTTAGTCCTTTCAAACTGCTTACCGACAGTTTAATCCATAGTTTAATTCGTTTTCCATGCTTCTGATACCTTCGCCTACGAGTCTCAAATGCACTGTCACATTGAGATTTTCTCATGAGACGGCGCATGAGCCAGTGCAGATGTGATCGTTTGAGGTAGTACATTTCAACATGAGATCTAAAAAAATGTGTCTCACCATAGCACGTGCTCAAGCGCGCGATTATTTGTGTGCGCTGATGGCAAGCTGATCTCAATCTCTTGATATGAAGCGCGTATCATGTAGTCTGGTCGATATAGGAATTTATTAAATCTTATAAACTCTCAAACTTACTTATTCACTATTTCTTTAACTTACTTATACATTTTCTTATTATCACACATATAGAAAACTTTGCTGTTTTTCCTAAACTATAAAATCGTATTTCGTTTCTCCTAAACTATAAAATCGCACTTCCCCACATGTGGCTCCGTTTGGCACATGTCACTTGAGCCTTCATTAAGTGCCTAAACATAGCCTTGAGGATATACATCCTCTGCATTTGGTACAATCTATACGTAAGAACGATCGCCTACAGCAGTATGCTTTGTACATAATTGATCACTATTATCAGTGGGACTGTTATGCGTAGAAATTCACCAAAAATCCCGTATTTCTAGGCATAACAGTCCCACTTTGTATATCGTAAATTTACTTTTTTTCCCATAACACAAACTCTTAATTCTGATGAACACGCTATTCTATATACTATTACAACGATTTTATTTTAATCTATATAAATAAAAATGGGGTGGTGTTTGTATGTCACAAAATGGCTTGAGAACGGCTCAACGGGTTTGAGTGATCCTTTCACAATTGAAATCGTGAAGGGTTGCGATGTGTTCGTGCTTAGATAAAGTTTTGGAATATTTCCGGAATAGTCCGAAAAACAGGGAGGAATCTAATCTGTCATTTTGTATTGGAGATTACAGGCCATTTTTCAACAGCCTACTTGATGGTAAGACTAAATTTGCCGGGACCACTAGTTTATCATAAACCTGGTCAATACGAGGCCTAAAAGTATTAAAATTTTTAAACGCGTTTTTCTCGATTGCATATTTTGGAACATGGGACAGTTATGCGTATAAATAAAATAAAAAAAAAACGGCAGAACATTCGTCATAAAGTGAAACATACTTCGTCCTAGATAGATGTGCGGATTTATTGAAAGAAATAGGATTTTTGTATGACAAATATACATATATACAGTTATTACGCGTTGCAAGAAAAAAATTGATTCCTGGAAAATTCAGAGCTATTGATTACCAAAATTTTCCTCTAAAATGATCATAGTCACCGATGACTTTGAAGCTGTTTATGTAGTTATGGATCAAATAGTGTGGAGTCCAACCTACAAAATTCAATAAAATGACATGGAAAACGTAAAATTGTAATTTGAAAGCACGAATTGAATCGTTTCAAATTGGAACTTTGGTTAGTAAACTGTTTTGAGTGTAATATTCACATAGGATTGCATAAAAAGTAAAAATTGTATCTGTTTTTGAAAACCATATTATGGATCAATTTTCATATTATGGATCAAATTGTGACATATTACGGATCAGTGCACAAAATCAAAAGATTTTCAACTCAATGAATCTGTATTGCATGATTTTGGCGAAAGTTAACAATGTGTCACATATTACTGCAAAAAATAGTAGTGTTAGAGCTGGAAACAAGGGTAAAATGCCTTTTTTTTGTGATACTGCGTTGAAGTAACTGAGAAATGAACTGTTTTCGCTCCACACCAAGTTTCCACCCATTTTTGTTAGCTAAAAAAATGAAATTTACAAACCTTGATGTTCTATTAGTTTTACCCTTAGTGTTATTGTCTGAAAATGTCGAATCCCATGCTTAAAATGGCAGAAATGAACATTCTTTGGAAGTGATCCATAACCGTGGTAAACAATCATTTCCTGGTCCATATTATGGATCACTAGTTAGAAGTACTAATATTCGGTATTTAGAATCAACAATCAAGAAAAATGTTTTCCAAAGATGAATTCATACTAAATCGAAGCGAACGAGCATGTTTTATGCTATAAAACTTAAATTTTATCACCTGTGGGAGCTTATGAATGCTGACGGCACTTCCTACAGAAAACGACCATATAATGGTAGCTGTGTGGTACCCACTAAAAATTTTTCAAAAACACCGTTATTTAGCGGTTGAATGTTGTGCTTAACATTACAAATGGTAGAAGACAAATAGTATAACATGGGAAAAATATGTTTTAAGTCAACGTTTATGTTTTGAACGAATTATCCGATGTTGAACGCCAAAGTGATCCGTCACTGTGGGTGATCCGTAACTGTGTGGGCAGATACCATGCTGTCACCGTGAAATGTATGATTTCAACGGATTTCGTTGAATTCCTCAGTTTTCACATGAACCTTGACTGAAGGATTCTAGGTCATGGAGATCCAGCTAATTTAGAACTTTGGAACCCTTAAATCAAATGCATTATTACAGCCCCATGGTTAAACCGTATACATGTCGACACATAATCTACAAAATTCGAGCATCTACGAAACATGATTCACAGCCATCAAAAGTTTTAATTTTGTAAAATTTCTTAAAGAATGCTCCATTCTCATTCGGCACTTCACATAGAAAGAAAAATCCATGTAAATTTCAGCGTGAAACCGTGCACATAAAGTGAATGCCAGATTTGTCGCAAATTTACATGACACATCGTGTAAAATTACATCAACATCATGTAAATTTATGCCAATTGTCGCGTAATCAGTTAGAGTTCATGCTAGATTACACAATGTATAGCGGAAACTTACATGATGTTATTGTAATTTTACACGATGGTCTACACGATGGTCGATTGTACCTCGATGGTCCCTTGGATCGCAGTTGCACTGCTTTTGTGTTCTGTAACTCGATACCTCCCTAATGCGATGGTCCCTTCAATATCGAGTAAAGGAGAGTTGACTGTATACCTCGTTTGAGTAAACAGAGTTGCAGCTGCTGATTGAGATATGAACAACTATTACAGTCGAAGTTCGTTATAACGACAACTTTTATAACGACAAAAGCTCTCTATAGCGACATTTTTTGGTCCCATGAAACACGTTTCGATGTTATAACTATTCTCTATAACGACTTTTCTCTATTGCGACGGTCCCTTGCGATGTCGTTATAACGCACTTCGACTGTATATTGTTTGGATTGGATTACAATAAGGGACTAGTCTTGCTAATCCTAGCGTGAGTTTAGCGGACTAGTTATCTATAGATACACACCAATTTTTTAATGCTGTAAACCAGCAAATTTTTGTTGATTTTTTTGTGCTGTAAATTCAGCAATCGATCCAGCAATACAAAATTTGCTGAATCATTCAGCAAATCAAATTTTCATCATTGTGACAGCTGGTTTGCTGACCATCCAGCAATATATACACTAAGGTTTTTTTTACACGGTCCCCCGTGCCGTGCAAAAAAATTCCGTGCAAAAAAAACCGTGCTAATTCTGGAATTTGTGTTAAAATAAACCTTGGTAATTCTAGAATCCGTGGAAAATGTACCGTGAAATCCGTGTGAATAGGAAAAAAAGCCGTGTTAATTCCGAAATCCGTGTAAATAAGTAAAAAAACCGTGTGTTCCGTACGGAACGTGCGGAAAAAGCGCAAACGACAATTCGTTTACACACCCAATCCGAAAGTAGCGAAACACTCACCAAATAGAGCCCCCAGCGTGACCCAGCCTAGCTACGTCACTGAGATCGCGAGTTACCTCGATTGATGTGAGTTCCACCCATGAGTGCCCGTGAGAGATTCCCGCCATCATTGTCATCGTCATCGAGGTACTCACTGGCACTCACCACAACAGTAACGAAACGATGAGTGCAGACGCGTCGCGAATGTTCCACGCACGTCTGGAACACGTGTACGGTGAGAGCGCGAACATTCTGGAACGCGTGCGCGTGCATATAAATACGCGACCGTTCCGCCAGTGAGTCAGTACTGTTTTAACCTTCGCGCGCGTATAATCGAGTGTGATAAGTGAAAGGTGAATCTAGTGATAAGTAAAGTGCAGAATAATAAAGTAAAAGTAGTGTGAGTAGTGATTGAAAAGTGGTGTATCCTTTCATTCCGAAATCCCGACCCACGATATACAGTCCACCCGACCCGACCGGAGTTGGCCACGGTGAACAGCGCCAACACCGTGTTATTTCCGAATTTTGTGCAAAAAAAGTACCGTGTTAATTCCGAAAGGCGTGTAAAAAAAGCCGTGTAAAAATAAAGCGTGCAAAAAAAACCGTGTAAAAAAAGACTTTAGTGTATTTGAATTTGCTGATTGATCAGTACTTGATAAGTTTTTATTCTAGTGGGATTTCTTGCTGATTTCCAGCAATTTCGGATCGCCAGAACCTGGCTGGTGTAAAATTTAAGATTTTCATTTCAATTTCGTTATCATTGTTATGAAAATTACATAAAATGCAATTGCGTAATATGCCATGAGGATTTATTTAACAAAACCAAACATCAACACTAAGTTTCTGCGCCGTTGGGGAAAGGGATAGGACCTATTGGCAAAGTATCGTCTGCAGTTCCGGTATTGTTGCTATCCTAGAAAAAAAACACAAGTAATTCTACAATACTTAGTATATTAGTCAATATAGTACATAGAGCAATTCTCGCTGAAACCAGGCCGCCATCGGCACCCATCGTTAGAATTCCATTTTTATGTCACTGATCGCTAGTTTTCGATAAAACTTAAGGGTGGTCCTTTCTGATTTTCTCAAATTGGTGGACCCCTCGTACGCCAGCTAGCTGAAAAATTGCGTAAGATAGGCTACAGAAACTAGGTGAGCAATGGTATTTACCCTATGATATGAACGATTTTCTAAATCATGTTCTACTATTTTGACGTATATGGCGAGTGCAATAAATGCAAACATCATTTTTTTGTACTACAAAGAAACAAGTTTTCAATTGTTGGTGAATTATGAAGAATAGGAGTATTATTTTGAGTGAAAAAATTTGGTGGCCATCTTGGATTTTGACGCCATCTTGTTTTTAAAAAGTAGAATGAGTTTTCACCTTGATAGCACTCAACATGTTGAATTTTAATGCTACCGTTACAATCCATCTACGATTGATTTGGTCTTAACCGACTCTAGTCATCTTTGTAGCCAACTAATTACTCATGCTGATTTTGATTCTGATCATGTCCCTGTTACATTTCAAATATCCCAAGAAGCGATTCTCAAACCTATCAGCTCCACTTTCAATTATTTACGAGCCGACTGGAATATATATAAAACGTATGTTGACTCCAATCTTGATGTTAACATTTCTTTAGAAACTAAACTTGATATTGACAATGCTCTTGAAACTTTAACAAATTCCATTGTTGAAGCCCGGAGCATTGCAATTCCAAAATGTGAAGTAAAATTTGAATCCGTGATTATAGACGATGATCTTAAACTCTTGATCCGTCTTAAAAACGTGAGGAGAAGGCAATTTCAACGCACTCGCGATCCTGCTATGAAAATTATATGGCAGGATTTGCAGAAAGAAATCAAGAAACGTTTTGCTCAATTAAGAAACAAAAATTTTGAAAATAAAATTTCTCAATTGGACCCTGGCTCTAAGCCCTTTTGGAAATTATCGAAAATCTTGAAAAAACCTCAGAAGCCAATACCGGCATTGAAAGAGGAAAACAAATTATTACTAACTAATTGCGAAAAAGCTCAAAAACTTGCTATGCAGTTTGAAAGTGCGCACAATTTTAATTTAGGACTTACTAGTCCAATTGAAAATGAAGTTACTCAGGAGTTCGAAAATATTCTCAATCAAGAGAACGTTTTCGAAAATGCCTGGGAGACTGATTTGGAAGAAGTGAGAACTATTATTAAAAAATTCAAAAACATGAAAGCTCCTGGCGATGATGGAATTTTCTACATCCTCATCAAGAAACTTCCAGAAAGTAGCTTATCATTTTTAGTTGATATATTTAACAAATGTTTTCAATTAGCATATTTTCCTGACAAATGGAAAAATGCTAAGGTTGTTCCAATTTTAAAACCAGACAAAAATCCTGCAGAAACTTCTAGCTATCGTCCAATCAGTTTGCTTTCCTCCATCAGTAAACTTTTTGAAAAGGTTATTTTGAACAGAATGATGGCCCACATCAACGAAAATTCAATTTTTGCCAATGAACAGTTCGGATTCCGCCATGGACATTCGACCACTCATCAACTTTTACGTGTAACAAATTTGATCCGTTCTAACAAATCTGAAGGCTATTCTACTGGTCTTGCTCTTCTAGACATAGAAAAAGCATTCGACAGTGTTTGGCATGAAGGTTTGATTGTAAAATTAAAAAACTTTAATTTTCCAACATACATTGTTAGAATAATTCAAAGTTATCTGTCAAATCGTACACTTCAGGTTAATTATCAGAACTCCAGATCTGAAAGACTTCCTGTAAGAGCTGGTGTTCCTCAAGGCAGCATTTTGGGACCAATATTATACAATATTTTCACATCTGACTTACCTGAGCTACCTCAGGGATGTCAAAAATCTTTGTTTGCGGATGACACAGGCCTCTCCGCCAAAGGACGAAGCCTGCGTGTCATCTGTAGTCGATTGCAAAAAAGTTTGGATATTTTTTCTTCATACTTGCAAAAATGGAAGATTTCTCCTAATGCTTCCAAAACTCAACTAATAATATTCCCACATAAACCAAAAGCTCTTTATTTGAAACCTTCAAGTAGACATGTTGTCACGATGAGAGGGGTTCCAATAAATTGGTCAGATGAAGTTAAGTATCTAGGGCTCATGCTAGATAAGAATTTAACTTTCAAAAATCACATTGAGGGCATTCAAGCCAAATGTAATAAATATGTAAAATGTCTCTATCCCCTTATTAATAGAAAATCAAAACTTTGTCTTAAGAACAAGCTGTTGATATTCAAACAAATTTTCAGGCCAGCCATGTTGTATGCTGTACCAATATGGACTAGCTGTTGTAATACCAGGAAGAAAGCTCTGCAGAGAATTCAAAATAAAATTTTGAAAATGATTCTGAGGCTTCCTCCCTGGTATAGTACCAATGAGTTACATACAATATCCAATGTTGAAACATTGGAACAAATGTCAAATAAAATAATAAATAATTTCAGGCAAAAATCGTTACAATCTTCTATTGCCATGATTAATGCGTTATATGTTTAGGTTAAGTTAGGTTAAGTATATTAAAAACTTTTTTTTTTTCTCTTATAAGCAGGTGAAATCAACTCACCTGTAAAAAAAAAAAAAAAACTGAACTGCTACGGCAAATGAAATGTAATATGTTGTTAACAAAATGTTAATTAAATCTTAAATTTGTTTTACCAAATTAGGATGATAGTGTTGTCAAATAACACAGAACACCTAGATATAAGAAATGAATGTAATATTTGGAATGATACTAAAAAAAAAAAAAAAAAAAAAAAAAAAAAAAAAAAAAAAAAAAAAAAAAAAAAAAAAAAAAAAAAATGCTACCGTTACACTTATTCTTATTCTTCTTTTTCTTGATATTACGTCCCTACTGGAACAGAGCCAGCCCCTTAGCTTAACTAGCTTTGAAAACAAATTATCAAATATGATTTTTAACGCTTATTTGCTACCTGAATGATTCTTTTGCATATCTTCGAGTTGAAAATATCATTATTTCTTTCATTTATTTGGTCTAAAACCATTGATAGAAATGAACAATCAGCTGAACAGCTGAAATAAGATAAGAAAAATAGAATCTGATTGTTTTTTTTTTTTAACGGAGGCCTCATAATTTAACATGATGGGCACTGAGATGGTAAGAAATCATTCAACTGCTAAAAACCAAGATGGCGTCGAAATCCAAGATGGCCGTCAGATTTTACAACCTCGAAATAATACACCTGCGTTTCGGCATTACGTCCACATTAGAACAAAACCTGCTTCCCATCTTTCAATCTCGCTATATTTCACATGCATGTTGGGCGGTACTTAAAACGATACTTTATGGCTCAGAAAATCAAGGATGTTTTTTGCTTCAAAATTTAAGATTTCCATTCTGAATTAATGCACTTTTGTCAATGTTTTACGTTAAAACTACAGATATTACCACAAGACTTACTAATGTCCCGACGCGCAATCTATAAACTTCATTCAATGAACAACAATGCATATCCAGCTTTTTACGCTAGAATGCTATAAAATGTGAATCACCCCCTTTTGATATTTCTTGCCAACACTATAATTTTTTTAGGTTTAATCAAAGCAAGCTTTGTAATCATGCAAATTTTTGTTGTTGACAATTTTATGTCAAAATATTTTACTCTGATCTTCAGAAAATCATTTTGTTTCTCATTTTCATAATCTATTGCTTTTCCGTTTTAGGTAATGATTGGAAAGATGAGTCTAATTGTATCCAAAGCTACAAATACTGAAGCAGTTCCTTGTAATCATTCGATTCCTTCTACTGGAGAGAAGATCGTGAATGTCCGTTCAACAACTGGATGCGTTCGGAGAATATTTAGATGAGGCATTTTCTATGGTTTCTACTCTCAGGTTTATACTACTTTTCAAGATGTTAAGTATTTCTTTGTCCTGGCATTTTCAATTTCCTTCTCTACATAGGAGTTTTACAACTTGGAATGGCGGATTGAATGTGAAGTTTTGGATTTTATTTTTGATCGAGGATGTTGGTAGCTAACACTTAGAAAAAAATGATAGCACATCATGTCTAATCATGAAAGAATTACCATTTTTAAGTCTATGGTATTACAGCTCATTAAGTATGATAGACCTTTTGAACACCGTGTGTAATGAAATCTAATCTTCTGTTCATTAATGAGCTGCAAGGGAAGCAAGAGTCAAGTCAGACTTTTGGGAGCTTGTAATCAGAGAGTCAAGTCAGAATGGAATAGAAAGGAATGGAGGGGACTTCAATAGGATCAATTTTTACTTATGTTTCAAAGTCATCTCAGACCCATGAAGTTAAATGTTGCGTTGTCTGTTGAGCAATCTTTGTACTATCTGGATATTTGAATACGGTAAACCCAACTTAAATTTTGCTTGACAATCTGATATATAGTTAGATCAGTGCAATGGAAGATGTATGAGACATACAGTCAAATAAACAGACTGTATTATCTGCATATGGAAGATTCATGAAAATCACACAGTTTCATAAACAAATCAACAAACATGGGTTTTCTCGGGGACTCAGAAAGCTTCGGAGTAGTAGTGGGAATTTGTCCAATTCATTAATGTCCAATGTAGAGGTATGTACTTTCTCATCTTCAAGCCTGAAATATATAAAAGTTAATTCAATAATTTAAATAGATTCAGTAAATGTAAAAAAAATCAAATGCAGGGAAATCCGTTAACAGTTTTGTGAAAATTCTTGACATTTCGATCAACAACGGAAACTTTGCCTACTAAGACCTTGTTATAAAATATGAATGCAAGAAATGTCAAAATAGAATCACCCCTTGTTGTTTTATAGCCAGCGTAAAAAGCTGGATGGTAAAAAAAAATGTTTGTTTAATACAATCAATGTTTTTGGACGGTTTTCATTTATTGAATTTATTTATTCATTATTACTGAATTCAAAGATATGTTGAAGAATTATTCTGTTGTCAGAAATCGCATTATAAAAAAAAATTCCTATTAAATAACCTGGTCATAAAATAAAGCTGAGTATCTGGCTCGGTTTCAGTAGGGACGTAACATCAGGAAAATTAAGAATAAAAAGAAGAAGAGTATACGTAACCTTTTTTATTGATAACCTCTAATTTCAACATGCTGAGTGCTATCAAGGTGAAAAATTCATTCTTCTACCTAAAATGAAGATGGCGTCAAATCCAAGATGGCCGCCAGATTTTTTCACTCAAAATAATATTCTTATTCTTCACTCAACTCGAATAAAACACCAAAGGTTGAAAACTTGTTTCTTTGTAGTACAAAAACAGATTTTTGTATTGATTGCACTCGCCATATACGTCAAAATCGTATAACATGATTTAGAAAATCGTTCATTTGATAGGGTAAATACCGTTGCTCATCTAGTTTCTGTAGCCTATCTTACGCAATTTTTCCTCAGCTTTCTGATGGTGATCTCAGAATTCAAAACTAGCGGTGCGCTAATGGTGAACAAACGATTTTTCTAACAAAATTCAAGATGGCGGCCAAATTCAAAATGGCCGCCAAAATTTTTTCGAGTTCAAATGAAAGCTATATCATTTCTCTATACGATGCCACTAAGTTTGCTATGTGTTCCAAGCGAAATATGAGACATATCCCTTGAAGAAACAACCAAGATTTATCGAAAAATGGGCTTTTTCGCAAACTGTTCAGCTAGCTGGCGTACGAAGGGTCCACCAATTTGAGAAAACATAAAGGACCACCCTTAAGTTTTATCGAAAACTAGCGATCAGTGACATAAAATTGGAATTCTAACGATGGGTGCCGATGGCGGCCTGGTTTCAGCGAGAATTGCTCATACCAAATACGATACTCCAAAGGATGTAAAAATGGGCTGGTTGGTTAAATTTTCCCTAAAACTCCATGCCAGATAGGTCAACGAAACGTACGGGACATTTTGTTTTCTTGTTTTCAGTTTATCGGTTGACAAGTAAAACTGTTTGCTGGTTTTCAGCAAATAAAACAATTGCTGATGCAAGTTCAGTAATTATGTTTGCTGGATACGAAAAAAATTCAAATCGATTGCTGGTCATTAATCATCTGTCATGTAAATTACTGAAAATCAGCAATTCCTATGGTATTGACAAGTATCCAGCAAATTAGATTGCTAAACTCCAGTAAACAATTTTATAGGTACATAGTTCTATATCTGATTTTTCCATTATTTTTCCAAAACACAATCAAAACAGTAGTTTTGGGGTGAAAATAAGAATAACACAAAAAATCTCTCTCAAATGAGTGGTCAACCTTCGTTTATAAATTTTAATGCAAGACATCAACCTTTAAGCTCATCAGGATCTTCTCATAGAATTGCAAAAGATATTGTTAAAAAAAAATACCTAACGGATGCATCTTAAAATAATTTTCTCCCTGTTAGAAAACCCTTGATCTGCGCTGAATAATTTTGCCGACGACACCAATCTTCTAGCATATCAAGATCTAGGGTAGTGAATCAATTGTCACCCAACACGCAGCAACAAAGAGTTTATCATCACTTGAACAGAATATGACAAAGATCGATTACCACGTATGCAGCGATTTTCTAGGCTTCGCATTACAACTTTCGAGAACTATTTCCGTGTTGGTAAACATTAACACATTATCAAACAGCATCCATAAAATAAATTTGGTTTTGTGTTCAAAATAACTGATAAATCACGAGTTGAAAAGGTTACAACAATGTTGCGCTTTGTTTGTTGCTTTTGATTGTGTCCTTATACGCAACAGTTGCGACAAAAGGTTGTGAGCGAGTTGGCTTTGTTGCTTGTTTTTCGTCTACTTCGATGATAATTTGATTCACTGATCTAGGGATAAAAAAAAATGTTGAAAGAAAGTTACCTAGCGAATGGATCCCCAGTCAGATTGTCTACCGCCAGATAGCCCTTGTTCGGCTGAACAGCTTTGCCGAACACACCAACCTTCTGACTAAAAAAGATTTTGAGATACATGCACCGCCTAGTGGCAAAATTTAAAAACTTTCGGCCAGTGCGCATCGTACCTTCGTGCTGTGCGTACACGAATTCTCTCTGCTCTTGGAAGTTTTCTTAAAAACTACCTAAAGCAATAAATCAGTACTTTTCAGTGCTACATAAACAGTACTTTTCAGTGCTAAAATTAAAAACGGTACTTTTCAGTGCTACTAAAACAGTACTTTTCAGTACTATTTTTCTACTATTGATCCCTTTACGATCCTTGTTTGGACCCGTGCCTTCGATTTTTCGTTGGACCCGTTGGCGAAAGCTAGCGGTGGTAATCCTTCTTGGACACCGTCTTGGGAAAAAACCTTTCGAAGGTCACGTCTTCTTTCGTTTATTAATTAAACATGGTATCAACAACTAACGAAAGGAAGGGTGAATCTCTGATTTCACTACTTCCTTCCAAAAAAGTGGGTTTTAAAACTGTCACTACACGTGGCAAGAATGGAAGAAAGGACGCTTCCCCGGAATGCGAACTTTCTTCCAAGGGTGAAATGAATAATTGTATCGAAATGAGCAATCCGTTCGATGCTCTAGACAAATTTTCCGAACACCAAATCGAAGCAGCCTCTAGCCCAGGCTCTTTGATTCAAGGAAGGAAGCAAAGAGTGCCGCCTATCGTGGTCAGTTGTTCCGAATTTGGGGGATTTAGGCAGGAGATCTTAAACTCCATTAGGGGAATCAAGGTTTCCTTCCAAATCGCAAAGAAAGGAGACTGTCGCGTCTTGCCGGAAACTCTTAAAGATCGTGAGCTTCTTCTCAAACATCTTGAAGAGAAGAAGCACAAATTTTTTACTTATGACGACAAAACTGAACGTTTGTTCAAAGTCGTCTTGAAAGGTCTCTCAAGTGACTATAAATCACCTGAAGAGATCAAAAATGGAATAAATGATTTACTTGGGTTTTCCCCAGTCCAAGTAATCATTATGAAAAAGAGAACCCAATCTGGCATTGTTCGGAAAGGGCTTTCTCAAGAATATTATTTAGTTCACTTTAACAAAAAAGAACTAAATAATATTAAAGCTTTAGAAAAAGCAAAACTTTTGTTTGATGTCCGTGTGACATGGGAACATTTCCAGAAACCTGGAGGAAATTACCAGAACCCCACTCAGTGCCGTCGGTGCCAAAAGTGGGGTCATGGTACAAAAAATTGTCGCATGGATGCTAAATGCATGATTTGCGGAGGTTCTTCTCACGCTAAGGACGTCTGTCCTGTGAATGAAGATACCAGAAAGTTTGAATGCGCCAATTTCAAGGGCCCTCATAAAGCTAACTTTTTGGAATGCCCTTCACGCAAAAGGGTCATTGAGGCTCGTGCCAGGCAGATGAAAGATAATATCCGTTACGATAACGGTCGTTTCCGGAATTTGCCTGGTAGAGTATCGAACAATGCTCATTTTTCAGTTGATCATGAATCATACCCATCAGGAAGATCACAATCATGCTCATTCACAAACTAATTTTATTCCGTCGGGTAGCCGTTCGAATCTTTCTATTTTGAATGTATCTACCCACGGTAAATCCTTTGCCGATATCGTAGCAGGAAATTCGAACTCCTCCCCTGTTCGATCCATGGGTACCCATTCTACTTGTTTCAAATCAAATGGAAAAAACCCTACCGCCACAGGTAATTCCGCTTCTTCGTCTACCGGAAATTCTAATGGGAAATCACATGACATCTCTGCCTCTGATTTTCTAACTGAACAATTGAATCTAATGATTGATGCAATGTTCAAAGCCACCACTATGACTGAAGCAGTCCAAGTAGGTGTAAAATTTACAAATCAAATTGTTATTGGATTACGTTTTTCTAATGGATCCAAATAATAATTTAAATATTTTAAATTGGAATGCTCGTTCTCTGAATGGTAAAGAGGACGAGCTGTTTAATTTTCTTACGGTTAATAACGTGCATATAGCAGTTATTACCGAAACGTATTTAAAACCTGGATCTAAACTCAAAAGAGATCCTAACTTTTTTGTTTATCGTAATGATCGACTTGATGGGGCATGTGGGGGAGTTGCAATCATCATTCATAGGCGTATAAAACATCAACTGTTTTCGTCATTTGAAACTAAAGTTTTTGAAACTTTAGGTGTTTCTGTTGAAACACAGTTTGGTAAATATACTTTCATAGCTGCCTATTTGCCTTTTCAATGCTCTGGACAGAAAGTTAATTTGCTCCAAACTGACTTGCGAAAATTGACTCGCAATAAGTCAAATTTTTTTGTCATTGGTGACTTTAATGCCAAACATCGGTCATGGAATAATTCTCAAAGTAATTCCAACGGCAGAATTTTATTTGATGAGTGCTCTTCAGGATATTTCTCAATTCAATACCCTGATAGCCCCACATGTTTTTCCTCTTCTAGAAATCCATCTACGATTGATTTGGTCTTAACCGACTCTAGTCATCTTTGTAGCCAACTGATTACTCATGCTGATTTTGATTCTGATCATGTCCCTGTTACATTTCAAATATCCCAAGAAGCGATTCTCAATCCTATCAGCTCCACTTTCAATTATTTACGAGCCGACTGGAATATATATGAAACGTATGTTGACTCTAATCTTGATGTTAACATTTCTTTAGAAACTAAACTTGATATTGACAATGCTCTTGAAACTTGAACAAATTCCATTGTTGAAGCCAGGAGCATTGCAATTCCAAAATGTGAAGTAAGATTTGAATCCGTGATTATAGACGATGATCTTAAACTCTTGATCCGTCTTAAAAACGTGAGGAGAAGGCTATTTCAACGCACTCGCGATCCTGCTATGAAAATTATATGGCAGGATTTGCAGAAAGAAATCAAAAAGCGTTTTGCTCAATTAAAAAACAAAAATTTTGAAAATAAAATTTCTCAATTGGACCCTGACTCTAAGCCCTTTTGGAAACTATCTAAAATCTTGTAAAAACCTCAGAAGCCTATACCGGCATTGAAAGAGGAAAACAAATTATTACTAACTAATTGCGAAAAAGCTCAAAAACTTGCTATGCAGTTTGAAAGTGCGCACAATTTTAATTTAGGACTTACTAGTCCAATTGAAAATGAAGTTACTCAGGAGTTCGAAAATATTCTCAATCAAGAGAACGTTTTCGAAAATGCCTGGGAGACTGATTTGGAAGAAGTGAGAACTATTATTAAAAAATTCAAAAATATGAAAGCTCCTGGCGATGATGGAATTTTCTACATCCTCATCAAGAAACTTCCAGAAAGTAGCTTATCATTTTTAGTTGATATATTTAACAAATGTTTTCAATTAGCATATTTTCCTGACAAATGGAAAAATGCTAAGGTTGTTCCAATTTTGAAACCAGACAAAAATCCTGCAGAAGCTACTAGCTATCGTCCAATCAGTTTGCTTTCCTCCATCAGTAAACTTTTTGAAAAGGTTATTTTGAACAGAATGATGGCCCACATCAACGAAAATTCAATTTTTGTCAATGAGCAGTTCGGATTCCGCCATGGACATTCGACCACTCATCAACTTTTACGTGTAACAAATTTGATCCATTCCAACAAATCTGAAGGCTATTCTACTGGTCTTGCTCTTCTAGACATAGAAAAAGCATTCGACAGTGTTTGGCATGAAGGTTTGATTGTAAAATTGAAAAACTTTAATTTTTCAACATACATTGTTAGAATAATTCAAAGTTATCTGTCAAATCGTACACTTCAGGTTAATTATCAAAACTCCAGATCTGAAAGACTTCCTGTAAGAGCTGGTGTTCCCCAAGGCAGCATTTTGGGACCAATATTATACAATATTTTCACATCTGACTTACCTGAGTTACCTCAGGGATGCCAAAAATCCTTGTTTGCGGATGACACAGGCCTCTCCGCCAAAGGTCGAAGCCTGCGTGTCATCTGTAGTCGATTGCAAAAAAGTTTGGATATTTTTTCTTCATACTTGCAAAAATGTAAGATTTCTCCTAATGCTTCCAAAACTCAACTAATAATATTCCCACATAAACCAAAAGCTCTTTATTTGAAACCTTCAAGTAGACATGTTGTCACGACGAGAGGGATTCCAATAAATTGGTCAGATGAAGTTAAGTATCTAGGGCTCATGCTAGATAAGAATTTAACTTTCAAAAATCACATTGAGGGCATTCAAGCCAAATGTAACAACTATGTAAAATGTCTCTATCCCCTTATTAATAGAAAATCAAAACTTTGTCTTAAGAACAAGCTTTTGATATTCAAACAAATTTTCAGGCCAGCCATGTTGTATGCTGTACCAATATGGACTAGCTGTTGTAATACCAGGAAGAAAGCTCTGCAGAGAATTCAAAATAAAATTTTGAAAATGATTCTGAGGCTTCCTCCCTGGTATAGTACCAATGAGTTACATAGAATATCCAATGTTGAAACATTGGAACATATGTCAAATAAAATAATTAATAATTTCAGGCAAAAATCGTTACAATCTTCTATTGCCACGATTAATGCGTTATATGTTTAGGTTAAGTTAGGTTAAGTATATTTAAAGCGTTTTTTTTTTCTCTTATAAGCAGGTGAAATCAACTCACCTGTAAAAAATCTGAACTGCTACGGCAAATGAAATGTTATATGTTGTTAACAAAATGTTAATAAAATCTTAAATCTACGTCTATATTGGCAATATTTGGTGCATTTAGTCAAATATAACCTTGGCCACGTCCATACAATCATCTATAGATCTAATTTTTGAAATTTGAAAGTTTTAATAATTATACAAGAAACTTATTAATGTTGCCTTGGATTACGGTACATAGAAAATGGAAGTAAAAAAGCAATGTTTATATTACAAAATCATAAAACTAAGTCCTTAAGTTAAAATATAACTTGAAACCAGTCGAAAAATTTTATCCCGATTTTAGCTCTTTCCCTATTTTGTCAACCCTAAATGCAGCATTTGGCTGACAAAATCGGGACATTACTGTATTTAATAATTTAAATCGAAGACACCCCAAGTAAATATCAAGCTAAAGGTATACCTAGGTTTACGCATTGTATAGAGGCAACTACCATTTACTGAGCCGTTCCTTGATCACAACACAACACAAGTTTTCCCAGGCTCCCCTATGTATTTACCTGCAGCTCTCCAGCATTCATTTGCATTTTATACATCTGTTTTTGCAATGCCGCTCTTGTATCCCCCTCGTTCCTTTCAATTCCCGTTGCAGTTATCGAAGATTTCTGATAAATCTAATCTTCTTCCTGGTGTATCCTTGCGTGCTGTGCTGTCGTTGTTTCGAGCGCTCCATCAACGAGGAAGACGAAGATGGGCGCCTTCAGGACTTCCAGGACAGAGGCGATGACGAGCGAGATCGTTTGTTGCAGCAGCATGGATTGCTCAAGGGCGCTAGGGTGGTTCAGAAGCAGGTACCATTATCAACCACCTCCATTGCTACCACCACCACCAGTGCCGACGAGGAAGATGTCCTCGGTGATGGGTGGGATTCGACTGGCGGTGGTGGTGCTGGGAATCGGAAACAGCTGCATTCTGAAGAAATAGCAACAACCGATGACGATGAGTTATCCAAACTGCTGGCGGGAATGCAATCGGAAGCGGAAGAAGTGCAACAAACAGTGAAGGGAGGCGCAAGGAGGAGCGGCGGAAGGCCGTACTACAACAACACCGAAGACGAAGACAACGACACCCGCTTCGTTCTGGACGTGATGAACCAGAGCCGGAAGTCATTGCAAACGTTAGTGCGTTGAATGGTAGATAAGGGGCTGTCAATGGACCACGTGGCCATTTTTCACGAATTTCTATACCCCCTCCGTCTTATGTTCTTTTGTCCATACAAAATAAATTAATGTTTGTATGGACTGTTATCTTTGGCGAGAACCCTTCTTTGCTTCCATAAATGACCACGTGGTATATGGACGGCCTCTTATGTCGCGGGTGGGTAAGTCGGGGAACAGTGCCATCTTAATTCGATGTGTTTATTGTGTGTGTCGTTTTTATTAGTTAGGTGTTTTTAGTAATAAGGTTGTTTTTAGAGAACTAAACCATTGTATTGAATTTGCATTTTTCAGAATATGTAGTATCGAATCGGAAAGCGGAGTTATATGCGAGTTTTGAAACAAAAGCGTGACAGTTTTTGTAACAGTGCTTTATGCAGAAAGTTGTATACACAGTACAAAATACTGTATAATACTAAATTGGAGAATTGTGGAGTCCACAATTATTTTAGCTTCGTTATGATATTTAAAACTGCGGATCTTTCTGTCAGTGAGAAGTGAGAAGGCTCATTAATGGCGACATAAAAACGGCAATAATTAACGAACAAATTCACTTGGCTTTTGTTGGATCAACCAAGTCAAATGTTTATCATCCTCATGTGTAAAACGAAATCAAAAATTGATTGGCACTGTTCCCTTTTGCGGCTGTTTATTTAACACTTTTTGCTGTTGTTAATTTACCGAACTCTAATTACCATACCACTTTTTCTCACCCTTTCCAATTGATTTAAATTCAGAGCTCGTCGTCCGAGATATTCTTCGAAACACGCCAATCGAGGTCATCCTCCATATCACACCGAATCGAAAGCCACGAGGACGAACAGCAGCAGCAGATGATAGCGAACGAATTGGTCCAAAGTTTGATTCAGGCCAAAATTGTCTACCGGCGGATGGACCATGCCTGTGGCCAGGTGCTGATGGAGGACGGACAGCCTTACTCGATTCAGGGGTACTTTATAGCGATCGACCAGAGGCGGTATCAATTTTTCACCCACGCAGTTTTGCGCCAGTTTTGGGTGGCTCATAGAGACGAAGAGGTAAGTGGTTGGTTGCCGCGGTGCTTCATTTAACGTTATTATAAAGAAAAAAATGTCATCACCACATACGCCAGATGGTTCATACAGCTATTCTACACCTCTAGGCAGATTTTTGAAAAAAAAAATCGTTAGACGGCATTTTGAATTACACCCTTTTGAATCCGTAACCGTTAAAATCGCCGACTTGTAAAGACCAATTCTCGCAGAAACCAGGCTGCCATCGGCATACATCATTAGAATTCCAATTTTATGTCACTGATCGCTAGTAGGGTAGGTGTACTAATTATGGATGCAATAGGTCAACCGTATGGATAAAAATCTGATTTTAATCGCGTTTTTGAAACGTAAGCATGACTTGTTGATGTTAATTACTAGTTTGAAGCCTTGCGAAACAGTTGAATTAAACAGTTTTAGTAGTAAATTGACTTATTTATTTATTTATTTTCACAAAAATTTTGAAAGAGGGAAAAACCCCTTTGAGTGATCACTTAATTAGATCTTCTCAAAAAGGCACAAAACCTCTTCATCTTTTTAAAACGTTATAATAAATATCTTATAAACTAAAGGCTCACTCGGATTGAACCATAACAGAGCCAGATTCTTGATCTTCTGAAAAGTTCAATCAGAAAAAAGGGAAATAATCTCTCTTGGTATGTGTTTCATATTTCAATCCTGAAAAAAAAAAGAAAATTAGGCAGATACAAATCAAACAAGATATGATATCTCATTTAGATAATTATATAATAGTTTCAAAGTGGGATAAAATTTACTTCCAAGTATATCACGGACAGATGTAGGAGGAGTTTGGTATAAGATTTTCAAATTTTTAATGAATTTATTTCTAGGTATCATAAATTTGGTGCATACAAACACAATATGATCAATATCTTCATAAAATTCCCCACAATCGCATAAATTTGAATCCTTCATATCAACGCTGTATAAATAACTGTTGCATATGTAATGATTCGACATTATTCGTGAAAAAGTGCAAATAAAATTTCTATTTACAGATATGTTTTTAAACCATGGGAATTTATCAACAAACGGATAAATGGAATGACACCAACGTCCTTTATTACTCGAATTTCAAAAATGTTGCCAATTATCCATACAATATTGATTAGGTTTTGAATGATATTCAGAAGCACAAATTTCTCTATTGTAAATTTTGGCCAATGAATCAGCTTGTTCATTTCCATAAATATTACAATGAGCAGGAACCCACAGAATTAAAAACCCTTCAGTATTTTTAAGCTCCAAAAGAATGTGATGAGTTTTTGAATTAAAGTTTATGGAATTCAAAGCATGAAGAGAACTCAAACTATCAGAACATATTATAAATAAGTTTGGAATAAAAAGTCTAATCAAGTTACATGCAAAATATAAAGCAGTTATCTCAGCTATGAATATAGAACAAGGATTTTGTAATTTAAAAAAGTGAGCCAAAAAATTATTATATACTCCAAATCCAGCAACATTCTGAATTAAAGATCCATCAGTGAAATAAAATTGATCACGACTGATACCTTCAAATTTACATTTAAATAAATAATTTGCAAAACGCGGATGTTCAATTTTTGGAATTTGTTTCAATTATTCATATAAAGATAAATCAATAAGGGGTCGAAAAGTATGAATATTAATATTGTAATTTTGGAATCCAGTGGAAGAAATTGGCGTTGAATTCTCATTTAAACAATATATAAAGGAGCTTAATATTTTACTTGACCGGTTGATTTCATATAACGATTTTAAATTATCAATAATCGGATGTTTGTATGAAACACATTGCAACAGAAATTTACAGTTTAATTTTTGAAATCGAATTTTGAGAGGTTCAATTCCAGTCAATACTTCAATAGATTGAGTATGAGTTGAATTCAGAAGCTTCAACGTTGTTTAAGAATTTGTTTAAGTGTCGTATTAGGGGAACTGGTTTTCGGGGTAATTTACCATTCGGGGTAATGATTTTCGGGGTAATGTGTCATTCGGGGTAACGTTGCATTCGGGGTAATGGTTTTCGGGGTACTGGTTTTCGGGGAGATGGGTTTCGGGGTAATGGTATTCGGGGAAGTGTTATAGGACCAAAAAATGAGTTTGAACAGCATTACCAAATGTAAAACATCCATATTCCACCACAGAGCGAATAGTTGTTTTGTAAAGCATTATTAATTCAGACGGATGAGCACCCCACCAAGTATCAGTAATTGATCGAAGGAAGTTTATTCTTTTCGAACAAATTTTTTGAATATATGAAATATGACTTGCCCAATTTAATTTAGAATCAAACCATATACCAAGGTATTTATAATCAAAAACTTGTTCAATTTCATATCCATTTAGATATAAACTAATACTAATTGTTGAATGCTTTCTTGAAAAAATCATAAATTTAGTTTTTTGAACTGAAAATGTAAAACCATTATCAAATGCCCAGGTATCAATATTGTCTAACGCAGATTGCATGAAATGTCTGATAATTTCTCTATTTTTACCACTAATAGATAAAACATTATCATCAGCAAACTGTATTAAAAAAACATCCATTAGGAATAATATTCATCATATCTGATGTGAATAAATTATACAAAAATGGACTCAAACTTGATCCTTGAGGTAACCCAAAACAACTATGACGAATGATTTTAGATGACCCATTATGGAAAAAATGTATTATCTTCAAAGAAAATAAGTTATACAAGAAATTTGAAATTAAAATGTTTTTTAAATTGTTCATTTTCTTGAAAAGCAAATCAATCAAAACAGAATCGTATGCACCAGAAACATCAAGAAAAGTAGAAACTACATCTTGGTTTTTATTAAATGAAAGTTGTATTTGAGAAGCTAAATAGCGGTACAATCACGAGTACCTCGACCTTTTCTGAATCCATATTGGGAAGATGAAAAAATATTATTTATCTCTGCCCATAATTCTAACCGATTTAAAAGCATACGTTCCATAAGTTTACGTAAACATGATAATAAACTGATAGGTCTTCGACTATCAGCTAATGAAGGATCTTTACCAGGTTTAAGAATACTTACTACTTTCACGAAACGCCATTCAAAAGGAATAATATTTTGAGAAAGGAATAAATCATATATTGAAAGTAAAAATTCCTTACAATCCTCTGGTAATTTTTAAGAACTATGAATTTAATATTATCAATGCCTGGGGCAGTATTTTTAGTGTGTGATAAAGCCAAATGTAATTCCTCTAAAGAAAAAGGAACACAAAGCTCAGGAAAATAATTAACAGTTTGATTTTTAAAATTAACAAGTGTAGGAACAAAATCAGGACATATTTTAGATGCGAATTGTTCAATCCAAGCATCAGAGTATTCCAATACATTCGGATCTGAAGAATTATAATTTCTCAAATTTCTTGCCACAGACCATAATTTAGCTAAAGAAGTTTCCTTATCAAGACTTTCAACAAAATGTCTCCAAAAATTTCTTTTCTTAAATTTGGTAATTCTTGTAAATAAAGCTTCAGCTTTACAATACAAAAAATAATCTTCTCTTCGACCTGATCTACGAAATAATTTAAATGCAACAGATTTTTTTTTTCAAAGCATTTGAACATTCATCATCCCACCAGAAAGAAGGCCGATTTTTCTTTAAGTTTCCTGTAATAACCTTCTTTTTCTGAGATTTATGTAAGCATTCAAACAACAATTTTGAAAAAAAGATTATATTTTTCAATTGCAGAAAGAGAAGTATCACTCCTTATAATTGAAATTGACATCAAATCCGCAAATTTAGTCCAGTCTACATTTTTACATAGATCAAATACAAAAGTTTCTTGTGTAAATTTGTCACATCTAGTATTTTGGAATTCAATCAAAATAGGTAAATGATCACTATTATTTGGATCATTAATAGTTTTCCAAGAAGACATCAAGGATAAACTATTTGAACAAAGGGATAAGTCAATACCGTCAAACGGGGCTTCTTTTGACATTATTTCCACATTCTTTAACTTTGAGGATTTGTAACTCTTAGAATTATGGATAGATGTTGATAATTTTTGCCTATATTTAAGTTGTATATGTACGTAACAAATGTGCAAAATATGAGGCAAATCCATCAAGAAATAACAAAAATGCTTGAATAGCGAAAAAAGTGTGTCCTTCAAGACAAAAAAGGGGCTACTTTGGACATTTTCACAATTTGCTAATGAAATGATTTTTTTTATAACTTTCAAACTGATACAATAAATTGTCGTCCACTGTGATGTTATGGAACGTTTTTCATTGATAAACCTTATGTAGAAAATTGCAAAGCTAGAATCAATTACACATATATAACAAATTTCAACGAAACATGCTTTTCACTATTCTCAGTTTGCAGTATGAAACTTAAATTTTCAACTTCCTCTTAAATGGAACTATCAGTTACGAATGCTCGATTTTCAAGTTGACGTAAACGAACGACGTAACTACTAGGTACTGCGATGATAAATGAGTTATGTACAAAAACTCTTTTTTTTCTATTCTTACTGTTATATGAACGATATGTTGAAGGATCACATTAATACCGGTAACTAATTTGATACCAGTAAGCAATTTTCATTAAAAACGCAATCTATGAAGTAAAGTTTAGCAAGATCGTAAAGAAGTAAGTTTGTTTTTGTAATATGCTTTTAGCTTCTTAGCAGTTTAGAGCTGGCTTAGAGTAGTTTTATTTAGGCATTTGAAGGATGCAACTGTTCTGTACTACAAACTCATGAAAATTATGACGAAAAATTGGTTTTTAGAGATTATGTTGTGAATTTGGCATTGGTACGTATTGAAATATATGTGTTTTATGTCTGTTCACTTTTACAAACATTTATTTTATTTTTTTTTTAAGTTGTAAAATACACAAACCAAAACATTATAATAAAATTAAAGTCGCAAAAATAAGACCTTTGATCAATTATTTTAATGAAACAACAATTTTAAGCAAAACAAATCACAAGATTTTCATGAAACATGACGATTCGATAGTTTTGTGATGCTCCCAATTAGTTTCCAAGACATGGGTAAAATTCAAACAATGTTTGCATAGCCAATGTTTTATACCTTGTGAATATTTATTCGGTCTTTTTTGAAATGTTTTCTTGTTTATCCTGTTATTGTTAATGTTGTTCCAAGAAAAAATCATGCCTAGTGGTAGAGCATATATTGATTAATAAAAGTGCTGAAGACACAAAATAGCTCAGATTAATATTTACGCTGCTAATAAATACAAAAGGTGAGTGTCCAAAGTAGCCCCTGGAATCAAAAGTAGCCCCGTCCGACGGTACATGAAGGATTACTAGGAGGAACTGAAATCCTAGTGAAAGATCCATCATTCAAAATATTCAAGTTTAATTCATCAATCAAATCCATTATCAAAGAACTTCTACCATCAGATTTGTGACTACCCCATGCTATATTATGAGCATTAAAATCTCCCAAAATATAGAAAGGGGAAGGAATCAAATCTTAAATGTTTTTAATTTGGGATACTCTAAAAGAAGCATTAGGAGGAGTATAGAAACAAATTATACAAAAGTAAAACCATTTTTTGTAATTGAAACAGCTACATATTCAATTTGGGATTCCACCGATAAATCTAAATATTTAAATTCAATATTGCCTCGAATAACTATCAAAATATCTCCATATGAAACTGTTCTATCTTTACGTATTTGAATTGTGGAATTCTGAAAAATTTGGTTCTTTCCAACCAAGTTTCATTTAAACAAAATATATCAATATTGAAGTTTGTTATCAATATTTTAAGTCTGTCAATTTTGTTAATTATGCTGCGACAATTCCACTGTAATATTATCAAAATTTTTGAATCCTTCGAAGCCATTACAATGAAAATAGAGATGAAATGATGGGTCCAACTGCATTCAGTTTATTTAAAATAGAAGCCAAGAAAGGTAGAATCATTTTAATTATTTTTTTCCAGAATTTACTAAGTTCCAAAAAATCAACTAATTCTTCTAATATTTTCAAAATTGAATTGTTATAATTTTCATTATCATTGATCTTATCGGTTTGTTTAAATTGTTCATCAAAAGAAGTATTATTTTTTTTAAACCAGGAATATTTTTTTGCTGACTACAGTTTTTAAGTACAGGAAAATTTGTGTTATAAGAAGATGATGGTTGAGGTTCAAAACTAAATGAATTAGTTTTTGATGAATAATTATGTGTTCTTTTTCTTTTAATGGGAGGATTGTAAGTGAAATTCTGTTGTTTCCCAAAATCATTATCATCATTATCTGGTAAAATTTCATAAGTATTTGGAGAATTAATATTGTCTGATGATTTCATAATATCTGCATATGATAAGAGATATTTGCTTCTGAAAATACCTAAACCATGATTTTTAATGTCATCACAATTTAAATCTTCATCGTATATAACTGATTTACCAAGAATCACATGGAGCATATACACGATATGAATTAACAAAGAATTTAGATTCTAAGAGGGCATTGGCATCCTCTCTAGATCCAAAAACAACTCTTAATTTATCCAAAGAATTTTTTTATTTCTTTCACAGATTTATATATTTTATAAACCTCTGAAGAAAACAATAAAACATTAATGGGTCTTTCTTTTTTACGAAAGTAAACAACAAATGAATCCTAGAAAGTAGAAGGATAAATTTTTATCCGAAAAGGTTTTGAAGGAGGAGACTCTTTAGAATGAGAATTATCATTCGAAAAGTAAATTGACTTAAAGCTACTAAAAACTGGTTTTAAAAAGCGATGTCTCTGTACCAATTATGACAATAGTGTTCCTGGCATTCGACATAAAAGTGTACCAATTATGGACTATCGAAAATTTGCACGAAATTAACTTAAATGCAGTCCAGAGTGAATGATTATGCAACGCTAATAAGTAATGAAATAATTGCTCATAATATTTTCCAGAAATTTTGTGTTACATTTTTAATTTTGTGTTTATTTTGGCAATGAATCAATTTATCGCAATTAGTTCAAGGGAGATAACGATTTTTTTAAAAGGAGTCGAAATATGGTGAAAATTAAAAATATGATACAAAACAGCATTAATGAACTCACATTACCTTTCGAGTGCCTAATTTTGGGGAAAAAAGAGCAAAAATTCAAAAATCGAGTATCGCTGAAACGACCCTCTCTACCATGAAATCAGCAGCTGCCGCTTGCGAACATTTTCGAACGTGTGATGGGAAAATAGCTAGGATTGAGCATAAAACCTGAAGATAATGCCTAACTGAACCGTCCCGCCGTAGAAGTCATCCGTAAAACGGCTTCTTTTATATCACTGATCAAAAAATGTAAACAAACTGCCTCCAGAGTATTACCATAATTGGGCTCTCATACACTCTTTGTACCAATTACTGACATAGTGAAAATATCACGATTTCCAACTTAAAACGGTAAATTTAATTGCTCATAAGTTAAATTTGTTGTGGAACCCAGATAGCCGTAGCGGTAAATGCGCAGCTATTCAGCATGACCATGCTAAGGGTCGTGGGTTTGAATCCCGCTGGTCGAGGATCTTTTCGTAAAGGAAATTTTCTCGATTCCCAGGGCATAGAGTATCTTCGTACCTGCCACACGATATACACATGCAAAAATGGTCAATCGGCAAAGAAAGCTCTCAGTTAATAACTGTGGAAGTGCTCATAAGAACACTTATCTGAGAAGCAGGCTAGGCCCCAGTTGGGATGTAACGCCAGAAAGAAGAAGTTAAATTTGTTCATTTGTTCTCACTACACACCAAATTTTCGATTTGTCTTTCAGCAATTTCGTTTGCTGAAACCAATTCAGCAATAAATCATTTTACTGATGTACAGCACTTCTGAAATTGTTTGCTGAAATTCAGCAATCTGACTTGCTGGATAGTTGTCAACACAATCAGATTTACTGATTTTCAGTAACTTGTGTGACAAGTGACAGATAACCATCAATCGATTTGAAATTTTGCTGTAAACCAGTAAACATAATTACTGAACTCCAGCAAAAGTTGTACCTGTCAACCGAGAAACTTAAAACGAGAAAATTTTTCTCCCACTGTTACCATTTGCCAGCTTGGAGTTTAATGGGAACTGTAACCCAGCTAGTCATACTTTTCTATCCCTCGGAATATCTGAGTAAGTACTGTATTAAGTGGAATACCTAATATTTGAAAATAACTCAAGTGTTTATTTCTAGGATGGTAACAAATCCGGAACGGGAAATAGAGCTTAGCTTTTTCCTTTCCCCACCAAGTACAGAAAAACATTACTTGACTTTTTATTATGAAAATAAATATTTGTGTCATGAAACGGAGTAGCATTTTTATAATTCAAGACTTTTACCTAAACTTTTCATCAACTAGGACCTGGTGACCCAAAATTGCTGAAAAGCAGCTAAAAATCCCACTAGAGGAACAAATAACCAAGTACTGATTATTCAGCAAGTGGAAATGTACTTTGCTGGATGGTCAGTAAATCAGCTGTCATTTTTATGTGAATTTGCTTTGCTGAATGATCCAGCAAATTTCATATTGCTGGATCGATTGCTGAATTTACAGCACAAAAAAAATCAGCAAAAAATTTCTGGTTTACAGCAGACATCATGTATACGCGCTTTATATCAGGAGCTTGAGATCAGCTTGCCATGAGCGCACAAAAATATCAGCGCGCTCGAGCACGTGCTATGGTGAGACACAATGTTTTAGATCTCATGTAGCAATGTAATGGCTCAAACGATCACATCTGCACTGGCTCATGCGCCGTCTCATGAGAAAATCTCAATGTGACAGCGCATTTGTGACTCGCAGGCAAAAGATTCAGAAGCAAGGAAAAGTGGTTAAACCATGGATTAAACCGCCCGCAAGCAGTTTGAAAGGACCTTGGACAGGACTGACATTTTCATTCAACGCGGTTGGGATTCTAGCACTTGTGCTTACCATTGAAGTAGCATAGTCATAGACCGAAGCTGTATGCTTCCGTGGAGTTAATGTACTAGGCAAACATAACTGCATGAAAGTACTCCTAGTAAATAGCTCCCAGTAAGCGCGTAAGCGCATGTGACGAGTCTCACGAGACGTCTCATGAGACTCGCACACTAAGATATATTTTGTACGTATCTGCATCTCGTGCCACACAAAATCTGTGAGATGTGATATGTAATATCACATGGCACACTAGCTCATTTAGGTATACATGAGAAATACGACACTCTGGTTTACAGCAATAAAATTTTGGTGTGTAGGCGACATACATTTATCGGTTGAAGCAGTTTTACCGGACGAAAGCATAAATTTCGTAACGGGTGTCCTCTAGCAAACTGCTTAGAAAGTGACATATGTGTGAGGCGAAATTTTCAATTGTTCATTTTTCGAAGCTTATCAAGGCACGAATGTTCTTATCAAGGCTTAGTTATCATCAAAAACAAATAGGTTTTTTATTCCTGTGAATATTAGCCGTGTTATTATAGTGAAACAATAAGAAAAACCTCTTTTTGTTCCCACTTTTGCCATAATTGGTACTTCTACCCTATGTGTGTGATTTCTACAAAGTGGTGGTCTAATGATTACCGCTTCTGCTTCGGTCATGGGTTCAATCCCAGGCCCGTCCCTTTTCCCGTACTTTGTAGTTGAATATTTCACTTGCTTCTATCTTCCACTCTTGATCTATCACAGTTCATAGCATTTGCTAGAACCAGATACGAACAAAACAACCGTTTCCCTACGCATCCATTTTAATTAAGTTAATCATATTTATAGTAATTACAGGGGGCCTTCCTTAGCAAAGTGGTCAGAGTCCGCGGCTACAAATTAAAACCATGCTGAAGGTGTCTGGGTTCGATTCCCGGTCAGTCCAGGATCTTTTCGTAATGGAAATTTCCTTGACTCCCCTGGGCATAGATTATAATCGTACCTGCCACACGATATACGGATGCGAAAATGACTAGTTTGACAAAGATAGCTCTCAGTTAATAACTGTGGAAGTGTTATAGTACTTAGCGGGAAGGAAATGCTTGATATCTCTCCTATAGTAGCATATTATCATTCATGGCACTATGGTCGTTTGCCTTTCCACTCTAACAGAGAATTATTTATAGAAATTGGTAACTTTTCGTGAATCCATATCAAACACAGATCTCAAAATAAACTTTTAACACTAGCAAGTATCATATAACTGCTCAAATATATTCATACACTGCAACATTTTGCTCTAACACTTTGGATTGGTTTCAGCTGTTTTTTTGTATCGAAATCAATAAATCAATAATCAGTGAATCAACGATGTCAGCCATATTGAACTCGATACGGATTAGGTCAAAGCTGAGAAAAGAACACGATAGGGATGTTCTGATAAAGCCTGTCCACGTTAAATTTCGGACACCCAAATAATGGCAGCAAAAAAAAGTTACTCATAATTCAACAAAAACAATTGTTTATTTCAGAATAAAAGAGTTATATCTACAAAATAAACAGTTGACAAGGATGTTAATCCTTCTTTCTGTAAAATTCTCGAACTTTCTGTAGTACACCCGCCATCCGTGTCCGAAATTTATCGTGGACAGGCTTTATTCTCAGTATGTCGTAGTGTCGATACGTCTCTTTACATATTAAGAATTTTTAGAATCGAACAAAAAGTCAACAGGATCGATTTTTTTTATGGAGGCATACCAGATACCAGTGAAGCGCAACCCCCTAATATCTCTTTGTCTTGACCGGACTTCAAATTTATCCTTTTCACTTTAGGTATTGATGGACGCAATTTTGAAATCCAAGATGGCGACTTTCGGTTTGGGAAAACCGTTGAAATCCATTGTTCTGGCACGGACAATCTAAGTGAACTGTATCGTAATAATTCCGTGCAGACGCGGGTCTTCAGAGGTCCCTGACCTCCACCTTCGATCGTTGACCTTTCTCATTAGGATCACTACACTGGGACGAGTTTTACGTTGGCTAAAAACTGAACTTTATTTCCGACCGCGAACCGAGTACAGAGACGTTCTCTTAGTGGATATCGGTGGCTAACTCACTTTATTCGTGTCCAAATTGGTAATTATATACAACCGCAGATGCGGCGATCTCTCGGGAAGTGAGAGATGGGAGATAGCTCTTATCGCTCGTGTCATGGGAGAATTAAACATCTTCAATGCGATCTAAAGTGATCAGAACCAGGGGTTCACAAACTAAATGGGCCGAACATGCCGGCCGCCTTGAAACCAGATGGGTTTCAAGAAAGAGCTACCTTGACTTATTCTTACATCTAACAATAATGAATTTTGTTTTTGAGTTCACTTTATTATTTCACTGTTCCTGCTACTGCTCAACTGCGCTGACCCCTGTCGACGGGAACGCCAGCACGCTTGGGGACGCGTAGTTGGGGACTGCTGCTTCGTGCCATTGGTGCGCTGATCGACAGGATGGGCTGGCCAAGCCCAATGCCAACCAGTTGACAACGGCGGTGTGGAGGGGTACCATGGATTCCTCCGGATTAGAGATGATAGCGAGCGCTGTGGTGCTACCGACGATATGCATAGGGATTAGTGTGATGCCTTTAACCTTGCGATGACCCTGTGGCCAACGCCGACGACTTGTGCGCCGAGGCCTTCACCAGACTGAATGACGCTTACAATACATGCACAGACCATACCAAATTAACCTTCTTCCGACTGGATTACCCTCAGACGACTTGACTGATATAGGGTAGAAGCGCCGGTTTTGGCCATACGCCAGTTGTAGCCATAGTGGATTATACACCATTTTACATAGCCAATGAACAAGAAACCTTTTGTGTTCAGTAGATTACATTCACATGATAAAGCTACGTTCATTAATTAGTCCAAATAGATTCAAAACATAAGAAAAACAATTCATTTTCCTTATAATTTTAACTCCCTTATACCTAATTTGGCCAGGGTACTCCTAATTTGACCACTCTCATAAGAAATCAATGTGATAAGCCAATTTAGGAACCGAAGATAAATCTCTGGCCAAAACTGGTTCTGATGGCCTTTATTGACCAACGAGATTTTCAAAGCGAAAAAATGGTTTTAGCTCAGTTTCGATATTTTACATATATAATATGGATTAAAAGCTTGCATTTGACATATTTGTAGTATAAATACGGCTTCTTATACATTTTTTATTGTCATTTTCTCTTAGGCTGGCCAAAACCGGTGCTTTTACCCAAATTGAAAAATTGAGTGGTGCAGTTGCACCAGGGTGCACTCAGTGAGTGACTTAGGCGTTTTGGAGATTGTTGAGTTCTTCGTTGTCCCGAATAGGAAGAGGACAGACCTTTGAGATTCCTCGATCAAAGCATCCGTCTTTCGTGCGGACCGTTACCACACGAATGTTGTCGTCCGAACCTTCGAACACCTTGATGACTCTACCCAAGTGCCACTTCAGAGGTGGGGTATTCTCCTCCTTGAGTAGAACCATCGTACCGACGGAGATGTTGTTCCGCTGCTTGGTCCACTTTGTGCGGTTGTGTAGATCCGAGAGGTATTGGGTAGACCACTTTTTCCAAACTTGCTGCGACAGTTGTTGAACGTTTTCCCACTTAGATAAGCGGTTACTGGGTACATCTTGCAAATCTGGCTCCGGGATGGCGGTTAGCCCCGAAGTTAGGGCTTCGAAATCCTTCGGATCGTTGCTTAGTGGAGTCAGCGGGCGCGAGTTGAGTACTGCTTCAATCTGGTACAGTGCAGTCAACATTTCATCGACTTTCAGCACCTTGGTGCCGATAGCTTTCTTGAAGTGTCCCTTGAACGACTTCACCTGCGCCTCCCAGAGGCCTCCAAAGTTGGGTGTGCGTGGAGGGATGAATCGGAACTCGATACCGTCGGAACTGGTGTCCTTGATAAGCTTTGCTTGGAATGGTTGATCGTGGAAGAGGCGGTGCAGCTCGGTTAGTTCTCGTTTTGCACCAACGAACGTAGTTGCGTTGTCGCACATTATCAGCTGCGGCCTACCACGACGAGCCGTGAATCGTTTCAGCGCTGCCAAGAACGCCTGAGAAGTTAGATCCATTACCAGCTCCAGATGGATCGCTTTGACGACCAGGCACACAAATATCGCCACATAGCACTTCACAGGACTTGACACTACGGTTGGGATAGTTCACGAAGAATGGACCACAATAATCTACTCCGACCTTCAGGAATGTCGGCGCTGGGGTTACTCTCGCCGACGGGAGATCGGCCATTATTTGGTTTAAGACCTTGGGCTTGTTGCGGAAGCATGGAATACAGCTGTGGATCACCCTTCTTGCCAAACTGTGGATGTGAAGTGGCCAGAATTTGCCTCGGACAGCCGAGATTAGTAGCTGCTGACCAGCGTGGAAGAGCTTGTGGTGGTAATGTCGTACGATCATTGCGGCAAACGGATGTTTGTTGTGTAGAATATAGAGATGTTTGCGATTGGACGATATCGGTGCCTTAGAGAGCCGGCCGTCGACGCGCATCACGCCGTCAAATAACCGTGGATTTAGAGCAACGATGTTAGACGAATCTTTCACACAACCATTTTTCGCCAGATCTCGATGTTCTTGGGGATAGCATTCCTGCTGCGACAAGCGAACCAAGGCAACTATTGCCTCTTCTTGCTCTTGTAACGACAAGCATCCAGTTTTCCTGAACTGCCGATTGCATTTCTGCGCGTTGTGCCTGAACCGAAGCAAAAGGGCTACGATTCGGACTAGTTCCGTAAACGATGATCGTTCTCCAAAGATTTCACTCGGTGGGATTGCTTGAGCTGCAAAAGCAAGTGACGGTCGTTCTTCCAACAATGCTGGATCCAGTTCAACGTTAGCAGCATCGTATGCGTGTGGCCAATGCTGTTGAGGTAGGCTACTTGCCTACTAGTAGACTTAGTGGTGGATCCGGGATGGTGGTGATATTTTACTTAATTAAAAGGCTCAATTAAGTGATGATCTGAGACCATCGAATGGAACTGCCTGTATTTGGCTGGTCAGGGGTATTTTATACCCGTCCAGCACTTCAAAAGTGTCGCACTACATTTTACAATTACATAGGGTCTATCGGAAGACTTCTGGAGTGATTTGTGCTTTGGTCAGCGCGTGACAATTAAAGTCCATCAAGTGGATGGCTCATAGCAAACGAACATATTGCAATCGAACTGTGCCCCCAATGGGGCGACGGTTCGATGCAGTCTTTCGCGCGCGTAAGCATAACTATTTGGTAGGTGCTATGTGTTAGCACCGAATTTAAATATTGCGCATGGGCACATGTTTTCACAAGTACACCACACCTCCCCCCTTTAAGGCGATCGTCTAATGGGTTTGAGCGATTTGAAATTTGTATGGGAGTGAAGGCGTTATGCTGACTTTAGACCATTGGGCTGCTTAAACCTGGCCGAATTGGGTCATATAAAACCTTTCACGCTACGAGGGATCATGTTTCCTTCAAATCGTGGAAAAAACTTTTCCTGAATTTTCCTTGGTTTTTCCAGCTTACTTCGGCGAAACAAGCAAAGTCGGGAAAATTTTTCCACCAATTAGGTATTTACGTGATTTTCAGGAAATTCAAAGCGGTGACATATACTTTTTTCTACTCAGAATGGTTTAAATGATCTCAAACATTGTCACTGAGGTATTTTCCGGAAAATCAGTTCTCGATTTTCCCGGAAAATTTGACACTTTCGTACCGTGGAAATGTGCCTAAATATTGAACGACTGGGCTGGATATAAATTTGCAAAATATTTTTAATTACTAAATAAAGGGTAACTAACTGGATTCAGGTAACAAATTGAAAATTTGAACGTTTTTCCCAAGGGTTTTCCCCAATTTTCCACAAACTGGTTAAAAAAATTGAACGCGTAACGTCTGCGTCTATGGATCAGTGTATTGAAATGAATGATTTTTTCACCCTCTCTTTTGAAGCTTATAAACAAAAAATATACCCATATTTTTGTATATCCTGCACCCTCATATTCCCCTGCAGGTCATAGGCATAGTCGGGGGCCCTAATTTGAGCATTTTTGCACCAAATTTTTGAAAAATTTGGCGTGACCCCACTTAGCAGCGGCATAATTTTCCAACCAGCTGCCGTGCGGATAGAGAAACGTCATTTGAGAAGTAACGCTGCCACACACGCCTGAAATAGGCAGGGCCGCATCATGTAGAATGCAGAACGCTATCGTCAGATCGTCACCAAACCAGATAGCGCACAACTAAATCGCGACGCGGCTCAACTCGTAGCAATATAGAATCATGTTTGAAACATTACGCATCTATCAGATAATCTTTGAATACGCAGCGCGCTGTTATTAGTAGATTAGTCACGGTACAAGGGACTGATAACATTATATTTTCATATGAAATGCCTATCTTGTTTATGTAACATTGAATAGTTCAATTTACGAATCGTTTCGAATCTGATTGCTCATTTTATGAATGACGATTTAATAAGAAGCAGTCGCGTATCGCGTGAAAGTAACAGCAATATCAGCAATGTTGAAATTTCGTCAAATGGATATGGATACAATAATGTTTTGTTTGCTTGCATGATGTTGCGTAAACAATTAAAAATCGCAGTTATTCCAAGAGCAATATGCAGCTATGTGTTGACAAATATCAGAGAACCAAGTTTATTTATCGTTTTGTTCATATATGGTCTGCGAAAACAGCTACAAATTATCCCGATTATCTTTCAGATGTTTTTTTTTGTCAAAAAAATATTATAAAAATTCGTATTTCAATATATTGAATATTTTAGAAGAAAGATTCTTCTGCGAAATAAGTACAATATATTCCGAAATTCGTTCGCTAGATTTCTTTTTTGACCAGGAAAAATATTTGAAAAAAATCCGATATCATTCAAATTTTAGGAGAAGCATACATACTACACCAAAGTTTCTCAGGAGGTCGTGGGCTAAGAAAATAGAAACATATTATTTCGATATTCGATCTTAGGCAATGTTTCAATATTTAAAAATTGAATAATATTATAGAATTATTTGCAAGATTCATATTTTTAAACCCTCAGCAAAGATTCTCCACAGACTTATGAGATTTCACCAATTTGGGGTGTAGCACAGTATTATCTTCAGCGAAGTTTCAGCACTCAGTACGATTTACAATTAGGAGTAGAAGGTCATCCTTTTAGTTGAGAACTAACTTGTCCAGTAGGGGCGTTTTTTCTGACTTGCCCCATATGAACCTTGAGGAATAAAAATGCAAACTTTGTAACCTATGATATCTCTAGATCCTGATGTTTTGGAAGATTGGTGTCTTCGAAAGAGTTGTTCTGGCTGACACGTGGTGGTCATTCTGATACGGTATTACGCCACCAGGCGGCACTAGTGAGCATTGAATTTTTGTTTTGCGGATAGCTCAGTGGCCTGACCACTTAGAAAAATGGCGTCTTCAGCAAAGTTGTTCAGTAGTACAAGGGCTAACATTAATTGAGCCAAGAGCTTCAAGATTATCTCACCAGGTGGCGCTAGTGAGCATTGAATGTTTGTTATGCGGATAACCCAATAGCCTGACCACATAGAAAAATGGCGTCTTCAGCAAAGTTGTTCAGTAGTACAAGGGCTCTCATTATTTGAGCCAAGAGCTTCAAGATTATCTCACCAGGTGGCGCTAGTGAGCATTGAATGTTTGTTATGCGGATATCCCAGTAGCCTGGCCACTTAGAAAGATGGCGTCTTCGGCATAGTTGTTCAGTAGCACAAGGGATATTATTATTTGAGCCAAGAGCTTCAAGATTATCTCACATGGTGGCGCTAGTGAGCATTGAATTTTGATTCTGCGGATAGCTCAGTGGCATGACCACTTAGAAAGATGGCGTCTTCGACAAAGTTGTTCAGTAGCGCTGGGGCTATCATTATTTGAGCCAAGAGATTCGATACTTCCTCACCAGGTGGCACTTGTGAGCATTGAATTCTTATTTTGCGGATAGCTCAGTGGCATGACCACTTAGAGAGATGGCGTCTTCAGCAAAGTTGTTCAGTAGTACAAGGGCTAACATTATTTGAGCCAAAAGCTTCAAGATTATCTCACCTGGAGGCGCTAGTGAGCATTGAATTTTTGTTTTGCGGATAGCTCAGTAGCCTGACCACCTAGAAAGATGGCGTCCTCGACAAAGTTGTTCAGTAGCGCTGGGGCTATCATTATTTGAGCCAAGAGATTCGATACTTTCTCACCAGGTGGCACTTGTGAGCATAGAATTCTTATTTTGCGGATAGCTCAGTGGCATGACCACTTAGAAAGATGGCGTCTTCGACAAAGTTGTTCAGTAGCACTGGGGCTATCATTATTTGAGCCAAGAGATTCGATACTTCCTCACCAGGTGGCACTTGTGAGCATTGAATTCTTATTTTGCGGATAGCTCAGTGGCATGACCACTTAGAGAGATGGCGTCTTCAGCAAAGTTGTTCAGTAGTACAAGGGCTAACATTATTTGAGCCAAAAGCTTCAAGATTATCTCACCTGGAGGCGCTAGTGAGCATTGAATTTTTGTTTTGCGGATAGCTCAGTAGCCTGACCACCTAGAAAGATGGCGTCCTCGACAAAGTTGTTCAGTAGCGCTGGGGCTATCATTATTTGAGCCAAGAGATTCGATACTTTCTCACCTGGTGGCACTTGTGAGCATTGAATTCTTATTTTGCGGATAGCTCAGTGGCATGACCACTTAGAAAGATGGCGTCTTCGGCAAAGTTGTTCAGTAGCACAAGGGCTAACATTATTTGAGCCAAGAGCTTCAAGATATTCTCACCTGGTGGCGCAAGTGAGCATTGATTTTTTTGTTTTGCGGATAGCTCAGTAGCCTGACCACTTAGAAAAATGGCTTCTTCGACAAAGTTGTTCAGTAGCACAAGGGCTATCATTATTTGAGCCAAGAGCTTCAAGATTATCTCACCTGGTGGCGCTAGTGAGCATTGAATTTTTGTTTTGCGGATAGCTCAGTGGCCTGACCACTTAGAAAGATGGCGTCTTCAACAAAGTTGTTCAGTAGCACAAGGGCTAACATTAATTCAGCCAAGAAATTCGATACTTTTCACCAGGTGGCACTAGTGAGCATTGAATTTTTATTTTGCGGATAGCTCAGTAGCCTGACCACTTAGAAAGATGGCGTCTTCGGCAAAGTTGTTCAGTAGCACTGGGGCTATCATTATTTGAGCCAAGAGATTCGACACTTTCTCACCAGGTGGCACTTGTGAGCATTGAATTCTTATTTTGCGGATAGCTCAGTGGCATGACCACTTAGAGAGATGGCGTCTTCAGCAAAGTTGTTCAGTAGTACAAGGGCTAACATTATTTGAGCCAAGAGCTTCAAGATTATCTCACCTGGAGGCGCTAGTGAGCATTGAATTTTTGTTTTGCGGATAGCTCAGTAGCCTGACCACTTAGAAAAATGGCTTCTTCGACAAAGTTGTTCAGTAGCACAAGGGCTATCATTATTTGAGCCAAGAGCTTCAAGATTATCTCACCTGGTGGCGCTAGTGAGCATTGAATTTTTGTTTTGCGGATAGCTCAGTGGCCTGACCACTTAGAAAGATGGCGTCTTCGGCAAAGTTGTTCAGTAGCACTGGGGCTATCATTATTTGAGCCAAGAGATTCGACACTTTCTCACCAGGTGGCACTTGTGAGCATTGAATTTTTATTTTGCGGATAGCTCAGTAGCCTGACCACTTAGAAAGATGGCGTCTTCGGCAAAGTTGTTCAGTAGCACTGGGGCTATCATTATTTGAGCCAAGAGATTCGACACTTTCTCACCAGGTGGCACTAGTGAGCATTGAATTTTTATTTTGCGGATAGCTCAGTAGCCTGACCACTTAGAAAGATGGCGTCTTCGGCAAAGTTGTTCAATAGTACAAGGGCTAACATTATTTGAGCCAAGAGCTTCAAGATTATCTCACCTGGTGGCGCTAGTGAGCATTGAATTTTTGTTTTGCGGATAGCTCAGTGGCCTGACCACTTAGAAAGATGGCGTCTTCGACAAAGTTGTTTAGTAGCACTGGGGCTATCATTATTTGAGCCAAGAGATTCGACACTTTCTCACCAGGTGGCACTTGTGAGCATTGAATTCTTATTTTGCGGATAGCTCAGTGGCATGACCACTTAGAGAGATGGCGTCTTCAGCAAAGTTGTTCAGTAGTACAAGGGCTAACATTATTTGAGCCAAGAGCTTCAAGATTATCTCACCTGGAGGCGCTAGTGAGCATTGAATTTTTGTTTTGCGGATAGCTCAGTAGCCTGACCACTTGGAAAGATGGCGTCTTCAACAAAGTTGTTCAGTAGCACTGGGGCTATCATTATTTGAGCCAAGAGATTCGACACTTTCTCACCAGGTGGCACTTGTGAGCATTGAATTCTTATTTTGCGGATAGCTCAGTGGCATGACCACTTAGAGAGATGGCGTCTTCAGCAAAGTTGTTCAGTAGTACAAGGGCTAACATTATTTGAGCCAAGAGCTTCAAGATTATCTCACCTGGAGGCGCTAGTGAGCATTGAATTTTTGTTTTGCGGATAGCTCAGTAGCCTGACCACTTGGAAAGATGGCGTCTTCAACAAAGTTGTTCAGTAGCACAAGGGCTAACATTAATTCAGCCAAGAAATTCGATACTTTTCACCAGGTGGCGCTAGTGAGCATTGAATTTTTGTTTTGCGGATAGCTCAGTAGCCTGACCACTTAGAAAAATGGCTTCTTCGACAAAGTTGTTCAGTAGCACAAGGGCTATCATTATTTGAGCCAAGAGCTTCAAGATTATCTCACCTGGTGGCGCTAGTGAGCATTGAATTTTTGTTTTGCGGATAGCTCAGTGGCCTGACCACTTAGAAAGATGGCGTCTTCGGCAAAGTTGTTCAGTAGCACTGGGGCTATCATTATTTGAGCCAAGAGATTCGACACTTTCTCACCAGGTGGCACTAGTGAGCATTGAATTTTTATTTTGCGGATAGCTCAGTAGCCTGACCACTTAGAAAGATGGCGTCTTCGGCAAAGTTGTTCAGTAGCACTGGGGCTATCATTATTTGAGCCAAGAGATTCGACACTTTCTCACCAGGTGGCACTAGTGAGCATTGAATTCTTATTTTGCGGATAGCTCAGTGGCATGACCACTTAGAGAGATGGCGTCTTCAGCAAAGTTGTTCAGTAGTACAAGGGCTATCATTATTTGAGCCAAGAGCTTCAAGATTATCTCACCTGGTGGCGCTAGTGAGCATTGAATTTTTGTTTTGCGGATAGCTCAGTGGCCTGACCACTTAGAAAGATGGCGTCTTCGGCAAAGTTGTTCAGTAGCACTGGGGCTATCATTATTTGAGCCAAGAGATTCGACACTTTCTCACCAGGTGGCACTAGTGAGCATTGAATTTTTATTTTGCGGATAGCTCAGTAGCCTGACCACTTAGAAAGATGGCGTCTTCGGCAAAGTTGTTCAGTAGCACTGGGGCTATCATTATTTGAGCCAAGAGATTCGACACTTTCTCACCAGGTGGCACTAGTGAGCATTGAATTTTTATTTTGCGGATAGCTCAGTAGCCTGACCACTTAGAAAGATGGCGTCTTCGGCAAAGTTGTTCAATAGTACAAGGGCTAACATTATTTGAGCCAAGAGCTTCAAGATTATCTCACCTGGTGGCGCTAGTGAGCATTGAATTTTTGTTTTGCGGATAGCTCAGTGGCCTGACCACTTAGAAAGATGGCGTCTTCGACAAAGTTGTTTAGTAGCACTGGGGCTATCATTATTTGAGCCAAGAGATTCGACACTTTCTCACCAGGTGGCACTTGTGAGCATTGAATTCTTATTTTGCGGATAGCTCAGTGGCATGACCACTTAGAGAGATGGCGTCTTCAGCAAAGTTGTTCAGTAGTACAAGGGCTAACATTATTTGAGCCAAGAGCTTCAAGATTATCTCACCTGGAGGCGCTAGTGAGCATTGAATTTTTGTTTTGCGGATAGCTCAGTAGCCTGACCACTTGGAAAGATGGCGTCTTCAACAAAGTTGTTCAGTAGCACTGGGGCTATCATTATTTGAGCCAAGAGATTCGACACTTTCTCACCAGGTGGCACTTGTGAGCATTGAATTCTTATTTTGCGGATAGCTCAGTGGCATGACCACTTAGAGAGATGGCGTCTTCAGCAAAGTTGTTCAGTAGTACAAGGGCTAACATTATTTGAGCCAAGAGCTTCAAGATTATCTCACCTGGAGGCGCTAGTGAGCATTGAATTTTTGTTTTGCGGATAGCTCAGTAGCCTGACCACTTGGAAAGATGGCGTCTTCAACAAAGTTGTTCAGTAGCACAAGGGCTAACATTAATTCAGCCAAGAAATTCGATACTTTTCACCAGGTGGCGCTAGTGAGCATTGAATTTTTGTTTTGCGGATAGCTCAGTAGCCTGACCACTTAGAAAAATGGCTTCTTCGACAAAGTTGTTCAGTAGCACAAGGGCTATCATTATTTGAGCCAAGAGCTTCAAGATTATCTCACCTGGTGGCGCTAGTGAGCATTGAATTTTTGTTTTGCGGATAGCTCAGTGGCCTGACCACTTAGAAAGATGGCGTCTTCGGCAAAGTTGTTCAGTAGCACTGGGGCTATCATTATTTGAGCCAAGAGATTCGACACTTTCTCACCAGGTGGCACTAGTGAGCATTGAATTTTTATTTTGCGGATAGCTCAGTAGCCTGACCACTTAGAAAGATGGCGTCTTCGGCAAAGTTGTTCAGTAGCACTGGGGCTATCATTATTTGAGCCAAGAGATTCGACACTTTCTCACCAGGTGGCACTAGTGAGCATTGAATTTTTATTTTGCGGATAGCTCAGTAGCCTGACCACTTAGAAAGATGGCGTCTTCGGCAAAGTTGTTCAATAGTACAAGGGCTAACATTATTTGAGCCAAGAGCTTCAAGATTATCTCACCTGGTGGCGCTAGTGAGCATTGAATTTTTGTTTTGCGGATAGCTCAGTGGCCTGACCACTTAGAAAGATGGCGTCTTCGACAAAGTTGTTTAGTAGCACTGGGGCTATCATTATTTGAGCCAAGAGATTCGACACTTTCTCACCAGGTGGCACTTGTGAGCATTGAATTCTTATTTTGCGGATAGCTCAGTGGCATGACCACTTAGAGAGATGGCGTCTTCAGCAAAGTTGTTCAGTAGTACAAGGGCTAACATTATTTGAGCCAAGAGCTTCAAGATTATCTCACCTGGAGGCGCTAGTGAGCATTGAATTTTTGTTTTGCGGATAGCTCAGTAGCCTGACCACTTGGAAAGATGGCGTCTTCAACAAAGTTGTTCAGTAGCACTGGGGCTATCATTATTTGAGCCAAGAGATTCGACACTTTCTCACCAGGTGGCACTTGTGAGCATTGAATTCTTATTTTGCGGATAGCTCAGTGGCATGACCACTTAGAGAGATGGCGTCTTCAGCAAAGTTGTTCAGTAGTACAAGGGCTAACATTATTTGAGCCAAGAGCTTCAAGATTATCTCACCTGGAGGCGCTAGTGAGCATTGAATTTTTGTTTTGCGGATAGCTCAGTAGCCTGACCACTTGGAAAGATGGCGTCTTCAACAAAGTTGTTCAGTAGCACAAGGGCTAACATTAATTCAGCCAAGAAATTCGATACTTTTCACCAGGTGGCGCTAGTGAGCATTGAATTTTTGTTTTGCGGATAGCTCAGTAGCCTGACCACTTAGAAAAATGGCTTCTTCGACAAAGTTGTTCAGTAGCACAAGGGCTATCATTATTTGAGCCAAGAGCTTCAAGATTATCTCACCTGGTGGCGCTAGTGAGCATTGAATTTTTGTTTTGCGGATAGCTCAGTGGCCTGACCACTTAGAAAGATGGCGTCTTCGGCAAAGTTGTTCAGTAGCACTGGGGCTATCATTATTTGAGCCAAGAGATTCGACACTTTCTCACCAGGTGGCACTAGTGAGCATTGAATTTTTATTTTGCGGATAGCTCAGTAGCCTGACCACTTAGAAAGATGGCGTCTTCGGCAAAGTTGTTCAGTAGCACTGGGGCTATCATTATTTGAGCCAAGAGATTCGACACTTTCTCACCAGGTGGCACTTGTGAGCATTGAATTCTTATTTTGCGGATAGCTCAGTGGCATGACCACTTAGAGAGATGGCGTCTTCAGCAAAGTTGTTCAGTAGTACAAGGGCTAACATTATTTGAGCCAAGAGCTTCAAGATTATCTCACCTGGTGGCGCTAGTGAGCATTGAATTTTTGTTTTGCGGATAGCTCAGTGGCCTGACCACTTAGAAAGATGGCGTCTTCAACAAAGTTGTTCAGTAGCACAAGGGCTAACATTAATTCAGCCAAGAAATTCGATACTTTTCACCAGGTGGCACTAGTGAGCATTGAATTTTTATTTTGCGGATAGCTCAGTAGCCTGACCACTTAGAAAGATGGCGTCTTCGGCAAAGTTGTTCAGTAGCACTGGGGCTATCATTATTTGAGCCAAGAGATTCGACACTTTCTCACCAGGTGGCACTTGTGAGCATTGAATTCTTATTTTGCGGATAGCTCAGTGGCATGACCACTTAGAGAGATGGCGTCTTCAGCAAAGTTGTTCAGTAGTACAAGGGCTAACATTATTTGAGCCAAGAGCTTCAAGATTATCTCACCTGGAGGCGCTAGTGAGCATTGAATTTTTGTTTTGCGGATAGCTCAGTAGCCTGACCACTTAGAAAGATGGCGTCTTCGGCAAAGTTCCCATTGAACCACGTATCGTATATGAATGTGCATCCAAAATCACATATTCATGCGTCCAAATTCAGAATTGCACAAGATGCCATATTAAGCGTTATCAATGTCAATACAAGTTGTGTATAAATCCCCAATACGATTCATAAACGACAATCTGTGTTGACAACAAAACATGTCGTAAATAGTACAACATAAAATCACGTTATGTTATATAAACTGACAGATCATATATCAATCCAGTAACCATCGTATGAAATCGCAATAACTTAGCAAAAATTGCCATCCAAACTTCGTCTATCTGGGCCTCAAAAAACAACAAAGTATGTGTCGCTGTACATGAAACATGTATTAACATTGGCAAATAATCACCCACCGGACAAGTAACCCTTGGTGGTACAGTGGTAAGGTGCCCAATTCCGGATCCAGAGGTCCTGTATTCGAGACTCGCTGGAAACCTTTTTTTTATTTTCATCCAAATTTTGTGGCATCGTATATCTGATCGCAGAAAGTCCGAAAAAGTCGTGCCAAGTACGCATATAGCCTCCACTTTGGTAGGTATATAGCCTTTTCGTGCATTCTATACGATTGAATTGATTCATATAGAATGATGTATAACAAAAGTTATACCAACCAAAATGTTGACTGGGTTGTTCAATAGTACAAGGGCTAACATTATTTGAGCCAAGAGCTTCAAGATTATCTCACCTGGTGGCGCTAGTGAGCATTGAATTTTTGTTTTGCGGATAGCTCAGTGGCCTGACCACTTAGAAAGATGGCGTCTTCGACAAAGTTGTTCAGTAGCACTGGGGCTATCATTATTTGAGCCAAGAGATTCGGTACTTTCTCACCAGGTGGCACTAGTGAGCATTGAATTCTTATTTTGCGGATAGCTCAGTGGCATGACCACTTAGAAAGATGGCGTCTTCAGCAAAGTTGTTCAGTAGTACAAGGGCTAACATTATTTGAGCTAAGAGCTTCAAGATTATCTCTCCTGGTGGCGCTAGTGAGCATTGAATTTTTGTTTTGCGGATAGCTCAGTAGCCTGACCACTTGGAAAGATGGCATCTTCAACAAAGTTGTTCAGTAGCACAAGGGCTAACATTAATTCAGCCAAGAAATTCGATACTTTTCACCAGGTGGCACTAGTGAGCATTGAATTTTTATTTTGCGGATAGCTCAGTAGCCTGACCACTTAGAAAGATGGCGTCTTCGGCAAAGTTGTTCAATAGTACAAGGGCTAACATTATTTGAGCCAAGAGCTTCAAGATTATCTCACCTGGTGGCGCTAGTGAGCATTGAATTTTTGTTTTGCGGATAGCTCAGTGGCCTGGCCACTTAGAAAGATGGCGTCTTCGACAAAGTTGTTCAGTAGCACTAGGGCCATCATTATTTGAGCCAAGAGCTTCAAGATTATCTCACCTGGTGGCGCTAGTGAGCATTGAATGTTTGTTTTGCGGATAGCCCAGTAGCCTGGCCACTTAGAAAGATGACGTCTTCGGCAATGTTGTTCAGTAGTACAAGGGCTAAAATTATTTGAGCAAAGAGTTTCGATAATTTTGCACTAGGTGGTGCTAGTGAGCGTTAATTTTTTGTTGGAATATGAATAAAAAATTAAACGAAGACAGAGATAAAATTTAAAATACATCAGGAGTACGAGTACTATACTATTTTTATTGATTTATTTTTATATTTCTACCGAATTCAGTAGTTGCGGAAAACAGTATCATCCCATCAAATGGTTTTCCGCCATTGTCATGCATAATGTAATAACAAATAATAATAAAATATTTAAAAACGGTCAATTATTGATAGTTTACGTGCTGCATTTCGATTGATAATTTATAAATGATATATTTTGAACATGTTTTTTACCTCTTTACGCCTTTAGTGAGGAATTTTCAGTTAAAATTAAATGCGATGTGACATAACCTTACATTTACGTTTTCTTCCTAAAACATGAAATATGTAACAAAATAGATAATCTATGATTTATCAATCCCATTATTGCAATGGTTTACTTACTGATGTGATTTGACGTATTAAACTGGATGTGTCCCACTTGCCACGTTTAGCGAGGTAACTGCGTCTAATGGCTCACTGTCCATCTTTCTTTTATGGTTTAACATTTTGGAAATTATTCGATTAAATTCATGCACACACCAGCAGATATGTTGCAAAAATGTGACCGTGTTGTTGGATTTGCAAAATATTGACATTTCAAAGTTATATTGAACAATCTTTTTGAACTATCGTTTTTTTATGTCCCACCTGCCGCAGGGTACCTTACAGGAGATGGATGGATATGAAAAGAGTCTGCGTGATCTGTGGGGATTTGAGTTCGAAACTTTTAACCTTCTCTTCTAAGTTATTGGGTCACCAAGTGACTCGGTAGCTTAGATGATAAAGTGCTCGACTAACATACCCAGGACTCTCTGTTTGAATCCCAGCAGAACACGTGGATTACTTTTATAATTTCACCCAAAATTCCATGTTCACTAGCGCCAAAATCTAAACTATCTTGGCTCAAACAATGTTAACCTTTATGCTACATAGGGCCCATTTATATTTTTCATAACGCTGAAGGGGATGGCTGGGTGTATTCTGGATGTTACAGTTCATACAGAATTCGGAAAATATTCATACAAAATGCGTTACGAGGGGGTGGGTGGGTGTCAAAAATGATCATTTTTGTCGTTATGAAATTTGTGAATAAACCCATAACAACTTTGCCAAAGACGCCATCTTTCCAAGTGGTCAGGCTACTGAGATAAAAACAAAACAAAAATTTCATATTCACCAGCGTAACCTGGTGACAAAATCTCGAATCTTTTGGCTCAAATAAAGTTAGTTCTTGGCCTACTGAACAATTTTGCCGAAGAGGCCATCTTTTTAAGTGGTCAGGCTACTAAGATTTTCAAAAAACAAAAGTTTCATGCTGACTAGTGCCACCTGGTGAGCGAATCTTGAAGCTCTTGGATCGAATAATGCTGAAACTTGTGCTATTGAACAACTTAGTCGAAGACGCTATCTTTTTAGGAGGTCAGGCTACTGAGCTATCCGCAAAACAAAAATTCAAAGCTCACTAGCGCCACCAGGTGAGAAAATCTTGAAGCTCTTGGCTCAAATAATGATATCCCTTGTAGAAGACGCCATCTCTCTAAGTGGTCAGGCTACTGGGTTATCCGCAAAACAAAAACTCAATGCTCACTAGCGCCACCAAGGGAAATAGTCTTGAAGCTCTTGGCTCAAATAATGATAGCTTTTGTGCTACTGAACAACTTTGCCGAAGACGCCATCTTTCCAAGTGGTCAGGCTACTGAGTAATCTGCAAAACAAAAACTCAATGCTCACTAGCGCCATCAGGTGAGATAATCTTGAAGCTCTTGGCTCAAATAATGTTAGCCCTTGTACTACTGAACAACTTTGTCGAAGACGCCATCTTTCTAAGTGGTCAGGCCACTGAGATATCGACAAAACAAACATTCAATGCTCACTCGTGCCACCTGGTGAGAAAATATCGAATCTCTTGGCTCAAATAATGTTAGCCCTTGTACTACTGAACAACTATGCCGAAGACGCCATCTTTCCAAGTGGTCATGCAACTGAGCTATCCGCAAAATAAAAATGCAATGCTCACTAGTGCCACCTGGTGAGAAAGTATCGAATCTCTTTGCTCAAATAATGTTAGCCTTTGGGCTACTGAACAACTTTGCCTAAAAAGCCATCTTTCTAAGTGGCCAGGCTACTAGGCTCTCCGCAAAACAAAAAAATCAATGCTCACTTGCGCCACCAGGAGAGATAATCTTGAAGCTCTTGGCTCAAATAAGGTTAGCCCTTGTGCTATTGAACAACTTTGCCTAAAACGCCATCTTTCTAAGTGGCCAGGCTACTGGGCTATCCACAAAACAAAAAAATCAATGCTCACTTGCGCCACCAGGAGAGATAATCTTGAAGCTCTTGGTTCAAATAATGATAGCCCTTGTGCTACTGAACAACTTTGTTGAAGACGCCATCTTTCTTAAAGGTCAGGCTACTGAGCTATTCGCAAAATAAAAATTCAATGCTCACTAGTGCCACCTGGTGAGAAAGTATCGAATCTCTTGGCTCAAATAATAATATCCCTTGTGCTACTGAACAACTTTGTAGAAGACGTTATCTTTCTAAGTGGTCAGGCTATTGGGTTATACCCAAAAGCAAAATTCAATGCTCACTAGCGCCACCATGTGAGATAATCTTGAAGCTCTTGGCTCAAATAATAATATCCCTTGTGCTACTGAACAACTTTGCCGAAGACGCCATTTTTCTAAGTGGTCAGGCTACTGAGCTATCCGCAAAATAAAAATTCAATGCTCACTAGCGCCACCTGGTGAGAAAGTATCGAATCTCTTGGCTCAAATAATAATATCCCTTGTGCTACTGAACAACTTTGTAGAAGACTTTATCTCTCTAAGTGGTCAGGCTATTGGGTTATCCGCAGAATCAAAATTCAATACTCACTAGCGCCACCATGTGAGATAATCTTGAAGCTCTTGGCTCAAATAATGATAGCCCTTGTGCTACTGAACAACTTTGCCGAAGACGCCATTTTTCTAAGTGGTCAGGCTACTGAGCTATCCGCAAAATAAAAATTCAATGCTCACTAGCGCCACCTGGTGAGAAAGTATCGAATCTCTTGGCTCAAATAATAATATCCCTTGTGCTACTGAACAACTTTGTAGAAGACGTTATCTTTCTAAGTGGTCAGGCTATTGGGTTATACGCAAAAGCAAAATTCAATGCTCACTAGCGCCACCATGTGAGATAATCTTGAAGCTCTTGGCTCAAATAATAATATCCCTTGTGCTACTGAACAACTTTGCCGAAGACGCCATTTTTCTAAGTGGTCAGGCTACTGAGCTATTCGCAAAATAAAAATTCAATGCTCACTAGCGCCACCTGGTGAGAAAGTATCGAATCTCTTGGCTCAAATAATAATATCCCTTGTGCTACTGAACAACTTTGTAGAAGACTTTATCTCTCTAAGTGGTCAGGCTATTGGGTTATCCGCAGAATCAAAATTCAATACTCACTAGCGCCACCATGTGAGATAATCTTGAAGCTCTTGGCTCAAATAATGATAGCCCTTGTGCTACTGAACAACTATGCCGAAGACGCCATCTTTCTAAGTGGTTAGGCTATTGGGGTATACGCAAAAGCAAAATTCAATGCTCACTAGCGCCACCATGTGAGATAATCTTGAAGCTCTTGGCTCAAATAATGATAGCCCTTGTGCTACTGAACAACTTTGCCGAAGACGCCATCTTTCTAAGTGGTCATGCCACTGAGCTATCCGCAAAATAAAATTCAATGCTCACTAGTGCCACCAGGTGAGAAAATCTTGAAGCTCTTGGCTCAAATAATAATATCCCTTGTGCTACTGAACAACTTTGTAGAAGACTTTATCTCTCTAAGTGGTCAGGCTATTGGGTTATCCGCAGAATCAAAATTCAATGCTCACTAGCGCCACCAGGTGAGATAATCTTGAAGCTCTTGGCTCAAATAATAATATCCCTTGTGCTACTGAACAACTTTGCCGAAGACGCCATCTTTCTAAGTGGTCATGCCACTGAGCTATCCGCAAAATAAAAATTCAATGCTCACTAGTGCCACCAGGTGAGAAAATCTTGAAGCTCTTGGCTCAAATAATAATATCCCTTGTGCTACTGAACAACTTTGTAGAAGACGTTATCTTTCTAAGTGGTTAGGCTATTGGGGTATACGCAAAAGCAAAATTCAATGCTCACTAGCGCCACCATGTGAGATAATCTTGAAGCTCTTGGCTCAAATAATGATAGCCCTTGTACTACTGAACAACTATGCCGAAGACGCCATCTTTCTAAGTGGTCAGGCTACTGAGCTATCCGCAAAATAAAAATGCAATGCTCACTAGTGCCACCTGGTGAGAAAGTATCGAATCTCTTTGCTCAAATAATGTTAGCCTTTGGGCTACTGAACAACTTTGCCTAAAACGCCATCTTTCTAAGTGGCCAGGCTACTGCGCTATCCGCAAAACAAAAAAATCAATGCTCACTTGCGCCACCAGGAGAGATAATCTTGAAGCTCTTGGCTCAAATAAGGTTAGCCCTTGTGCTATTGAACAACTTTGCCTAAAACGCCATCTTTCTAAGTGGCCAGGCTACTGGGCTATCCGCAAAACAAAAAAATCAATGCTCACTTGCGCCACCAGGAGAGATAATCTTGAAGCTCTTGGCTCAAATAATAATATCCCTTGTGCTACTGAACAACTTTGTAGAAGACGTTATCTTTCTAAGTGGTCAGGCTATTGGGTTATACGCAAAAGCAAAATTCAATGCTCACTAGCGCCACCATGTGAGATAATCTTGAAGCTCTTGGCTCAAATAATAATATCCCTTGTGCTACTGAACAACTTTGCCGAAGACGCCATCTTTCTAAGTGGTCATGCCACTGAGCTATCCGCAAAATAAAAATTCAATGCTCACTAGTGCCACCAGGTGAGAAAATCTTGAAGCTCTTGGCTCAAATAATAATATCCCTTGTGCTACTGAACAACTTTGTAGAAGACTTTATCTCTTTAAGTGGTCAGGCTATTGGGTTATCCGCAGAATCAAAATTCAATGCTCACTAGCGCCACCATGTGAGAAAATCTTGAAGCTCTTAGCTCAAATAATGATAGCCCTTGTGCTACTGAACAACTTTGTAGAAGACGTTATCTTTCTAAGTGGTCAGGCTATTGGGTTAACCGCAGAATCAAAATTCAATGCTCACTAGCGCCACCATGTGAGATAATCTTGAAGCTCTTGGCTCAAATAATAATATCCCTTGTGCTACTGAACAACTTTGCCGAAGACGCCATCTTTCTAAGTGGTCATGCCACTGAGCTATCCGCAAAATAAAAATTCAATGCTCACTAGTGCCACCAGGTGAGAAAATCTTGAAGCTCTTGGCTCAAATAATAATATCCCTTGTGCTACTGAACAACTTTGTAGAAGACTTTATCTCTCTAAGTGGTCAGGCTATTGGGTTATCCGCAGAATCAAAATTCAATGCTCACTAGCGCCACCAGGTGAGATAATCTTGAAGCTCTTGGCTCAAATAATAATATCCCTTGTGCTACTGAACAACTTTGCCGAAGACGCCATCTTTCTAAGTGGTCATGCCACTGAGCTATCCGCAAAATAAAAATTCAATGCTCACTAGTGCCACCAGGTGAGAAAATCTTGAAGCTCTTGGCTCAAATAATAATATCCCTTGTGCTACTGAACAACTTTGTAGAAGACTTTATCTCTCTAAGTGGTCAGGCTATTGGGTTATCCGCAGAATCAAAATTCAATGCTCACTAGCGCCACCAGGTGAGATAATCTTGAAGCTCTTGGCTCAAATAATAATATCCCTTGTGCTACTGAACAACTTTGCCGAAGACGCCATCTTTCTAAGTGGTCATGCCACTGAGCTATCCGCAAAATAAAAATTCAATGCTCACTAGTGCCACCAGGTGAGAAAATCTTGAAGCTCTTGGCTCAAATAATAATATCCCTTGTGCTACTGAACAACTTTGTAGAAGACTTTATCTCTCTAAGTGGTCAGGCTATTGGGTTATCCGCAAAATAAAAATTCAATGCTCACTAGCGCCACCATGTGAGATAATCTTGAAGCTCTTGGCTCAAATAATGATAGCCCTTGTACTACTGAACAACTATGCCGAAGACGCCATCTTTCTAAGTGGTCAGGCTACTGAGCTATCCGCAAAATAAAAATGCAATGCTCACTAGTGCCACCTGGTGAGAAAGTATCGAATCTCTTTGCTCAAATAATGTTAGCCTTTGGGCTACTGAACAACTTTGCCTAAAACGCCATCTTTCTAAGTGGCCAGGCTACTGCGCTATCCGCAAAACAAAAAAATCAATGCTCACTTGCGCCACCAGGAGAGATAATCTTGAAGCTCTTGGCTCAAATAAGGTTAGCCCTTGTGCTATTGAACAACTTTGCCTAAAACGCCATCTTTCTAAGTGGCCAGGCTACTGGGCTATCCGCAAAACAAAAAAATCAATGCTCACTTGCGCCACCAGGAGAGATAATCTTGAAGCTCTTGGCTCAAATAATAATATCCCTTGTGCTACTGAACAACTTTGTAGAAGACGTTATCTTTCTAAGTGGTCAGGCTATTGGGTTATACGCAAAAGCAAAATTCAATGCTCACTAGCGCCACCATGTGAGATAATCTTGAAGCTCTTGGCTCAAATAATAATATCCCTTGTGCTACTGAACAACTTTGCCGAAGACGCCATCTTTCTAAGTGGTCATGCCACTGAGCTATCCGCAAAATAAAAATTCAATGCTCACTAGTGCCACCAGGTGAGAAAATCTTGAAGCTCTTGGCTCAAATAATAATATCCCTTGTGCTACTGAACAACTTTGTAGAAGACTTTATCTCTTTAAGTGGTCAGGCTATTGGGTTATCCGCAGAATCAAAATTCAATGCTCACTAGCGCCACCATGTGAGAAAATCTTGAAGCTCTTAGCTCAAATAATGATAGCCCTTGTGCTACTGAACAACTTTGTAGAAGACGTTATCTTTCTAAGTGGTCAGGCTATTGGGTTAACCGCAGAATCAAAATTCAATGCTCACTAGCGCCACCATGTGAGATAATCTTGAAGCTCTTGGCTCAAATAATAATATCCCTTGTGCTACTGAACAACTTTGCCGAAGACGCCATCTTTCTAAGTGGTCATGCCACTGAGCTATCCGCAAAATAAAAATTCAATGCTCACTAGTGCCACCAGGTGAGAAAATCTTGAAGCTCTTGGCTCAAATAATAATATCCCTTGTGCTACTGAACAACTTTGTAGAAGACTTTATCTCTCTAAGTGGTCAGGCTATTGGGTTATCCGCAGAATCAAAATTCAATGCTCACTAGCGCCACCATGTGAGATAATCTTGAAGCTCTTGGCTCAAATAATGATAGCCCTTGTGCTACTGAACAACTTTGCTGAAGACGCCATCTTTCTAAGTGGTCAGGCCACTGAGCTATCCGCAAAACAAAAATTCAATGCTCACTAGTGCCGCCTGGTGGCGTAATACCGTATCAGAATGACCACCACGTGTCAGCCAGAACAACTCTTTCGAAGACACCAACCTTCCAAAACATCAGGTCTAGAGATATCATAGGTTACAAAGTTTGCATTTTTATTCCTCAAGGTTCATATTGGGCAAGTCAGAAAAAACGCCCCAACGGGACAAGTTAGTTCTCAACTAAAAGGATGACCCTCTACTCCTAATTGTAAATCGTACTGAGTGCTGAAACTTCGCTGAAGAGAATACTGTGTTACACCCCAAATTGGTGAAATCTCATAAGCTCTGTGGAGAATCTCTGCTGAGGGTTTAAAAATATGAATCTTGCAAATAATTCTATAATATAATTCAATTTTTAAATATTGAAACATTGCCTAAGATCGAATATCGAAATAATATGTTTCTATTTTCTTAGCCCACGACCTCCTGAGAAACTTTGGTGAAGTATGTATGCTTCTCCTAAAATTTGAATGATATCGGATTTTTTTCAAATATTTTTCCTGGTCAAAAAAGAAATCTAGCGAACGAATTTCGGAATATATTTTACTTATTCCGCAGAAGAATCTTTCTTCTAAAATATTCAATATATTGAAATTCGAATTTTTATAATATTTTTTGACAAAAAAAACATCTGAAAGATAATCGGGATAATTTGTAGCTGTTTTCGCAGACCATATATGAACAAAAAAATAAATAAACTTGGTTCTCTGATATTTGTCAACACATAGCTGCATATTGCTCTTGGAATAACTGCGATTTTTAATTGTTTACGCAACATCATGCAAGCAAACAAAACATTATTGTATCCATATCCATTTGACGAAATTTCAACATTGCTGATATTGCTGTTACTTTCACGCGATACGCGACTGCTTCTTATTAAATCGTCATTCATAAAATGAGCAATCAGATTCGAAACGATTCGTAAATTGAACTATTCAATGTTACATAAACAAGATAGGCATTTCATATGAAAATATAATGTTATCAGTCCCTTGTACCGTGACTAATCTACTAATAACAGCGCGCTGCGTATTCAAAGATTATCTGATAGATGCGTAATGTTTCAAACATGATTCTATATTGCTACGAGTTGAGCCGCGTCGCGATTTAGTTGTGCGCTATCTGGTTTGGTGACGATCTGACGATAGCGTTCTGCATTCTACATGATGCGGCCCTGCCTATTTCAGGCGTGTGTGGCAGCGTTACTTCTCAAATGACGTTTCTCTATCCGCACGGCAGCTGGTTGGAAAATTATGCCGCTGCTAAGTGGGGTCACGCCAAATTTTTCAAAAATTTGGTGCAAAAATGCTCAAATTAGGGCCCCCGACTATGCCTATGACCTGCAGGGGAATATGAGGGTGCAGGATATACAAAAATATGGGTATATTTTTTGTTTATAAGCTTCAAAAGAGAGGGTGAAAAAATCATTCATTTCAATACACTGATCCATAGACGCAGACGTTACGCGTTCAATTTTTTTAACCAGTTTGTGGAAAATTGGGGAAAACCCTTGGGAAAAACGTTCAAATTTTCAATTTGTTACCTGAATCCAGTTAGTTACCCTTTATTTAGTAATTAAAAATATTTTGCAAATTTATATCCAGCCCAGTCGTTCAATATTTAGGCACATTTCCACGGTACGAAAGTGTCAAATTTTCCGGGAAAATCGAGAACTGATTTTCCGGAAAATACCTCAGTGACAATGTTTGAGATCATTTAAACCATTCTGAGTAGAAAAAAGTATATGTCACCGCTTTGAATTTCCTGAAAATCACGTAAATACCTAATTGGTGGAAAAATTTTCCCGACTTTGCTTGTTTCGCCGAAGTAAGCTGGAAAAACCAAGGAAAATTCAGGAAAAGTTTTTTCCACGATTTGAAGGAAACATGATCCCTCGTAGCGTGAAAGGTTTTATATGACCCAATTCGGCCAGGTTTAAGCAGCCCAATGGTCTAAAGTCAGCATAACGCCTTCACTCCCATACAAATTTCAAATCGCTCAAACCCATTAGACGATCGCCTTAAAGGAGAATGTTGTTAAACATTCTGACTAGCTATCACTCCAAAAGACTTTAACATATTTTTATTATTACAATTTTTTATATATTTTTGTTTTTGTTAGAGATTTTTTTTTTATTCCTATGCCTACATTATCAAAAGATGTATAGCGTCTTATTATTTAGTATATATATATATGGGAAAAACATAGGGGTTCGCATTCTTGGGTTTAAAGTAAATGATTTTTACATTTTTATAACTCGGTTTTTGTGAATTTTGTTTTCTTTTTTATTATTAATATTTACTATTGGGGATTTTTTTTTATTATCGTACAAATTGGGCCGAAGGGTCTCAGATTTTCATGAAACTTTTTCCACAGGCAGGGCTCATGGATATATGAATAAAAAAAAATTGAGAAAAATTCAGGGTCGCCTATTTTTCCGGAAAACTCAGGTGGAAATTTTTTGTTTTCCCTTGACACTACTTACTTTGGAAAATCATAACTCATGAACGAAGCATCGTAGAAACAAAGTTTTTATATGAAAATTTAAGCAAATTTTCTCAAAAATCCAAAAAAAATATGAACTGGAAAAAGTTTTCCACAAAATTTTCCACCGTTGGGAAAATTCGTAAAGAAAAGCCGGAAAAACTATGCCCGAACTCGTGGAAAATTTTCAAAAAAATATTTTCGAGAAGGTAATTTTATAAGCTTTAATCACTGAAATTTTTGGAATGCACTTTTTTTCGTTTTTGAGTTATGGCCAATTTTGTGAAAAATGTCCAGATGTGCCATATAAGACTTTTCTTTGAAAAATCATAACTCAAGAACAAAACATTGTAGAAAGAAAGTTTTTATATGAAAATTTAAGCAAATTTTCTCAGAAATCCAAAAAAAATATGAACTGGAAAAAGTTTTCTACAAAATTTTCCACTGTTAGGGAAATTCATAAAGAAAGGCTAGAAAATCTATGCCCGAACTCGCGGAAAATTTTTATTAAAATATATTTGAGAAAGAAACTTTATAAACTTCAATTCTAGTAACTTTCAGGATGTACTTTCTGTTTGTTCCTGAGTTATGGTCAATTTTGTGAAAAATGACCATATTAGCCATTTCTTTGAAAACCCATATTTCAATCGAAGCATCAGAAAAACAAGGTTTTTTTATCAAAGCAATTGCAAATTTTTTAAAAGATCTGAGAGAAACGATATGGGATTGGTTTTAATGAAGTATAAGTCGGATTGGATTATATTTTTCATGAAACATTACACCGTTAAGCAAAGCTGAAAAAACTGTTTCTTTTCCATTCCAGTATTGAAAAATATTGTAGGATTGGATCTTATTGATCGCTCTTTTCAAATATACTTTGTTTGAAAGCTGGAATAGCTAATCGGGTTTTCATTTTTTTTTTTCTTAAACAGTGAAAAATGTCCTGGGAAACTGATTCCATTTCAAAAATTTCATATTTTTGAGATAATTTGAATCCGGTTCGACAAGTCATGATGAGTCTTGAGTCATGATTTTTTAACGAAAAGGCATGTATGGCAAATCTTTGCATTTTTTACAAAATTGACCATAGATCAGGATTTAAAGAAAAGTACATCCTAAAAGTTACCAGAATTGAAGGTTATAAAGTTTCTTTCTTAAAAATATTTTATTAAAAAATTTCCACGAGCTCGGGCATAGATTTTCCAGCTTTTCTTTATGAATTTCCCCAACGATGGAAAATTTTGTGGAAAACTTTATCCAGTTCATATTTTTTTTGGATTTCTGAGAAAATTTGCTTAAATTTTCATATAAAAACTTTCTTTCTACAATGTTTCGTTCTTGAGTTATGATTTTTCAAAGAAAAGTCTTATATGGCACATCTGGACATTTTTCACAAAATTGGCCATAACTCAAAAACGAAAAAAAAGTGCATTCCAAACATTTCAATGATTAAAGCTTATAAAATTACCTTCTCGAAAATATTTTTTTGAAAATTTTCCACGAGTTCGAGCATAGTTTTTCCGGCTTTTCTTTACGAATTTTCCCAACGGTGGAAAATTTTGTGGAAAACTTTTTCCAGTTCATATTTTTTTTGGATTTCTGAGAAAATTTGCTTAAATTTTCATATAAAAACTTTCTTTCTACAATGTTTCGTTCTTGAGTTATGATTTTTCAAAGAAAAGTCTTATATGGCACATTTGGACATTTTTCACAAAATTGGCCATAACTCAAAAACGAAAAAAAAGTGCATTCCAAACATTTCAGTGATTAAAGATTATAAAATTACCTTCTCGAAAATATTTTTTTGAAAATTTTCCACGAGTTCGGGCATAGTTTTTCCGGCTTTTCTTTACGAATTTTCCCAACGGTGGAAAATTTTGTGGAAAACTTTTTCCAGTTCATATTTTTTTTTGGATTTTTGAGAAAATTTGGTTAAATTTTCATATAAAAACTTTGTTTCTACAATGCTTCGTTCTTGAGTTATGATTTTTTAAAGTAAGTAGTGTCAAGGGAAAACAAAAAATTTCCACCTGAGTTTTCCGGAAAAATAGGCGACCCTGAATTTTTCTCAATTTTTTTTATTCCTATATCCATGAGCCCTGCCTGTGGAAAAAGTTTCATGAAAATCTGAGACCCTTCGGCCCAAACCCGTACGGTAATAAAAAAAAATTCCCTATTGTACAATTCATGTCATCTATATGTTTAATTTTGAATGGTCCTATATAATGCGGTTCTAATTTTTTTCTGTTCTCATTTGTTATATAGACTAAATCTCCTATTGCAATGTTGATTGGGTTTAAGTTTTTGTTAAGTTCGTTAGTTCTTTTTGTCTTTTGTTCAATCAAATTTTTCCGGGCTATTTCACTTGACTTTTGAAGTTTGAATCTTAATTCTGAATAGTATTCGTCTAAATTATATATTGGCTCAGTTGAAAATTTTCTCATATCTTGTGGAAGTTTGGCTTTCCTACCAAACACAAGCTCAAATGGCGTGTATTCGGTATCAGTATGTATAGTGGTGTTATACGAAAATTCATAAAATTTTGTCCATTCATCCCAGTCATTATGGTGAACATTGGAGAAATTCCTTAGGTATTCGTTCAGGCACCTATGATTCCTCTCTAAAGCACCTATTGACTGTGGATGGTAGGCTGTTGAAAAATTTTGCTTAAAATTGAGAATTTTACTAATTTTCTTGAGGACTTCGTTATTAAACTCTGTACCTTGATCAGACCTTAACTCTAAAAATGTCCCATAATTCAAAATAAAATTCTGCACCAATGCGCGTGCTATGGTATCAGCTTCCTTATTTTCTAGCGGTATAATTATAATATATTTAGTTAAATCGCATTGCAAAGTAATGCAGTACCGATTATTTTTAATTGTTCGTGGCAACGGACCTACCGTGTCAATCGAAATGATTTCGAATGGCTTGGCAGGTGTTGTCGTTACCACTGATGCTTCTTTCGTTCGTCTCGTTACTTTGTTAATTTTACAAAGTTTGCAGGCCTTAACAAACTTTATAATTGTGGTTCTCATGCCTTTCCAATAGTAAAGGTCTCTGAGTTTAAGGTATAGCCGGTTTTGTCCTATATGACCACCTGTTGGAGTCATGTGGAAATCGTGTAATATGTTGTCGATCTCCTCAGAATTCGTCAATTCTTTTGGAGATCGGTAAAGTATTAGTTCGAAATTACGGATGACGTCTAAAGCAATCCTTTTGAAATGTTGTAGTGGTATATGTGTCAAGATTTCATTATTTGTCGACATTGCTATCTTTTTATTTCTTAATATTTCATTCATCTCTGAAAGAGCAAACTCTAGCGTCTGACTTTCATTTTCGTGAATTATATCTTGTTCAAGTGTAATTAATGTTTTCTTCATATTTTGGTTCATTATTTTTATTACAATCATATTCTGTTGCATGCTTATACTCATTTTTTGTAATTTTCTTATTTCTGCCGGCGATTCTGTTTCATACACAAGAAGGTGATCAATCTTCTCTTTTGGTGAAACAATATGGTTTTTGTCATGTCCTTGTTGTTTCTTGGTCATAGCTCTAGTATGTACCATAAGAATATTATTGTTTTTTTATCTCCTCCGATGTTACTATTCTGGATAATGCATCTGCACCAACATTATCCCTTCCTTTTATATAATGTATTTCAAAGTCATAATCTTCAAGATCTAACCGCATCTGCGTTAGCTTTTTGGTAGGTTCTTTCATACCAAAAAGATAAACTAGAGGGCGATGATCTGTTTTGATAATAAATTTTCTTCCGTACAGATATGGTTTGAAATGATCTATTGCCCAATGAATAGCAATCATTTCTTGCATAATTGTAGGTTTTTTTTGATTCAGCGTTAGAAAATGCTTTACTCGCAAAAGCAATTGGCAAATCATTTCCGTCATAATCTTGAGACAATACTGCTCCACAAGCAATTTTGGATGCATCTGTTGTCAATGTGAAGGTTTTTGAAAAATCAGGATATTTCAAAATTGATGAGGATAGTAATTTGTTACGAAGAGTTTCAAAAGCTGTTTGACAATCTTCATTCCAAGAAAATGTTGTATTTTTCTTTAGAAGGTTATTTAAAGGTTTAGCAATTTGTGCGAATTTTGGGATAAATTTCCTATAATAATTACAAAAGGCAACAAATCGACGAATGTCGTCTGCATTTGTTGGCTTGGGATAATTTTTAACAACTTCAAACTTTGAATCGTCTGGTAGTATACCTTGATCTGTAATTTTGTGTCCTAAATATATAACTTCTGTCTTAAAAAATTGGCACTTTTCTGGATTGAGTTTTAAATTATAACATCTCAATCTGTCAAAGACTCTTTTCAAATTATTTATGTGGTGATTGATGGAACATCCGATTACCACTATATCATCTATATAAACGAATGCACATTCAGGTGTCAAACCTGCCATGGCAATCGTCATCATGCGTTGAAAACTATTTGGACTTATATTTAGTCCAAATGGTAAACGCGTAAAAGCATAATGTCCAGAGGTTGTCGAGAATGCGGTGAACCTTCTGGAATTAGAATCAAGAGGGATTTGATGGAATCCTGCCATTAAATCCAATGTGCTGAAATATTTGGCTCTCCCTAACTGATCCAATATGGTATCAATCCTGGGAAGCGGAAATCGGTCAGCTAAAATCTTTTTGTTTAATTGTCTGAAATCTATTACTAACCTCCATTTTTTTTCATTTGTGCTCGATTTTTTAGGTACCAATAAAATTGGTGAATTGTAAGCCGATACAGAATGTTCAATAATTTTGTTGTCTAGCATTTTTTTAACTTGGGATTCAATTTCTTCATTGTGTGCATGAATACTCCTGTAATTTGGAATGTAAACAGGCACACTGTCACTTAATTCGATATTTTGCGTATAGAAATTGTTTGTAGTCAAATTATCTTCCCCTAATGCAAAAATATCATTATATTCTTCGATAAGGGTTTCAAAAGGTTTCATGGAAGTTAGAGCTAAATTTGAAACACTTATTTTCTGCTTAATTTTTTCAACTCGTGTAGGAACGTTATTATTTTTATCAATTTTTGCTACGATGAAATTTTTTAAAGGTATCATCATAGGTGTGAATGGTCTGATTAATGCGGGCTTATCAGTTGTGTTTATAAATTTTACATATTGTGCTGAAGGTGATGCTAATGTGTTTCCGCAGAAGATTCCTGGCTGAATCTCTTGAGAACATACCAACATGTCTTCAGTTATATTTAAGTAATTTAAATTTCTTATAACTTCACTTCGTTCGGGGAGTATGATTCCTTCATTTAAATTGTCTTCAATTGGGATATTTACTTCTTCATTGTTGTGTCTAAAATTTAATGTCCATGATTCATAATCTATGGTACATCGAAATTTTGCTAAAAAGTCTCGGCCTAGTATGCCATCTGTGAATATTGGAAATTGTTCATCTACTAATTGGAATTCATGTTCTAATGTAAATGAATTCTGAAATGTAAGCTGAGTTGTTGTTGATGCAAGGGTTTCAATCTTATTTCCAGATATACCTGAGATCATGCATTTTTGATCTTGGTGTAATAGTTGATTATTTCGAACTTTGTTCAGTTTAAATATAGAAATGTCAGCTCCAGAATCAACCATAAAGGTGCATGTTGAATAAGACATTCTAACATGTGCCTCAATGAAGTTTGAAGCTGATGTATTTATTGTGTATATCTTTGAAGTTGTCCTAAAAAATTAGGTTGTTGTTGTGTATTTGGTTGTATATTTGGTTGTTGAGTTTGGTTATTTCGTCTATTCTGTGTTGGTGTTGGTGGTGCATTTTGTTCATTATCGGTATTTGCGTAGAAGATACGTGATTGCGTGTTACCACGATACGATCCTCTACCGCGTTGGAAACGTGGGTTTTGGAAATTATGTTGGTAATTTCCTTGACCACGGTAGTTGGAAAAAATCCCGCGATTACTAAAATTGGAGTAATTTCCGCGATTGGAGAAATTTCCGCGATTTCTATTGTAGTTTTCGTGGCCTCCTTGACGATTGCTATTGGAGTTTCCATAATGTTTTTTGTAACCATGGCGGTTAGTAAACATGATCTGATTTATGTGTGTTGTTGCGATAGGTTCATTTTCTGTTGCTTTTAATATTGCTGCGGACAGTGTAGAAAATTGTCCGGCTTTTAAAATAAGCTTGGTGTCGTTATTACGAATGCCTGAGCAGAGAGCTTTGACGCCCTGCTTTGTAGCCATTTTGCTAGCAACATCTAATGGAATGTTATCGGTTACTAGTGACCTTTCGAGAAGAAGAGTTAGATTTTCAACTTCCGTGGTGAATTTGTTAATATCACCAGTTTGCTTTATATGATTTAATTTTGATATGTAAACGTCTGGAGATGTGGCTAAACCACATTTATCCTTCAACTTGTCAATAATATCGTTTATTGTTGGTGAGTTATCCCCAACGGCTGCTCTAGCCTTTCCTGTAAGTCTTGTTTTTATAAATCTTATCAGTGTTGCTAGAGCTGCTGCTTTTTGGTCAGCAGTTGCCGTATTGAAATCCGTATTAACGGAATCTTCAAAAAGTCGGACTGAGTCGATAAACGCTCCTAATCCTTCTTGATTTCCATCATAAATTGGTATAATTGATGTTCCCAATTTTAAATCAACTTTTGGAACTGCCATTATTTTGTGCTTTTTATATAAACTATTAAAAAATATGACCAAATGAGTTACAGTTTTTAGTTTTATTAAGTGGCCTGTCGCAGTGTCCAGGCGCGTATCAATTGTAATTTTTATTTTACTAAAAAGATTCCTAGCTTCTGATAATAGCAATTTTTGCTGTGTTTGTGGAAAATCTTCTACAAGATATAAGATATCCTCGTAAATTTCCCTAGCTCTTTTTCCTTTTGAGACTAATGTTTGTTTTAAATATCTCCTTGAAGGAGCTTTTTTAAAATTTAAAATGATTGCTTCTAATTCTTCAAGAAGTTTATGCACTTGTTTTTCCATTAAGGAATTTTAAGGTAATTACCCGTGGTACTACGGCGGAGGCGCTCTCCTCTACGCTCGTTGTTGTTGCTTATGATGAGTTGTGCTGTTACTCAGCCTTGGTAACGAATCCTTGTGGCTGGTTTCTTCATAGTGGTTTTGAGTTTGGCAGCCAGTGCCTTTACTTTTTCTATGTCCACCTTAACTTGTTTTCCCCACTGTACGATGTTTTGTTGAGTCTCGTTTTCAATTTTTATGATTTGAATAGGTTGTTTTGATTTCATAGAGTTTGATTTTTTCACTTCTGATTGTCCTTTATCTTGTTTTGGTTGTTTTTCTTTTTCATTACAAAAAACCTTTTTTTAAATGTTCTCTTTTTTCACTTACTGCACTAAGTGTCAGGCTATGATATGCCTGCACATTGGACACTCTTTGTTTTACCATTTTCGTCTGTTCTCTTATTCACTTAGATAATAGTTTGTTAGCCACATAAAAAGGCTATAGAATGTCACTAGTTCTAAAATTGCTGCTGTCATGAATAGGGAAAGACTGAGTTTATCCATTATTTTCACACGACGTAGTTTTTTTTTTCACATAATCACGTTTCTGTTGCTGATGTTCTTGTGTTGTAATGACTGTTGCTGTTGTCCTGTTTGCTGCTGCTGCTGCTGCTGCTGGACCACTATTTCCTCTCGGGATTCTGAACTTTCCATCTTCCTTTTGTATTTCGTATGTTTTTATCCGTTTTTCATTTGCTTTAGCGATAATTAGCGTATTTCTGGAGACGGATTGGCGGATTAACGGAGAAAGCTGCTCTATCACCCTAACAGGCTGCTTTTGGTCTGTTGTCCGTTCATATCGTTGCTTATACGGGATCGCCCGTTTTAAGGTTCCCTCCGGGGCGTGCTCTGCGATTTGCTGTTCCGGTGCTTCCGTTGGCTTCTATGCGTCCTCCAGGGCCTTGTAGGTTCCGATTAGTCCGGTCGCCATGAGGTAGGCTACTTGCCTACTAGTAGACTTAGTGGTGGATCCGGGATGGTGGTGATATTTTACTTAATTAAAAGGCTCAATTAAGTGATGATCTGAGACCATCGAATGGAACTGCCTGTATTTGGCTGGTCAGGGGTATTTTATACCCGTCCAGCACTTCAAAAGTGTCGCACTACATTTTACAATTACATAGGGTCTATCGGAAGACTTCTGGAGTGATTTGTGCTTTGGTCAGCGCGTGACAATTAAAGTCCATCAAGTGGATGGCTCATAGCAAACGAACATATTGCAATCGAACTGTGCCCCCAATGGGGCGACGGTTCGATGCAGTCTTTCGCGCGCGTAAGCATAACTATTTGGTAGGTGCTATGTGTTAGCACCGAATTTAAATATTGCGCATGGGCACATGTTTTCACAAGTACACCACACTGTGGATCTTGAGACAACCACTGGGGACCTTCAAACCAAATGGATTGATATTGAAGGTGAGCCGCGAGATGAGGTCTGCTGGGTTTTCGGTGCCCGGAACATGGTTCCAAACTCCGTCCTTGGTGAGATGCTGGATTTCAGACACTCGATTAGCCACGAATATCTGCCAGCGAGAGGGTAACGATGCCAACCAGTGCTTGACGATCATCGAGTCTGTCCAAAAGTACGCCTTGATGTTGGGTTGAACTTGATTGTACTTCTCGTATAGATGACTCAGCAAGAGTGCCGATGACAGTTCGAGGCGTGGGATGTTCTGCTTTTTCTTTTTCTTATGGAGGTTTTCTAGAGGTGCCACTCGAGACTTGGAGGTGATTATTCTTACGGTGACGGTGCCGTCCGAAGCAGTACAACGTCGTGGAATCGAGGCGAGAACAAACCATGTACGCTAGTATCGTCGACCAGTTGTCCGTCTGCTCCCCGATTTTCTTCAGCATCAACAGGTTTTTGTCGAACTCGCTGATGATGTGACTTAAGGCTTCGCAACTTTCCTTCCGCATCGGCTCAACGGCAAACAGGGAATCTAGATGGGCCCTGACGATGAGTTTTCTATTCTCATACTTCTTCTCCAACAATTTCCAGGCAACTTCGTAGTTGTCACCTGTCAGCTCTTGTAAGGCTTCTCCGGCTGTTGACGACCGCAAGTAGGTGAATTTGTCGACATCTGCTAGCTGCTGATTGTTGTGGATAAGACTTCGGAAAGTATCGCGAAAGCTGGTCCAATCTTGGATCCTCCCACTGAAGCTTGGAAGCTTAATGTCAGGAAGTTTGACACGAGACATGGGCTGCACCTCGTTCAAGTTATTGTCTTCCTGAGCTTTCGGGATTTCCGGCTTAGGGCGCAGCTGGATGAGAGCGGCCTTAACCGCATAGTATTGCTCCTGCATATTGTTGAGCGAATCTTCGCTTTTCTTCGCTCGTTCCTTTTCCGCACGGGCTCTTTCTCCAGGTTTCAGAGTCTCGCTACTATCCTCCTCGTCATGGATCTGGTCGATTTTACGCCGAACGCTGTAGAACTTTTTGATGGCTTCTTCTCCAGGCGAACATCGATCTGTGGTTCATGCTTCCCCTTCTTGAATTCCTGAACAAACCGTGCAATTCCATTGATGATGTCGATCAGCTGCTTTTCCTGCTTCTTCAACTCCTTGTATTCTTCAGCTCTCACCATCTTCACAATTTTCTAAAAATCACCCGCAAAATTACAGTACTGCTGGATGATAAAGTCACTTTTAGATTGTTAGCAAGAACTGTCACTGTTCCTAGAAAGAGTCCACACTCAAGTTCGGGTCACTTAACAGTCATTACAAACACAGCAGCAGCAGTACTGTAAAATTGCCAATCAAGTTTATGATTCACTTCACACCACTTTTCATTCACTGGAATCAGCTCGACCGCACGACCGCAAACACTGCAACTGGATTTACTCACTTCTACGTTCCACGCGACCGACCGATTGACCAGCTAATTGACAGCATTGAAGATTTCAGCGAAAAAAGACAGCCAAGACTATCGAACCAACGAAAAAAACCAAGAACCATCTATCCAAGGGAATCCAACTCAGCCCAGGCCACAATACCCGGAAGAAAACGCTCAATTATCGATTTAAAATTTTATTACTGCTTATGACTCATCGCCTTACTCAAACCCATTAAATGCAACCCAACCACAAAGACCATGCAACACAAAATCATGCAAATTTTACTTCCCAGAACGATGACGGCAATCGGGATGATTCCGTTTACTGCTACCCGCAAGCAAACTGCTACACTGACCTCCGACGACACGTGCAAATTCTCGCCGCCGGCCGATCTTAAAACTGCTCGAAAAAAACTGCCAAATTTTCCTGTGCCGTTTCCTCCGTGTAGGCACCAGCAGCGTGGTTGCTGTAGAACAACGGCGACACAATCCCGACGATATCACACACCGCACACAATCAGTTTCTTTCGCCTTCTATTCCTGCCGTGGGGATTGTTCTTCTCTGCCGCCAACAGCAGCGTGGATACGGCACACAATTGAATTTCACTTTTTCGGTTCGATCTTCGGTTGGGCTTGGATTTATTGCGAACGAATCGCAGAGCACTTCCACTCGAGGTTTGATTTTCGCCACCGTGGGGTTGGCTAATTGCGAATCAAATCGCCACTTTCACTGATCACTTGTCCAAACGGTCACTTCTAGTCCCTCCGGTTACTATCCGGCTCGAAGGACCATGTTCTGGCACGGACAATCTAAGTGGACTGTATCGTAATAATTCCGTCCAGAAGCGGGTCTTCAGAGGTCCCTGACCTCCAGCTTCGATCGTTGACCTTTCTCATTAGGATCACTACACTGGGACGAGTTTTACGTTGGCTAAAAACTGAACTTTATTTCCGACCGCGAACCGAGTACAGAGACGTTCTCTTAGTGGATATCGGTGGCTAACTCACTTTATTCGTGTCCAAATTGGTAATTATATACAACCGCAGATGCGGCGATCTCTCGGGAAGTGAGAGATGGGAGATAGCTCTTATCGCTCGTATCATAGGAGAATTAAACATCTTCAATGCGATCTAAAGTTATCAGAACCAGGGGTTCACAAACTAAATGGGCCGAACATCCATATATGGAGGCATCCATTTATTGCGTAATGCCTAAATTGGAAATTTTTGTCCCCCTCCCCCCTCCGTAACGCTTTTCGTACGCAAATTTTGATATATTTGTTTGAGTCGTAACGCTTGTGCCCTCGACCCTTCGAGCGTTACGTAATTGTGATTTTTATAAATAAATACAGATATATTGTACATGGTACACTTACCCCTACTTTTTAATGAGGTGGGGTAAGTGGATCAACTATTATTGTCATTTATTAGCAGACTGCTTACGAGAATTTTAATAAGTTTTAATATTCGCAAATGTTGTTTTCCTTTATTTTTTTTATTACCAGCTTAAATTTGTCAAATTGACCATAGAGAATTTGAATTAATCCGCCTAAAAGTTGTTTTTAACCTTTCTGGTATAAAAAAAATATAAAATAATAATAATTTCAAAACCCACACGAAACTTTTCGTGGTTTATCTAAGCTGAGTTGCGAAAGAGCAAAATTCTCCAATTGAAAGCATATCATGGTACCTTATTTGACCATATAAATTGTTCTAGACAGTACCATAAACATATTCATAAATAGAATGAAAAGATTTCAGTTTGTTATTCAAATACAAATGTAACTAATATTTTCGAACTACGAGTGTTTTTCGAAAACATCGTTAGAAATAATCCTACAATACTTCTGTATAACTAATGTGTAAAAATAAATGAATTTTCTCCAAATTATTCTAGTTACAATGTTTTTTTGTTGTGCGATTAGTGTAAACTAATGTATATATATTTTTAAATGTATGTCAATAAAATAAAGATACTTTTTAATTTCAAAGTATTAAAATGTACCATTACTAGCACTAATAATAAGAACTAGAGTAATATCATTTTTACTATACATGATTACATCACATTTGTTTTGAGAACAGATTTTTTTCTATGGGTGATCCACTTACCGCACCATGGTGGGGCAAGTGGATCATTTGACGCAAATTTTTAAGCGTCTCATACTCAATACATAACAATCAGAAAAATCTAAATAATCGATGATTTGAAGTATATTAGTCCCTCATTTGTTATCCACAGAAAAAAGTTTGAATTACATTATTCACATTAGCTGTACATAACAATGAAGTTGACTACTGATTTTTCTGTATCCACTTACCCCTCGGTACCTTATTCAAAATCATGAAGATTGAGCCGTCGCATGCCTAGTTTTGGTACAAAAACTGTAATGTCCCCCAATACTGGTATCTCCGGTTGTCATTCCTGAGATATTTCAATGGTCCAGAAGAACCAACGCGATCATATATCTACAATTGAACTAGCAGAGTCACAGGGATTTAAAATCATGAAGATTGAGCCTTTGCATGCCTACTTTTGGTGCAAAAACTTTGTGGTCTCATATTACGGGTGTCCCGGTGGCCATTCCGGTGCTCCAAAAGGACCAGCATACCCATCTATTCACTCTTTTGGCAAAATACATCCAAACATAATAAATAGCAAAGAATTGGGCACAATTCATTAAGTCACAATTTGTAACTTTTTTTTATGGAAACTCCAATAGGGGTCATTCAAACCTTTTGTTTCCGCAAAAATAAAATTTCCCACAAAAAAATAATTGTCAGAAAATTTCAAATTGCTAGGTTAATCCAATCAAAAGTTACATTGATTTGAATTTTGAAATGGGTCAAAAAAGACCCAAGGTCCTTACTAAGGTTAAATAAAAGTTGAAGTCATATTTTGCATGCTTGGTGGATTGGATAACTAAAAAGTTCGATACATCATACAGTCGCCTCTCCACATCTTGATATCGAAGGGACCATCGAGATAGCGAGAGATCGAGACATAGAACATATGTTTTATGAATACTAGATTGAAAACCGATCCGTTGTTAGGAAAATAGGAAAAATAATAAACAAGCGGACGTCATTGCGTGCTCCTCGATTTTTTTTTTTCACAAAAATCTGGTCTAGTATCCTTTGATAAATAGGCTGACCATACGTCCCGTATTTAACGGGACAGTACCGTTTTCATCACCTTGATGAACTGTCCCGTCGTTTTAACAAAAATTCTCAAATTGTCCCGTTTTTTTTTTTTTTTTTTTTGAAAGCTGTGAATTTTCCAAAGTCTAGCCTAAAGCTGAAATTGGAAAGAATAATATATTAATTTAATAATAAGAATAATATTAATAATTATAAATGAATAATAAAAATATTTGTATTATCAATCAAAATTTCAGGTCATTCATTGATATCTTGTATTACTTAAATCTTTCTGTGATAATGTTAAAAAAGCTCTCGAGAGCTCGCTCTGAAAAAGCGAGAAAGTATAATGAAAGAAAAGAGAGGTAGAGAGATATTCAAACTTGTACCGAAAAGGAGAAATACAGGAAAATAAGAAGTTTAGTGACAATCAGCCGGACGAAACGTGTTTTCAATTAAGTCCTTTAAACTTCGAAATCATATTCCTCACATTTTGCCTGTTACTTAACTTTAGAATAAACCTTAAAGATTTAATATCGAGAGAAAAAATGACGAAGTTATATGGTCGGCGTTAAGTCAGAGTGGACCAAGTGACATTTTTCATATTTTGAGAAAAATGGGTTTAAAGTCTAAAGCTCTGTAATTTTTAAACTGGTTAAAATTTTAGTTCAATATTTCTACACTCTTTAATGAATGTTCGAATCCTCTGAGCAGAATCTCAAATAGAGAAACTTTAAAGTAGATGGAGTACCGTGTACCTTTTAATTCCGCTCCTAAATGCTTATCTTTGACAGATACGCGTATTTCGACTACCACTTGCAGTCTTCTTCAGTGTCAGTTACTCGTATCCACTGCTACACTACTTTGTGTTACCTTCAAACAATATAATGTGAAGTGATAATCATGAAAAATCGTAATCTAAACCTTTGATAAAACGATTTTTTGATGGACTATGTGTACTTGGTTCACTCTGACTGAACAATTTCTAGGAAAATAATAATCATTTAATGCATGCAGGGTCAAACTGGGTGCATATTTCTAAGATAAGCAGATTATCAAGACCTTTCGACACCAGTATCTTAAATTCTTCAATAATTCACTTCGTCAATACCGAAATCAGTGACATTACGATAGCTTGAAAATTAAGGTATTTCAGGGACATTGCATTGAAGAACGGAAATATTCAAATATGTGTTCAATCAGAGTGGACCAAGTGAAAATCTTTAATACCAACTAAAATATACTGGTCCAACAAGCGGGTTCTAGCACATTCCATACATACACCAAAGAACTACCATATACTTCCATCGGACTCTGAAATTGACTCAAAAAATGCAATAATCAATCAGTTGCAATTTCTGATCACCCATCCAAATATGGTAAATGGTCAAAAATCAAAATCAAATGCATCGAATTAAGAAATATTTAAAAATTTCTATTGATGGATAGGTAGAAGAATCATACGATGTCAAAAAATCTGACAAATCTCTTGAAATGATTTTCATTTCCTCGCATTCCTCAGCGCGCAGATCATTTTCGCTGTTATGGTAATAAGCACTTGGTCCTCTCTGACTGCACACTTTTATCGATTTTATTGATCATCCAAAGTAAATTTGTTACATATCTCTCGCAGTTTACAGCATTCATCAAATCTGGTCAAAGTGAAACGGAGGTAAGGTAATTTCGCATCTAATGAGAGAATAATCCAATTTTCCCAAGTATTTAATACATATTTCAAATCAATTTTCTAGCTCCCATATACAATATCTATCAAACCTTGTAAATTATATTAAACAACAATTCTACTCTTACCATTGATACGCAATTGATTAGATTATCTTTAGAAAAGAGAGCAAAAAATATAACAACAATTTATGTTTCATGATTTGATCATCATAACGACAACAATTTCATATTACCTTCCCTAAGGTGCAATTCTGCTAGCCCAGAATATTTTTTTGTAGTGGAAATTGTGAAGTATTAGAACGTTTTACCTCCATGATTTGATCAGAATAACGAAAACATTTCTGTCTTTCTTTTCTCAATGCTAAATTCTACTAATCCAGAATCATATTTTTCGCATTGAAAACTTAATAAATTTTGAGGTCGAACTTTTTAAAATAGACAAATCTCATAAATCATTCAACAAATTTCTAGGTAGTTTCCAAAGTATTTTTTTTTTTCAATAAATATTGTATAGATTTATCTGAGAGAACATTATCTTCGTCTTTTAAGATCCGTTTTAGTTCTTCATTTGTCCCGTTTTTATCCGGATAGCTTATGGTCAGCCTATTGATAAAGTGCTCATCGACATACGAAGGAATGTAAACTTTGCTTATACACCTGTCTTCAATGGCTTAAGAACATGAACTTGAACAGATCATGAGCAAATGCATCTCTGCTAGAGACACACAATTTGATCCTTGAGACACGTAAAATGTTATTTTTGTTACGCTGTATAATTCAACGGACACGTTATGATCCGGTTGAATAATCTCAAATAATTCGGCTTCCAGCATTGTATTGTAAAAGTTAGCGATTTTAACGGTTACGCCTTCAAAAGAGAATAACTCAAAATTTCACCTAACGATTTTTTTTTCAAAAACCTTTCCAGAAGAGTATAAAAGGTATAAAAACCATCTATCAGTCAAAGCTTCAATGACTTTTTTATGATAACGGTAATTGAAGCACCCTGGTTGATTATGGCATATACTAAGTCTGCTTCAGTTTCAATTGTCGCTCATTTTTCTAGGGAACTGTATCGCGTGTTAGCATACCAGAGAGAAGCTTGATATCTAAAAGTTTTACCAAGACCTACCATTCCAAGGCGGACGTTTTGCGACAGAACGACCTGTCGGTGAAACCCAACAAGGAAGCACCTTGCATTAACATAGAGTATTTATGATTTTTTTATGATCGGAGCGGATTGTCATCGGAAATAGATATACTATCATGAATCTTAAGTCTGTGGGGAATCAATTTTATTGCTATCGTTCACATATATTCTAAAATGATCAATTGTTTGATTTTGTGTGATCATTTCCTTTGGTAACTTTTTTTTCCTAATTGTTTACCCTAGATAACTATGGGAGTCTCTATCAATTATTTGGTGATCTACACCTCCTACTGTTCATCGATTTCATTGCCATTCAAAATATTGAATTACCATGTCATTACTTTTTTATGTTGTTGGCACTACCATTCATTTGATTTTTAACGCTTCACCTGGTATAACGTATCAGTTGACCGAGTTTGAGGAGCTGCATGATCCGTTGGGCGTGACGATCGATTGTTTTAATGCGAATCATGGCGAAAGTAGTCAATTGGCAAAGAAAGTTCTCCACAAAGCTGAAAACTTCGAGTCCTGGACAACCGTCTTTGGTGATGTACAGGAGAAGGTGTGTGGCGGCGAAGAATTACCCATGAACTCGCTCAAGTCTACCGCGAACCCCGTATCCTGAAGGTAGCGAAAGCTGGACGGATACGTTGGGTAGGGTATGTTGTAATATTTCCTCTAAAAAAATGGTGTTGGCTTCTGATCCAGTTGCAGCAAGAAGGCGTGGGACACAGCAAGCAAGTAACAGGATTGACCTGTTGTCAAAGGACCTGGAAAGCCTGGATAGCTACTGAGGATAAAGAGCGGCGGCCATGAATCAAGTGAATTAGTGATATATTGTGGGTGAGGTTTTATAAAGGTAATGAAAAACAAAGCTTTACAGAATACCCTGTCAAAGTGTTTGTATAGTGCTTAGAGAAGTTCATAGCTCCCTACTAATCGGTTCTCATACCTCACTATTCTGCCCATAACTGCACAGTTTTGACAATTCAGGTATAAGTATCCGAAAAAGCGATAGATAATGAGCCATCTATCTAGATGACAGCAATAACCGCAGACATTGTGACAAATCATGTTTGAAACCACAGTGGTGCTTGCTTAAGAAAACTATGCAATTATGGGTATAATTGTTATTTGACAGTCATTATTTTGATTTTCCAACACCTTATTTTGTTTTCTTAAAAGAAACGCTGGAGCTTACAGTCTATTCTCACTAATTTCGGGGTAATAATACTTTTGAGTGTGTAAATGCATTACGTTGATCTTGTCTGACTGGATTTCCCATAGCGCTTATACTTGGGCAAAATCCCATCGAAGTTGGTATTTATTCTCGACAATTTCCATGATTCTTTAGTATCATCATCATTTGATCATATGTTTTGCTAATTTAAGGGACACTTCATTTTTCTCAAATCGTTCACAACTATGACACATCACTATCGCTATGTATTACGACTAGTTTTCGACCATTGATAAGGACTTCAAACACATTTTTCCAGATTTCTGTCCATCAAATGGGAAGAAAAGTGTTACCTTGTAACAATTGGATATCGTCTACGCAACTTTGGTTGATTATCTTATTATGAGTCTATTTCTTAAACAATCCTCTACTGCAAAGAATTGTATTCTTTGCATACTTCTTCGCATACACTTGTTGACTCCGTGAGACGATTGGGACGATTTGGGTAATGTTCCTAGATCTATAAAACATCTCTGTTTCAATGACGATTCATTTAAAAACTGCAACTCCACTTCTTCATAAAACAGTACAATATATATATCAATGTATAGTAACAACATTACCGACTTCACTATGTCCAGCTACTGAATACATAGGCTCTGATGCTTTCCAGTGGTCATTTGTATCCCTAGCTCGAATATCCGTCGGTTCTAAACAAGTAACTAGTGGTATTTCCTTACGTTCATTTAAAACATTTCATCGCACCTATTGTCACAGTAAAAACTACCGAAAAATCAACGCTTTTGGGTGTATAATTTTCGCAACCTTGTTCTCTAACAGTAACTTGGCTTTTAGATTATGTGTAGCTAATATCAACTAACACTAGAACTTTGTGTGTGTATGTGAAGAATTCGCAAAATATAACCATCTAGGATCTAGAGTAAAAGCACAAATACCATCAATGGACTGATTTCTTCTGTCGGAGGAAGGCCCTTAAATGATTTTTTAATTCTAGTAAAATAGATATGCGTATGAATTCGCTATTAAAACAAGCACATTTCTAGAAACTTTCAATTTCTTTCAGTTAATTGACGCACCGGTATTGAAAAGTATCCTTCTAAAAAAATCAGGTGGGAACAGATTTAATCTTTTTCTTCGCTAAGTCCACCAATTTCAATTTATACTTAATCTTAAATTGAAACAAGATAATACTTCTTGCTGGGTTTATTCTAAAACGCCTAATTCCTACTCAATATGTAGTGAAAGATTCCTAGAATCCGATAAATTCCGATACTGTTGGGCGCCAATTGCGACACTTCTCGCCACGCAGCACCGCAATCAACGCGTCTAGTTTCGAACAAGACGCACAATATCGCTACGATTTGATGTAATTGCTACAGCCTCGGCCTCTACTCTATCCCGTATCTACAAGGGTGGCCGCTATCTACCAGATGTCGCAGTTCTTCTGATAGCTCAGCATTGTGCTCGAGTGGCACTGAAAGACGTCCGATGCGCTGCCGCCCTGCGAAATTAACCACGTCAATCTGAAATGGAATCGAACAAAATGTTATTTCTTGGTCTCTGTTCCCTTTTTGGCTACGCCCATGACTGTTCCTTTCCCACTTTTCTTACATTTCATCGAAGTCATTCGAGTGCACATCGACGCCGCTGTATTCGGACTCGGCGCACAGCTCCTGGGCCGACATGAGGAAGAAGATCTGCGGCGGTGTCAGACTCAGTCCCGGAAGGCGGTTCATGCCCTTGATGGGTCCGGACAGGGACAGGAGCGAGTGGTAGGCGATTTGCATCCCGCCCGAGTAGATGAGCAGATCCATGCGGCTGGAGTTGGAGAAGATGTCCACCGAGTTGGGAACGCACTGCATGACCTTGGTTTCGAAGGCTTTGGTGATGGAACGGAGGATTTCCTTGGCCAGAGCTGTGCCAAGGGTGGCGTAGTGAAGGTACTGCGGTAGGACCGGGTTGAAGTACGGCACCAGGATGACGGACAGAGGGACAACGATCGAGTGGCTCAGGGTGTCGTAGAATATTTTCGCGATCTGCGGGTAGGCATACCTGGAAATAAGGTAAATTATAAACTACTAAAACCAATGGAGTTCAGGATAAAGATGTTTCGTATAAGGGAGGAGGGGTTTTTAGATTTCTTACGCGCCATACATGTTTTTTTTTGATTTTCATCCAAAAAATCTTATCGTGGGGAAATTGTCCTACGTAATTAGTAGACCGCCCCATACATGGTTCTGTTCTCTCATTATATTTCATTCGTATTTCGGCTTTATTATAACGCTTGACATGTGCCTCGCTTTGCGCGCCATGCTCAGTTTGCTGCTGCTCCGTGTTCTCAGCACTCTCAGTATGAACGGTATGAACAGACAAAAATTGCCGCGCCAATTTGCATTACAAGCAAACGAAAGATAAAGAGAGAAATGATCTTGAACGGCATTATAATCATATAATTCTGTTCTGTTCGGAAGTTTTCGTTGCGCGAATCGTTTTGAATTTTGTGTTGTGCACAGTACTGCCAAGACATTCCGTGCGATCTAATTTTTGCGATCGCAAATTTCCGATCTGCATGCCCGACTTCTGGCGCGAAACAAGTTTGCTGCGCTGCCAGCAGACCCGAACCCCCAGCTGCGAAAATCGAGCTTGCAGCCAAGCAAATCTTCCCACTGTTCAAGCTCTGTAGCACCGGCATGAAGATAACCAGCACCACCAGCGCCGACTATCAGAAGGTGTGCCAGCACCTATCGGAAAGGCGTAGGGAGTGCTATACCCACGATCCTCCCGGCAGCAAGCCTTTCAAGGTGCTCCTCCGCAGCTTGCCGGAATACTCCCCGGAAGAAATTATCAACGAGCTGAGGCTGGCCAAGGTGTTCCCTATCAGGAGGGAACCAGGAAACACTCGCCGAGATCAGCTGTACTTAGTGTATCTCGAAAAAGACTCTGCTACAATGGCGGACGAGGCGAGGGTCCGGCACCTCTTCCAGATGGTGGTCGCATGAGAGAAATACCGGACAAAAAAGAAAGATGTCACGCAATGTGACAAGTGCCTTGCGCTCGGCCATGGGGCGAAGAACTGCTACATGCTTCCACGATGCGAAAAGTGCGCTGACGCGCACCTATGACATGCAGATGCGCAACAACCATCGGGGTGGACGAGAGCGCGGAGCCGAAATGTGTCAACTACGGAGCACAGCACGTCGGCAACCACCGCAGCTGCCCGAAGCGGGCCGAGTACATCGACATCCGCAAGAGGGCTACCACCAAGAACAAGCGTAGGCGGGAAAGGCGGAGACGCCTCCTCCCCCGCTCCCCGAGGAAAATTTCCGGCGGCTCCGGTACCAAGTGTCGAACTTACAACCGCTACAATCAAACCATCGCCAGCAAGCCCCCAGTCCACCGGCCGGAAGCCATCCGTCCAGCAACGCTTCGCGCCGCCGCAGCCCCGGCTGGTCCAATCAGGAACGTTCCCCAACCGTCGACCCGTTGGACGATGGACCCTCCACCCTCCGGAGGAAGTCACCGAGCTCACCATGAGCTTGTTCGAGCAGCTGGGAGCATGCCGCTCCAAACGAGAACAACTAACACCGTGACCATCTCGGTGCAAACCTTCCTTGCGAGATATGGACCGTAAGGGAACAACCAGAGTTCTCAACTGGAACGCTTACTCCTTAAGGAGCAATCAAGCCGGAAGTTAACGTCTTCATCGCCGACTTCTGGCTTGTAAGGCTAGACCGGTGCGGCTCCGAACGAGGGGGCGTTGCGTTTGCTTTGCGGAACAACATAAATTATGTACACCTTGCTGCCGAGCTTCTAGCTGCAAGTCATCGACAACCCTTGGTGTTCTGGTGGAAACCTCCATCGGTCCAACCAAAATCATCGCAGGCCTACTGCCCGAAGCAAGCTACCATCAACGACGGAACATCGATGGCCCTAAAACAAGACCACATCAAGCTGACTCGGCGGCAGAGGCAGTTCATTCTGGCTGGTGACCAGAACGCAAGGTACGAGGCATGGTGAAACACCTGGCGCCGATCGATGTTTCCCTGGCCAATATGGACGGCAACATATCCCAGCCGGTCGTTCATCAGGACCTCAGCTCGGACCACTATCCGGTGGTGGTGGAAGTTTATTTCCTGGTCAACCGGCATCGAATCACCCGGCGCAACTACCACCGTGTCGACTGGGGTCGATTCCAGCGGTGTGTCGACGCCAATATCGGATACGAGACTCCCCTGGCGTCCATGGAAGACGTTGATCGGCAGCCGCAGAGCATCGAAGAGGCCATCTCCTTGGCCCGAGAGCAGCACGTACCAATAACTGGTCAGGTGAGCAACACCTACGTTGAAAAATTATTAAGGCCAGAATGATGGACCTTAGAAACGAAAATTTTTCTCCCAGATTGTGCTAGACCATCCTGGAAGATGAACACAATTTCAAAATCCAAACCCAGACCAATTCCACCGATGATTCCACTAGACAACACCGACTCTAAGGATCGCCTGATAACCCCTGCGGAGAAGGCTGCTGAGATAGGTCGGCATTTCGTCAGCTCACACAATCTAGGGTTAAACATTCCTAGCCTACATGAAGCTGCTGTCTCTGAACACGCAGCTAACTTACACCGATCTCCCAACGGCTTCTTGGAGGAGTTGAAGATCACTGCTGACGAATAGCTGGCCTATGTCAAAACATCTAAAAACATGAAGGCCCAGGGTTTTGACAGCATCCTGAACTTGGAGCTCACGCAATTGAGTCTCCAGTTCTATCAACATCTGGCCCTGATTTTCAATCAGTGCCTCCGACTTAGATACTTCCCCTCGTTGTTGAAGTCAGCAAAAGTCATCCCCATCAGGAAACCTGGGAAGGATCCTTCTTCTCCAAAAGCTGTCGCCCCATCAGCCTTCTTTGAGGGTTATCAAAGCCGAAAGGTTATCAAGATCGAAAACGATCAACGAATCAACGAATCAATGCTTTCGGCAGCCGATCAAAATAACATCCTACTCGAGGAACAGTTTAGCTATCGACGCGGTCGTTCATCTGTGCATCAACTGAATCGAGTAACCAACATCCTCAGGCGGAACAAGTCCTTCGCCAAATTCTCTGGCATGGCATTGTTCGATGTTGAAAAAGCATTCGATAACGTCTGGCATGATGGCCTGGTATACAAGCTGCACCGATACAATCTTCCCATCTATTTAGTGAAAATCATCAAAAAATTATCTACTTGACAGAACGTCCAGGGTTTCCCTCAATGGAGTCAACACAGACCCACTCAACATCCCCGCAAATGATCCACAGGGAAGTATTTTAGGTCTCCTACTATACAACCTCTTCAACTCAGACATGCCTCAGTTCCCTGAAGGCGGCTCTCTATCGCTGTTCGCTGACGGCACCTCATTCGTCTACATTGGTAGACACTCGAGAGCGTTAACATCTCGACTCAATGGAGGCCTGAATGTCTTGTCAGATTACTTGAACAGCTGGAAGATCTGTATCAACGCGGCGAAGACCCAGGTCATCGTCTTTCCCGTTTCTCAATCCCCCAGACTTGTTACTGCTGAGCATTGTAAAATCACCCTTGGTGGACTAACGGTGGATTGGTCTGAGGTGGCCGACTACCTTTGTTCAACGTTAGACAGCAAGCTTCTCTTCAGACAACAGGTTGACAAAACGGTCTCCAAATGCAACATCTTGCTTAAAGCACCAATCAACCTTGTTTCTGAAGAACAAGCTTGCTGTTTACAAACAGGTTATTCTTCCGGTCATTGAATATGGTGTACCAATCTAGGAGAGCTGCGTCAAAACCCACCATCTGAGGCTCCAAAGGACCCAGAATAAATTCCGTCGGATGAGAATGAGAACAACTGAGGTCCACCGTCTGGCTGAGATAAAAACACTCGATGAGCGCTTTGGTGACTCGATCGGTAGATACAGGGCTCGTTGCCAACAATCTGGCCAGCAGATCATCCGGTACCTGGTTCCCCTAGGTTATCAAATTTTTAGTCTTGTAAATAGTAAGTAGAATAACAAATTGTACTTTTTTAAAACTACAAGAGCCCATAAGGCCAAACAAATAACTAGGTCAACCTGTTCTAAAACAATTGCGTTACGTGATGAATGGGTGCTGCCTCACGCTATTTAAAACAGTTTTTCAATAAATATTACCCCACTGCAGGACCGATTCGCGTGAGAAAACACTGCCTATTACGATGAGAAATATCAAACAAGTTATGTAGATTTTAGTTAATATTTCCAGCACTTTGGGTGAAAAAATCGCTCCAAACCACCCATTCGATCCTACCTCATATTCGGAGTGTTCTTCCCTCTAGTAGAGCAGCTCAAATAATATTACCGTAAATTCTGGTGAAATTGATCACCATGTCACACGATTTTATTTCTTACTAATAGAGCACAAATATCTATAGTAAATGAACGTTATTTGTATTAGGATAGATGTACCAATAGTAGAGGTACTAAGCACGATTGAACTTTATTTAACCGCCAAAATTCAAGATGCGCAATTAATGTACATGTTAATGTTGTAACAGGAAGTAACAACCGTTGACTTAGTAAGAAAAAATATTTCATCACAGTAATCCACGGCATGTCAGAAAAAAAAATATCTCCACTATTGGTACACTGTTCCTTTAGTTTCGGTATATGTTTAATTTGTTTTCCTATAGTTCCGATATCCGTTGTTTTCTTATGGGATCCTCCACTATGGGAACACTTTACCGCAACTATTGGTACAAGCAAGTACAGTTTTAGCAATTTCAGTAATATTTCATCAGTTTTAAAGCAATTTGGACGCTCTTTCTAACTATTCCGTGTATCAACAAGCCAATACGTCGGCAGTGTCGGTTCTGTGGTTAATCTAATAAAATTAGTGAAAACGGCACTACCGCAACTATAGGAACACCCACAACTAAGGGAACACTTACCCTAACCATTGCCAAATTGTTTGTTGTGAAGTTTTTTCAAGAATGTTTATATCTATAAAAATTATGTTAAATTCCATTATCGTGTTCGGTGTAGTATTAGTGGACATCTTTAAACTTCTTGTTTCAAACAAGGATTTGAACATGGTGTTAACCTGAAAGTTTGTAAGGATGCTTGAAATATTTCCCGGAAAGCGATTTTATCATTAAATTTCGTACCAATTTGCTCATTTTGTTAAAATAATTGATTTTTGTTAGACATAAGGAGATTTTTTTGGAAATTACCTACATTTAGGCGTTTTCTGTGGTATTCAAAAATTAAATTGTTAATTATTTCCATAGATATTCTGCCGTGAATCGCAAGTCAGTCCCATCTGCATTTTCGTCAAAATTGAGTTGATTTAAGTTTTCAACATCTCTTCCAATGCTCTTTCAGCTGCACTAATGAAATAATATGATTTGTTCGGAAAAATTTGGAAAAAACAGCAAGTCAAATTGTCCCATAATGAAAAGTAACCGCATATCAGTCCCACTACAGACTTTCGCACTATGGAACACAAAAATGTAACTTGTTTTGATGATCTTTATATTTTTCTCGCAAAGATATCGTAGTGAAAAGCAAGTTGTGAAAAATTCATAAGGATTGGAACATGTTCCAATCTTCTGGAGTTTTTTGAATATTTGTATGGAAAACGAGTTTGAAAACTTCACAGCCCATTTTCTCAATGCCTACTTTTTACAGATGGGACTGACTTGCGATTCACGGCAGTATTGCATAGTTAAGAATTTAGCAAGCATATTTGGATTCAGAGAGCCCAAATTAGGTATGTAGAGTTGTTTTCAAAATTAACAGTAAAATCGTTTTAATAAGTGATCAATTTCATCCCGAAATGGGATCCCTTGATATTTTATTTTAGAGACGATTTTCAGCACTAAAATCATATCTGTATGAAAATTTCGGCACATGAGCCCATGAGGCTCACCATCGTACTTGTTTTCCTGTATTCAGTTGTTTGGCATTGACAACATTATAGAAAACAAACATGAAAAACAGCGAAAAATGATCAATTTCACCCAAAATTACGGTACCAATTCAGAAAAAAAATCAATTATGTGTTCAAAACAGTTGTAGGTGATAAACTTATATAACAGTATCAGTACAAAACTAACCCTCAAGGACACATGGGCGAAAACTATAATCGATGGAATGAATTATTAAGATTTACATAGTAATTCCCCTACAAGCTCCTTTCAAGGGTTTGTACTGTCTCAGTTTTCATCCAAATGACCTAAAACTTTGGGCGAACCTAGCGAGGTTGGTAATCCATCATTAACTAACGCATCTGTTGATTCTTTCTTTTATGGATTTTCCTGAACCTTGCTCAAAATAAGGAGCATATTCAAAAGATAACACTGAGATGGATCTGAGTAGAAGTGATGTTTTTTAATAAAACTTTAAGAGATTGTTGCGTTAGTTTACGATAAGCTTATGGATTATGAAATTGGCGTGCAAGGAAGATGCAAGGACCCTGGACCGAATCAACCTGTAATAATTTGGTAAAACCATCTTGTTCCAATTGTCTACTTACGCAGTATGGATGCTTTCCGCCGAGACGTTTCTCGCCGACGATCGATTGTTGTTGAGTTGATAGATTTTGAGCACATTTTCGAACCAATTGTCGGAACTAATTTCAATCTGCAAGTAGGAAAGGGTCATTACTCGATCTTCGAAATAAAATTCGGTTCTTCTTCATCGATTTCAAACCTGATCCAATATGGAGGTGATTTCCGTCCGGTTGAACAACGTTGGCCACACCTTGGCCTGAACCTTGAGCTGGGAGAGTCGCACTAGGGCCGCACCTCGGAGTGACGGAGCCCGTTTCAGATGCTGCTTCATGTTTTCGAACATTTCCTCGGCCTAAAATGCAAGCAATGAAAACAATAAGAACAATAAGAATCATTTGATGGGTTCTTCTACTGGAAGCTTCAATCACAAAAAAATGCTCGTATCGCGGTACCCATTTTTGGTTTTTGAGCATTTTTTCATATTTTTCACAAGTACTCAAGTTATACAAGTTTTTAGAACCTGTCTCCATTTTAATCATTTGTCTCCCGGTTCTGAAGATATTCCGATTCTCTTCTTATGCTTTTATTTTTCAATATAGAACTGCTACACTAACTTCATATTTTTCAAGAAAAGAGTGTTAATTTCCATTTGCGTAGTAACAGTATAGGAACATGAATATTGTTATGAAAAAACGATGATGATTGGAAAATTCATATACACGCAAACAAATTTTGTTGTATAATCTACCAAATCCATGGTAGAATTAAGAACTGCACCAACGACTTTCAACCGACTACAAAAATCTGTTAAGTTTACTATAATCTGGTGAAAATCACTGAGCAGTGCAGTAAATTTGACTATGTCCATAGTAGCATCCACTACAAAGCATTGTATTTCAATCCGTGACACCCACCGTACAACACAATGTGGTCAAAAGTATGATGCTAAACTTCTCAAATCAAGATTGTTTCTAGTCAAAAATACTACAACTCTGGTTAAATCAACAGAAGAAATTTTCTTGTGTAGTGATATTGACTATGTTTTGGTAGAGTTAACAGATTAATGTAGTCGGTTGAAAATCGTTGGTGCAGTTCTTAATTTTACCATGGATTCAGTAGTTTCTACAAAAAAAATCATTTCAGTGTAGGACAGTAGCGCTGTCACGTCATGGCTGCCATTAAATTCGTCACGTCTGACTTTGACCGATGATCAACATCGATAATTTCTAATGCGGTTCATACAACCGTAAATCAAATAACCATAAAATAAGTATGAATTATTTCGTTCGAGCCAAATCAAACAAAAACGGCAAACAGTAAATGGACGATGATTGATTACTGGCATTTGGCACCATAAATCACGGAAAATAATTTCCTATGCGCAACACGCGCGATGGAATGGTGAAAACTTTTAGCGATTTGTAACGAAAAGATTCCGTCGCTACACGACACCCGGTATGCCCGGTGCCAACGTTGTTGGATTCCATTTCCGTGGAAATTTACATTGACTGAGATTGACCATTTGCATGTTAACATATATGTATCTGGATGGAAACCGGAGGGAGTGCAGCGTGTACCTGACATGCACTCAGGTTTCCATGTATTTTTTATTGTTTTATGCACGCAAACAAAGTAATCAAGTGGCAACAGTAGTATGTTGTTACATTTCGTGATGTTCATAACAGTTTTTCAAATTGTTGTGCAAGTATTCCATTTCATTCAACATAATTATTACCTGAAAAATTCAACGAGATTTCTTATGTGGTTACAGTCTTAGTAAGGTGCAAATAAATTTGAACGACTTTTTAAAATTGTAACATTTCTTTTTCGTTTATGATTTCAAACCATTTGAAAAATAATTCGTTTAGTTTAGGCGTATTTCGCATTCAGACGTGTTGCGTAAGCACATTTGGTATAATGGACATGGCGTTGTAATTGAAAGTGAGCTATTCTAAAAGATTCCAAGATATTGAGCGCCCTTTGAAAAAAGCGTGTTGATTAGTTGTTATTTGTTGTTTTTGTTTACTTGCTGGAAGATTTCGTTATCTATCTATATAAATAAAAATGGAATGGTATTTGTATGTCACGGAAAGGCTCAGAAACGAGTAGACGCATTTTCATGATTTTTTCACAGTTAGAACCGTAAAGTATTGCGACGTGTTCTTGCGTAGAAAAAGTCTCCGGAATAGTTGAAAAACTGGAGAAAACTAATCAGTCACTTTGTATGGGAGATCACATGCCATTTTTCGATAGCCTACTCGATGGCCAGACGAAGTTTGCCGGGACCACTAGTTGACAATAGATTCAAAAAGTTTAAAAAAAAAGTTTAGAAATACCAGAAACGATTGTGATTCCAAAATAGTTGCGAATGTCCGATTTTGAGCCCGATTCAAAAATAGGCACAAAATTTCCAAATTTTAGAGCAGCTTCCATATTTTAGTGACATATTTAAAAGACACTCCAAGCAAAGTTCTTTGAAAAAAATATTCAGAAATACGGATACAATGCCATATGTGCTGGGGCTTTTTGACGCATCCAAATTTTTAATGTGTTCGAAATTTCTTTCTCAGAAAGTTGATTGACTGATATAGGGTAAGTGTTCCCTTAGTTGTGGGTGTTCCTATAGTTGCGGTAGTGCCGTTTTCACTGATTTTATTACATTAGCCACAGAACCGACACTGCCAATCAACGTATTGGCTTGTGGATACACGGAATAGTTGAAAAGAGCGTTCAAATTGCATTAAAACTGATGAAATATCACTAAAATTGCTAAAACTGTACTTGCTTGTACCAATAGTTGCGGTAAAGTGTTCCTATAGTGGAGGATCCCATAAGAAAACAACGGATACCGCAACTAAAGGAACACAAATTGAAAATATACCGCAACTAAAGGAACTGTGTACCAACAGTGGAGGTATTATTTTTTACTGACATGCCGTGGATTACTGCGATGAAATATTTTTTCTCATTAAGTCAATGGTCGTTACTTCCCGTTACAACATTAACATGTACATTATTTGCGCATCTTGAATTTAGGCGTTTAAATGAAGTTCAATCGTGCTTAGTACCTCCACTATTGGTACATCTACCCTAATGGTGGGAAATTCAGGTATGAAGGAAAAAAACTAGCAATCACGGTGTGTTTCAGCAAAAATGAATACTATGAAAAAAGCAAAGATATTACAGAATTCAGAAGAGTTTTCATCCACGTTTTCGTCTGCATTGAAGCATTATCGTAGTAGGCTGTTTTTCATCACGCCAATTTGTCATGAAACGACCTACTTTCCTACACTGAACTATGAAGTGCAGGAATAGTCATTACTAGGGACAATGGAAATTCGCGATTTCGCGGAAGCCGCGAAATCCGCAAAATTTGGCCTTCGCCGCGAAATTTCGAAAATCCCGCAAAATGCCGCGAAATTTGTTAAAATTAAAGAATTTATATTACAATCCCAGTTAATTTAGGATGTTTGCTTATGAAAATAGGTAATTTATTTTTAATTCGAGGTTCCATTTTACATTGGCAATATAATATTAAACTTATAATCTAAATTTGAAAAATGAAAAAACATGTAATGAAGTTCCGGTAAATTTACACATATAAAATAGTAGTTTATGGACAAGTTGCAGAATGATGATTTTTACAGCACGAGTCGTAAATTTATCTTACGAGGCTTGCCGAATAAGATAATTACGACGAGTGCTGTAAAAATCGAGTTCTGCAACGAGTTACGTACAACATTTTATGCAATTTCGTAGAAGACCACTTGAGGGTATCAGAAAATATATCGGAATGCATTCACCTTCATTTTGCAATTTCTGAAAAATTGTTGTGAAATGATTCATTACGCAACTCAAAACAGTTGCGTAATGAGAAAGCGTTGCGTAATGAATCAGTACAGCACTGGTTTCAGTTGCGTGATGACTATTGCCGCACTGTATACTTCAGAGTAGAAAAGTAAGCCGTTTCATGACAGATTGGCGTGATGGAAAACAGTTTATTACGATGAGAAAAAATATTTAAACTATAAACATGCATTTTAAATATTAAATATGATCATACTTATGGAACCGCGCAATTTTGGTTTTATCGCCTGGGTCACCCGCGAAGTTTAAAAAATTTTGCCGCGAATTTCCATTGTCTCTAGTCATTACGCAACTAGACAAAACAATTTTTCAGAAATTGTAAAATAATGGTGAATGCATTACTATATAATTTCAGATACACTCAAGTGGTCTTCTACGAAATTGCAAAAAAATGTTGTACGTAACTCGTTTCAGAACTCGATTTTAACAGCACTCATCGTAATTATCCTATTCGGAAAGCCTCATGCCGTAAAAATCATCATTCTGCAACTTGTTCCATAAACTACTCATTTTCATTTATTTAGTTAACATCTACACGGTTCGTGGCTGCATCCTCGATTTTGCCCCACGCTCGCCAAATCGATATGCACTTGATCCGCTCACCTAGCTCGCTGCGCTCCACGCCTTCTTGTACCAACCGGATCCGAAGCGAACACCATCTTTGCAGGGTTGCTGTCCGGCATTCTTGCAACATGCCCTGCCCATCGTATCCTTCCAGCTTTGGCCACCTTATGGATTTATTTATTTATTATTATTTATTTATTTATTCAGCCGGCTCCAAAGGCACGTTCCCTGTTAGTTGGGAGATTTGTGTTATCGCCATATTTGAGCCTATTTAATCATCTACCCGATGGGAGAGGAAAAGGAAGGGAAAGATGGGAGGAAATAGGAGTGGGGTCCCTTGAAGAGGGATGATCGCATAAGCGAAATGAGAGCATGTAGCTCCATACCACAATGGGTTCGAACAGCGCCCTAAAAAGGGCACTGCAAAACGCTTGAGCGTAAAGAGAGCCTATAGCTCATTATCACAGCGGGTTAAGAATAACAGAATGTCCTGAAGATTCAGGCTTCTTAATTCAGTTTCACTTAATAAGTGTTAACCAAGTAATTGGAATCGCATTTGCGCAAAAACTGGACAGTTACATATCAGGTGATACGAAGTTCTATATTCGGAGTCACAACTATCACACACAAATGAGTCAGCACGCTGAATATTTTCCATGTGCTAGTTGAGTCGGCAGTGGCCTGTCAACGCTCTGAACAAGAGACTGCAGTTCTGCTTTGACAGATTTGATAAATACTTCGCCACCCTTGGAGATGGCTCAGTAATGTACAGTTTTGTTTGACGACATGACTCCAAACTATTCCAATATTGCTTGTGCTGAGTTGCCGCCCAAGAGTTTATCTGAAGCTTCACCCAGCACTTCGAAATTGAAATAGCCGGCTCAGGGCCAATGAAGTTATGCGATGCTCCATCGCGAGCTAGCTCATCAGCCAATTCATTTCCAGCGATGGAAGAATGGCCAGGTACCCATACAAGGTTTACAGAGTTGACTGAATTCAGTTCCTCAATTTGAGTTCGACATGCGATAACAAGCTTCGACCTTGAGTTGGCCGAAGCGAGAGCTTTTATAGCAGCCTGACTATCTGAACAGAAGTATATGACTTTACCCATTACGCGCTGTTGATGTGCTGATTGCACTCCACACATAAGAGCAAATATTTCCGCCTGAAAAACGGTGCAGTTTCTACCAAGTGAGTAAAACTGATTCAACCTTAGCTCACGAGAATATACTCCTGCACCAGCTCTACCTTCAAGAAGGGAGCCATCAGTGTAACATACTATATTGTTTGATATACTTCTTTCCAAATAGCCAGACGTCCACTCTTCCCGTGAAGGGAATTGTGTGGTAAATGTCCTGTAAGGAAAGTGACAAGCAATTGTGATATCACTTGGAGCAAGGACAATTTTGTCCCAATTCACTAAAAGTGGAAACAACGAAGTGTGTGTAGATCTACAATTCACTGGATTTTTCTTCAGAAGATTCAGTACCCATAAACGGTAAGAGCAAGAAAGTGCTTCTTGTTTAAGATATGTATGTAGTGGCGCAACGTCGCCTCGAGCGCTGCTGTGGGAGTTATAGAGAACGCATCGTGGTTTCGTCCTTTTGTAAAAAGAGCAATAGCCAACTCTCGACTACTTAAAGAGCACTCCCAGACAACCAGAAATCGCATGAAAGTTCACGTTACAACTCGTTTATTCATACTAATTACATCAAACCCGCAAAACCGTGGATAAACTCGTCAGTTTGATGAGTTTCCTCGCATAAAACACTTCTTTTCTGAGTTCATTTTATACATTTTGTTTCGTCTCGTACACTCGTACAACGTAAGTCGCATCAATCCGTAGCATCTGTCAAATCAACATTTGTTATCATAAGTTATGTCGCATAAGATCACAGGTTGGTTCGGTAGAATATTTATACACTCGCATTGTATGTTATTATTCATCACATAATATATGCACGCATATCGCCTCCACTTTTGTACGTAGAAGGCCTTTTCGCGACATCTTATAAGTGAAATTTTGCACATATAAAGCCTCCAGGTGATTTCGTTATACGTACATTTTGGTTGTCTGGGCTTTGCATCAGGTCGAATAGGGTGCTTATGTACATACCAACTATCAGAGCTAGATAGTCGTCGGCAAATCAATAAGTTGGAAAACCGCAATTATTGAGTTGCCTCAATAGCGTATCTGCTACGAGATTCCACAAAAGTGGTGACAAGACTCCCCCTTGGGGGCATCCGCAAACACTCAATTTTCGAATCGCTGCTTGACGCAATGTCGAGAAGAGATGTCGGTTTTTGAGCATTTGATGAATCCAATTGGTAATCATTGTAGGTAGTCCATGCTTTCATCCGGTTTCCGATATGGCATCAAAAGACACGTTATCAAAGGCACCCTCCATATTCAAGAAAAGACCCAAGCAGGATTGCTTCTGAGCGAATGCTTTCTCGATATCGTATACAACTTTGTGTAAAAGAGTCACTGTGGACTTTCCAGATTGGTAAGCATGTTGATTCATATGAAGAGGCATGTTTGCCAAATAAACATTACGAGTGTGACATTTTAGAAGAAAAGAGGTTAGACTGATTGGTCTAAAACTCTTCGCTTCTTCATACGACGCACGTCCTCTTTTCGGGATAAACTTTACAGTAATATCACGCCTGGATCTGGGAATTTACCCGGTAGCAAAACTGCTTACAAGTAGCTTTTTCAAAACATGTTTGATAAACTCAAATCCCTTTTGGAGCAGAACCGGATAAATCCTATGGCCAACTGGGACAGTGGTTACATTCCATAATTCCTAGAGTTTCCTTGCGAGCGTGGTGGAAAGGTTTGGATCTAAGTCGAGATTTCATTCGCGTGATGTCAAGACTTATGTCCAACCATTACTCGCTTGATGCACATTTGCACAGGATCAACCTCGCGCTGAGCAATATTTGTAATAGGTGTGGTTATGGTTATGATGACATCGATCACGTAGTTTGGAAATGCCCGGATATGGACGCCTCCAGAGCGCAACTTTTGGATACCCTTGTTTTCATTTGATAACACGAAAGAGCATGTTACTGCAACTACTTTAGCAATTTTTCCCGCTCAAATAACGGATATATCATATTAAAACTTAAATTTAAAAATTGGATCCATAAATGAACCTTGACACTTGAGATCATGTTTGACGTTTGCTTGATCGACAAAAATACCACAGGGGTTTTAGTTTTAACACTGGGGTTGTTCCTATCTGACATTTCGGAAGGGACACGGAAAACAAAATACACCCAAATTTTGAGTTTAAACCAAGGGATGCGACAAAATCTATAAAACATAAAAAAAATGTTTTTTTTTGTACTTAAACAAATGAAAAAACATTAAAAAAATGAGTAAACATGTGTTTTTGGCCCAAACCCAAGCGTTTGGCACTAGAATTGGGACAGGGCTTTAGGACCCTATTTACGATTTTCTTCGCTTGTCCTGTATAAAAGTTTAATTCTCTTGTGTTCTCTTCTCCAGTTTTTTGTTTCTGTGTTTTGTTCCCTTTATGTTGGATTGAGGATCCTGGCCATCCGGCAGACGAATACCGGCAAGAAATTGGTACCAACGCCATTACACGTTACCACGAGTTACCACGATATACCTCCCGGATGAGCTGCAGAAACTCCTAAACCCAATCCTCACCATGTCCTTCCTTCCAAAAATTGTGACCATTAATCTCGAGTTGCCACGAGTACCCTGGCTCCATCCCATACTAATTTTGGTATGAAAAAGTGAATGATTTGTAAATAATACAAAAAATGGATTTCGGCTCCGTAAAGCGTTAAACGCGTTTAAGCCTCAAATAAATGAACTAGTTAAAAAAAAGGATAAATCCTATCCGCTCCTGGAGATTTGAAAGGAGCAAAACTATTAAATGTCGATTGAATCGATTCAGTAGTTACGATACTGCGAGCCGAGCCCAGAGATTCGTCTGTAATTACGAGTTTGAAAAGACATTTGGTTCATCCGTAGATGCTATGTCCACACATCCGGGGAAGTGTGTATTGAATAAACATTCTAAAACTTCTTCATCAGAAGAAGTAAAGTCACCATTAGGTAAGCGAATTTTGTCCACTTGGAAATCCTTAGATTTTGCAAGGATTTTGTTCAGCCGACTGACTTCACTCAAACTGGAAAAATTTGTACAAAGGTTTCTCCAGCCGGATCACTCAGAAGAACTAAGAGCCTTCTTGTAAGCCTTGTCGGCTCGCATGAACGACTCTGATCCAGCTGAACAGCGTCTGCTCCAACTCCTTCTACATTGTTTCCTGAGTCTAGCCAGATCGGAATTCCACCATGGGGTCCCTCTTGTAGTCTTCACAGACCGCAGAGGACATGCTTCTTCAAAAGCTTCCATAATGTAGGATGTTGTAGTATCAACGGCACCATCCAAATCACTTGGATTTTCAATGGACGGATAATATCCATGAAATATGGTCGCAACCAATTCAGTGTGGAGTTCCCAGTTTGTTGAGCGGGGATTCTGCGAAGTCTGCGCAGTTACATTTGAATGTTCAAAGAAGATGTAGCGATGATCAGATAACGATTGAGGATGGTTCATCATGAGGTAAATATACCGAACAATAGACGTATTTCCTGTTGAGATCACCAACAGAAACATCGATTGTGACAGCACATACATCTCTGGTAGTTAACTCAGAAATGAGTGTAGCAACGATTGCTTTATTAACGAGCACGCATGTGCGGGGCATGAAACGCGAGTTTACCATTTCAAGCTTGCTGAAAGTAGCAAAAACTGGGTCAACAAGGTTACCTAGAAAGAAGTTCCCCTTACGATAGTAAGGTTCTTGAACTAGCGCCACTTGAGCTGTACCATTTTGCATGAGGCTGCAAAGTTTGATCGTTGCTGTGCTTTTATGCTGAAGATTGTTCTGAGCTAACCTAACCGTAGCCACTACCCAAATTAGGCAGGGTTAAGCTTTTTGCAATCTCAGCACGAATAAACTAGATCGGTATCTATTGGAAGTCGTAAAAGGTGAAAAAGCACAGAATAAACTGTGTAACGCATAATGTGAAACCACATAGGTAAAAATTTAAGTTAAATAGCAACATATTCATAATCCCACCCTTATTAAGCTTCAGGCTAGAGACTGAAGAAGAACAACCGATTATCTCATATGTTAAATAAAAAACATTTTCTTCTCCCTACCCAAAAATAAAACTCATCGCGTGCCATCAAATCTAACCTCCCCCTCATCCGACACAACACGACTAATTGATTTACACCTCAATAATAAATAGTTTGATACGTTTCTAAAGAAATGCCACAATTTCCTTGTCATCGTCTTTCCCCATCCAATGAATACCACAGTCAAGTGGTCAAGGGCTCAATTACACACTTCCACACACTCCTAAAAGCACACAATATAGGTACTCACCCGTCGGATCGCGTGTCCAATAACCTCCTCACTGTACTGTCCAACGAAAAGGGCCGAGCTGACCTCGGGCAGAGCCCAATTAGTTGCCTTGGCGCAGACCAGAGGGGAGGGCCTTCCCGGCGGAAGCGTATTTAGGGCGAACAACAACAGCAGCGCATTGTGGATAACACGGTTCTGATGCGCCAGGAGTAACCTCCGCAGATGTTCCAGATAAGCCGGACTACGGACCACTATCGGGCCGGTCCAGTTGGCTGGAAGGAGGTCCTGCCACAGCAACTGCAAATAGATTGATTTATACCGATGGGATTTATATTTGATTGGGCGTGTTTTTCTCCAGGGCAAGAGGGGTGAACGTAATGGATCACGCGTCTCCATCATCATTCCGGTGCAATTAAATAGCTGATAGGGTGTCCAAAAAAACAATGTTTGAACAGCCATGGTTCTTAGCACTAGCATAAAAGATATGGTTATTTATGGCATATTTGTAGAACAAAACAACTTATTTTAAATTGTTTAAAGGTTCCACCCGATCGATTTATGGAAAATGGTTTTGATTAAAATTGACATATTTCTCGCATAACTTATGATCTCGCCTTAAAAGCCATCGGTAATCGAGTGTGTCGCTCATTATTTTTATGCAAATGAATGGACAAAAATAAACACTATCACCACTAAAATATAGATGAGAATTTGCTCAGTAACAACAAGCTACACACTTTTGGGGCGAGATCATAAGTTATGCGAGATTTTTACGTTTTGTGCATATGTTTTTAAACCCTACTACTTCTATATTTTGCGTTCAGGACATAACTACAGTGACCGTTTTCTCTTCCTTGATTTTCTCTTTTGATTCTTACACGGAATTTAATCGATTTTCGTAACATTATACAATATAGCATGACAAAGGACGATAAGTATCTTCTATTGAATTAAAAATAACGGAGAAATGAATCACTACAGTTACAACTTTAAGATTCAGTACCTTATGAACGAGATATATAATTCTGATTTTTCTGAAAGTATTATTGACAATCAAGCGGTATTAGTTTTAGAAAAATCGATTATTTTATTTTGTTGTATACAGAACCTGTTAATACTCTAAAAATTAATTTTAAGTTATTTTTCGATAAATATTCAAATTAAAACATATGTAGGGGAAGCTGGACCAATTTGGACCCTGTTTTAATTTGGACCTTCAAGCATTTCTCAATACTGGCGTTATTGTAAAGATCATGTTTGCTGTTTTTCTACCCACCGTCTGGCTAGGATCTAACACAATACATTTGACGCTATTCAGTTAATTCGTTTGATTTTTATATTAGATTGTTGTTTTGAAGTGCTCTAGTGTGCTATCGGTTAGCAGAATTTCCAATCTTTCTGTGTTATTTTATAATCGAATCCCCTAAGCCTAAGCTTTCATCTGACCATATGGTTTTGATATGTCTACCCACTGTTCGTGCTCAGCTAGTTTGAAAATCTCAAAATGTGTGTTGGTCCAATCCGGACCTTTTAATATGGTTCAATACGGACCTCCTTATTTTTAAAGAGCAGTAACTCTATTCTATAAACTCCACCCCGTGAAAGTCTTCTCGGCTTGCTAGAAAATCACAGAAGTTGTAATATTGATAGGTGGTACTTTTGTTTCTGTTGCAGTCAAGAAATAGTCTTCGAAAAAATCTAAGAAATACGGCAAACCATGTCATATGGCTAAAAAACTGTTACTAGGTCCGAATTGGACCATGGTTCCCTACGATACCTCGAAATATTAAAAGCAATATTCATAACAAACATTTTCGGGAAAAAGGATCGTAAAAAACATTGTCAGGCAGCTTCTATATTGCCGTCCAAGCAAATGGCAAAAAAAAACGATTTTTTTTTTGTGGTCGAAAAATAACCTTTGTGGTGGAGAAAACAAGATTTATTGAGTCACCAATGATTGACGGAGTGCATAATACTAGCTCCATTAAAACAAAAGACCATCTGAGCCTGGTTGTAGGCCGATAATTTTCATTAACTATCAAGAAAACTGATTAAATTTGTCAATGATTAGCAGTCGATACTGTTAATGTGAATAGGGATGAAAGGCAGGTTATTTGTTATTCGTAACTTCGTGTGGGAACTGGTGGATCCATCTTTACTTATTATATTATAATTCAATATTCTTCGTTGAGGTTTGTGGGAATAGAAATAAGATTAGACTCAAGACTTCTTAGCCAATTCTCTCACAAGCACGAGTGAGAAGGTGTTGAAGGATTTGTAGTGTCTCGCCCTTTACTGAAGTTGTAACGTTATGCGATAAGTGTTCGACCCCTAAAGATCAGAAACGTCATTGAGTTTGCACGCTTGCACGAGTGTTTTTGTAGTCTTGTGAGAGATAGTCGAGATTGAGATTCTTTGCGGTTAAAGTTAAGTTGTTCAACTTTGTTCTAGTTAACAAATCGTCGTTACTAAGTTTCATTAAACTTGAGTGTGTTCTTCTTTTCTTACGCAAGTCCCGGTTGTATCACGGTGGATGTTCAACAGATGGCACTGAGTGTTTCAGTCGCCCGTTAAAGTTGATTAAAATTTCGAGAATGTAGCGTACGATTGCTTGCCAGGAACCATACAAATTCAAATAATTCCATTGCTCAGAAAGTGAAACCTGCTGGTTTCCTTGCAAAACTTCCAATTTGTAGCATGTCAAGCAAAATTTTTTAATTTTAATTTCTCGATAGCTAATTGATTAAATAGGTCCTAAAATGTTGAATAAAACCTTGTTTTTATTTAATAACACGAAAGAGCATGTTACTGTAACTTCTTCAGCATTTTTTCTCGGCTATATCATATTTAAACTTTAATTTAAACATTGGGTCCATAAATGAACCTTGACGCTTTTGATTATGTTTGACGTTCACTTAGCCGACAAAAACACCACAGGGGTTTTAGTTTTAACACTGGGATTACTCCTATCTAACATTTTGGAAGGGACACGGGAACAAAATACACTTGTCCAAAATGTTTTTTGGACTTAAACAAACGAAAAACTCTAAAATAGACGAATAAATTAAACAAAAGTAAACATCTGTTTTGGGCCTAAACTTAAGCGTTTGGCACTAAAATTGGGACAGGGCTTTAGGACCCTATTGCCTTGCTTCCGTAGAAAAGCGCACAATTGTCACACAATCCACACCTAAAAGTCCGACTATCCGAAAATTGGATGATCACTTGTTCACATCAGGAAACTTCTAATGGATTCTAATTATTGATTGCCTAATATCATACGAAATAATTGGGATTATAAGAAAATAGTTTATGTCAATATAAAAAGTTCAATACGAAGATATTGCAACTGCAGCACACATCGAATGAAAATAAATGACAACTCAATAAACAACATAAAATCAGTGCCCGCTAAGACTTAACTATAAAATCTGTAAACAAGAAATGTCAAAATTGAGTCAATTGCCGTTCTATTTGGAGTTTTAATAAGTCAAATCAAACTTCACTACTCAAATTAAATTACTGTCAGCACATTTACATTTTTCAGCATTAATCGCATTACTGTGTCAAGTCTTCTGCAATTCCCTATACCCTAACCCAACCCTTCATATCCTTTCCGATGGTGTTCAAGCGGTCCGCATAGACTATTACGGACATTACCTATCCCTGCCCCCGGCTTTCGACTGACTTGCGCTCCCATTGCCCCACCAAACGCTGCAAAATAAAAATGAAATTTTAAGTTTACAAGATATAATTCTATTTTTTATCGATTTTCATAGCCACTCAAAGTATATAGGCTACAATAACAAGAATATGTACGCAAAAATCAGTTTCAAAATCAATGAAAAATAAAAAGAATGACGCAACATAAAATTTAAAAATGTTATATTTATCTAAATGTTTACTTTATTTTTCATTTTCCTGTCCTCCCTCGACACATTCTGATGAATAATGACAAAAGATAAATTCAAGATTTGTCCCGGCTTAAATAGAGAAATTGAAGAAAATGTGATACTTTCTCATTTACACAAACGGTAACTAAACCCCAAGATAATATTTTTTCGATTTTTTTTTTCACAAGAACTTTTGTTACAAATAGTGCTAGATTCAGTTTTTAAATCTAAGAATTAAAATATGTACACATATTTTATTTTGATAGTTTTCTTAAAAATAATAAAAAAAAACTGTATTTTTGCTGTTACGTTCCATATAAGCCTATTTTATATCAAGGAAATGAACGAACAAAATAACTTTTTGCAATTTCTCATCGTAATAGGCAGTTTTCTATCACACCAATCTGTCATGAAACGGAAAAATAATTTCTGATACCCTCAAGTGGTCTTCTACAAAATTGCAAAAAGTGTTGTATGATACAAAGGGGTAGTCACTCTACGCAGTGTGTCTTGCGCAGCTATGGCGCATTTCGGCGCACTAATTGGCACAGCTTTCCAAAATGGGTTGCTGTAAAAATCACAGTGAACTGAAATTCATGTCTCAGCAATCATTGAGTTTTTTGAGTTGTTTGCTATCAATCAAAAACGAAAAATGTTCACACTGGCTTCGGCTTCAGAAGGACTTCCTTACAATTTTTATTATATTAATTTTAAATTTATGAACCTTCTTTTTATTTGAGAGTACAGAGCCCATCAAGCTGAACTAAAAGTGGTGCAATCGGCTTTAGACATGTCTTAAACAAAATAAGTGTTGTACAAAAAGATGATATGAAAAGATAAACACAAGAAAGAGGTTTTGCCATCAGCTCATACCTCTGGAATATTTTTTCACAATTCTGCAAGGAGGAAAACGGCAAAGATTAATCTAATTTTTACTATTAATCTATTCGTTTGTTTGTTGTTGTTTTTGTTGTTTTCACATTACAACGGAGCTATCCGGCATACTGCGCGTTTATGGGCATTTATACTACAAATTATTACACACAATTTCCTAACGTTGAGCATGAGCATGATTAGATGATCGTACAATTCGTAATTGCTACTCCGTGATTGACCAGAACAATAGAAATTGCACAGGGAGTTAATGAATGGGGCATGTGATTAGCTTACCATTCTTCAATGTGCACAAATCGAGAGCTCAAATTTCAAAAGTCAATAACGGCGCTGGCCACGTCCTTACGGTCATCGGGGAAGGGAAGGAATGTTAGACAACCGTTGTTACTAGAGATAGAGTATACCTCTGCATCTCCATAGTTGTCATGGATAGGATATTGGGTTAGTGGGATAAGGTACATATCTGGGAGTCACCATGGTGATACGATCCATGACATAATCACGCCTAATCGGATTCACGATATAATCCGATATTCACATTGTACGCCGAACATCACCCGCCAACGCAAGAGCAAGCGATCAATAGATCAAACACTACTATCGATCCGAGGCGTTTTTTCATTTAACTAATCGACCGATGCGCAACATGTTTGATCCTGCCCTCATCACCTGCCCCCGCAGGAGCAAGCGTCAAGGTCGAAGGATCAAACAGAACTTACCAGTTTTTCAATGATTTTTGCTATAAAACCCAATAATTCTAACAATAGAGTTAATTTTTGTTGTAGAATTCAATCTAAAATATATATTCGTGAGCACTGAAAGAGTTTTGGTTCAAATTTATTCATTTTACATAAATCATAAAAAGTTTTTGTCCTCATTGATTTTAGAAAATTGTTATTTCATAACTCAAAACTCTTCTGAAATGTTATTTTCAAACAAAGTAAACCAAATTTTCGTTCAAAACAACAGTAAAAGGTTAATTTCGAACTTGTCTGTAGAAAGAATTCTAACTAAGAACTTCGTTTTACCACAAAGTACCCTACACTATGCTGTACATACTTTCACATAATTGATGTTATCTCAATACTTAATTATGTTTGAATTCATATTCCAATTATACTCAACATAGGGCCCTATTCTGCGGTTTATTTATTTTATAATACGAACCAGCCACTGACTGGATTGAAAACCTCTGAGTCAATGCGTCGCAAGGAAGGCCATAAACTCTTAAAATATGATTGTAAAAAATGTGTACGCAACTCGTTGTACAACTCGTGCAGAAAAAATCATGATATTGCAACTTGTTGTTTAAATAATTATTATTGGTTTCGAACCTTTTTTTAGAAAGTTGATTTGTTCTACAAAATTGTTATAAGTAAGCTTATCTTTCATTCTAGGATAAAGCACCACAAATTTTCGAACATTGATTATTTCTGGAACGCCCTAATTCCGGGGCTATAAATCGGCAATCGTTTAGCGAACACAATACTTACGAATGGATGGGTGCTCATTAGCGCCGTTACATTATTCAGAACGTAACTGTTGGTGAAATCCTTCTGGACATAGTCCCGCCGAATCTGGAGGATAGAAGAAAAAATAATCATGAGTAATGAGTCATCATTAGCATGTTTGATTTTATGGTCGGAGTCCGGTCATTGGCTTTGATCAACATTGAAGCAATGCTACCGTCCGACGGGGCTTCTTTGGCACTGTGTCCACATTCTACAGATTTGAAAACTTGTAACTCAAAGAATTATGAACAGGAAGTAATTACGCCGGCTTCATTGACGGTTGCAATGTGCGACAAATTCTCCAAAAATGTGGTGTGCAGTAAAACGTAAGTGCCCAAAGCAGTCTCGTCTGACAGTAATAATGCGATAAAAACTGTTTTCACAAAGCGAATCGCTCAAGGATTACAATCCCCACTTGGTTACACGCTCACCTGATTCAAATCCCTCACGAAGCTAAATATAACACTTTTTTCCGACTGCCTCTGCTCCGCGCTCAGTCCCGGCGGCAGAAATACATTCATCAACTCGTCCAGAAGCTCCGGCACGTCCTCGGTGACGTCATTGGGGGCCGCTTTGGGGCCCTGCCATCGGACGGGATTCTAAGTGGGGCAGACAAAACAAATTGATGACTTTATCGCGTCCGACACACAGTGACTCGTATTCATATCCGAACAGGGCACTGTTGTCACATCAAGTTAGTAAAAAATTGTCAAATGATTACATCGGATTTAAAACACTTTTTCAATAATAAACGTGAGACTATTCAATCCTGTTCCATTCCTTCAAAGATAAAAACGGAAACAGTTTACGATTGCCAAATGATATATAACACTTATGACCTGCATTATTGATAGAGTATTTCAAATTCGATAGTTTTCTTTACCAACTTGATGTAAAAACAGTGCCCTGTACGAATATGAATTCGAGTCTCTGTAGCAGAGAAAAAAACAACATCGTAACATACCGCCAGGATTTGCGCCGATGTCGTGGGGCCATCAATTATGAGCAGCGTCTGCGGTTTTCGCCCGTAGCTCAGATCGTAGTAGATGCCGATGATTGGCATCGGGCCAATGGACTGGATTTTCGCTATCAGCGGCGATATGCTCTGGGGGCCAACGGAGCCAATTTGCAGATAGCCACCGAGTTTGTCCAGGCGCATCTTGATGGTGGAATCGTTGAGCGTTTGCCGCAGGCAGCTCCCATAGAGGCGACCCAGTTTCCTAAATATGCCCGAGGTGGTGTTCAGTGAAAGGAGCTCTGATTGAACGGGACGGAAAAAATGAAACAAGCGTCATTATTCGGTCATATGAATAGAGGTCGGTGACAAGCAGCAGGGCCAGCTGTATCGTGATGTTGTGTTAATGCGATAATTAGGTGTAATTTGAAAGTTATTTGAGCAGGAATGGATAACTGTTTTTTTTTTTAAGTTTTCCAATATTCGGGGTCGTTAGCAGTTCTCATTGACAATTATATTCAATGACGTGAATGTCACGGAACATTGAAGCATACAAGCAAGTACAGCTTCAACATTCCTTGGCATTACCCCATTGACGGTATAAAAAAAGAACGAGTCTTCAAAACTGACAACTTACCAACAATATACTTTGAACAATTCTTATAGTGTACGCAACAAAAGGGAGAATGATTAACTAGGCTCAAAATGGATTGTTGAAGGGACCTTCTCTGAATTCTTAAAAATCTTTTAAAGGATTCTTAGGGTATTTTTTCCTCACGATTCTCTTCAGGAAATTGAAAGAATCCACTTTAGGGTTCTGAAAGAATTCTCCACATTATGAATTATGGATTATGAAAGAATTCTCCCCAAGGTTCTGAAAAAATCCTTTCCAGGGTTCTTAAAGAATCCACATCAGGACTCTGAAAGAATCCTCTCCAAAATCCCGAAAGAATCCACTGCGTACTGCGATAAAAGAAAAATGCTTTTCTTGAGCATTTCTTGCAAGAAATTTCCCACACATCGAGATAGGCGATTACTTTTCTGTTGAAGTCCATACTTCGCTTAACGATGAAAACTTTTGACGTTCCATGTCAACAAAATACATTTTTTAAAAAAGACACCGACACGTTAATGCTTCCAGTGGACGATTTGCCCTTTGAAGGAAGCACCACACTAGACAACGGACTAGCATGCAACGCCCAGTGGCACAGTCGAAATACATTTCTGACGAAAAGTTTTCCGGACTGAAGCGGGAATCGAACCCACACCCCTTGACTCGATGCGGCTAAATGCTTGGTAACACTAACCGCACGGCCACGAAGCCCACAATATTTTATATACTCAAAGCTCACTTTGATAATAGCTATAAAAATGATAGTATATGCTAGAGACGTCAATGAGGGGTAATTAAAAAATTATGGCATGCTAGCGTAAAAAGCTGGATAGAATCGTTTTCATGAATCTGAAAGTATCCTCCTCTGGATTCTAAAAAAAATCGTCTGCAGTTTCTGAAAGAATCCTCTTCAAGATTCAGAATCAATCCACGTCAGGATCTCTGAAAGAATCCTCTCCTGGATTCTGGAAGAATCCTCTTCAAGATTCTGGAAAAATCCTATTAGGGATTATGAAAGAATTCCAATAAAGATTTTGAAAGAATCCTATTCAGGATTCTGAAAGAATCCTCTTCAGGATTCTGAAAGAATCCTCTTCAGGATTATTTAAGAATCCTCTTCAAGATTCTGAAAGAAACCACCTTAGGATCCTCTTCAGGCTCGAAAGAATCCTCTTCAGAATTTTGATAGAATCCTATTCAGGACTCTGAATGAATCCTCTTCAGGATTCTGATAGAATCCTCTTCAGGATTCTGAAAGAACCCTCTTCAGATTTCTGAAAGAATCCTCTTCAAGATTATGTAAGAATCCTCTTCAAGATTCTGAAAAAATCCTCCTCAGGATTCTGAAAGAATCCTCCTCAGGATTCTGAAAGAATCCTCCTCAGGATCCTCTTCAGGATTCTGAAAGAATCCTCCTCAGGATTCTGAAAGAATCCCCTTCAAGATTATGTAAGAATCCTCTTCAAGATTCTGAAAGAATCCTCTTCAGGACTCTGAATGAATCTTTTTCAGGATTCTAAAAGAATCGTTTTCAGGATTCTGAAAGTATCCTCCTCTGTGTGCGGGTTTCGCTGCCAAACTCCAGCCATTTTGCCTCCGAACTTGTCCGGGATAGCGGGACACACGTCTTACCTCTGCCACCGCCTGAATACGAAAGAGGAGGATGCTTCGTATTGTGCGATCGGGTGGGCTGGTGCAGGGTTGAGTGACTGGCCGATTGCATATTGTAGAGTTGGATAGGGCTGTGCATGAACGGTCAAGGTGTTTATATGAAGTAGGATATTGTCAGTTCGTTTATGATGCAGAGAACTATATTCATAAACCCACACACTCTGGATTCTAAAAGAATCGTCTGCAGTTTTCTGAAAGAATTCTATTTAAGATTCAGAATCAATCCACGTCAGGATCTCTGAAAGAATCCTCTCCTGGATTCTGGAAGAATCCTCTTCAAGATTCTGGAAAAATCCTACTAGGGATTATAAAAGAATTCCAATAAATATTTTGAAAGAATCCTATTAAGATTCTGAAAAAATCTTCTTCAGGATTCTGAAAAAAATCCTCTTCAGGATTCTGAAAGAATCCTCTTCAAGATTCTGAAAGAATCCTCTTCAGGATTCTAAAGAAGAGGATTCAGGATTCTAAATGAATATTCTTCAAAATTCTGAAAGAATCCAGTTCAGGATTCTGAAAGAATCCAGTTCAGGATTCTGGAAGAATCCTCTTCAGGATTCTGAACGATGTTAGAGGTGCAACGATCTCGTAATATAGGGTTCTATTTTATAAGTTGATTCGATCAAAATGACTCGACTGGAGTCACTTTCGACCGAAAAAATCGCTCGACTCAGCTCTGTCACTCGAATTTTTCGACAGTTGTCACTCTATGTGACTGGATTACTATGGGAGTCGACGGGTGACATCTGAAATATGCATGCTTGCCTTGATCGACAATGAATACAGACGAGTCACATGAATCTGCTCGATTTACAAAATAGGCCCCATAAACATTTTGTGCCAGCCTAATCGTTTGTATTATTTGTGCCAGTCTAATGTTCTTCTGCTGGCTATGCAATGCGCGCCATTATCTATCTGAAAAGTGAACTCGTTTTGTGGGCATCGTTAAAGTTAGGGCCCTATTTTATAGGTCGAGTTGACCAAAAACAACTCGACTGGAGACACTATCGACCAAAAATTTTGCTCGACTTGGCTCTGTCACTCGAGTTTATCGACAATTGTCACTTTATGTGACTAGATTACTATGGGAGTCGACGGGTGACATCTGAAATATGCATGCTTGCCTTGATCGACAATGAATACAGACGAGTCACATGAATCTGCTCGATTTACAAAATAGGCCCCATAAACATTTTGTGCCAGCCTAATCGTTTGTATTATTTGTGCCAGTCTAATGTTCTTCTGCTGGCTATGCAATGCGCGCCATTATCTATCTGAAAAGTGAACTCGTTTTGTGGGCATCGTTAAAGTTAGGGCCCTATTTTATAGGTCGAGTTGACCAAAAACAACTCGACTGGAGACACTATCGACCAAAAATTTTGCTCGACTTGGCTCTGTCACTCGAGTTTATCGACAATTGTCACTTTATGTGACTAGATTACTATGGGAGTCGACGGGTGACATCTGAAATATGCATGCTTACTTTGATCGACAATGACTACAGGCGAGTCACTTAAATCCACTCGATTTACAAAATAGACCCCTTAATAAATCCTTATTTAATATCGTTATTAAGTACCACTCGGACTTTTATTCCACTGCTGCCTAATCCCAACAGGTTATTGGCCCAGTATTCGTGGAAAGTGCGTGAGTTTGTGTCGTCGCGAGTGTGACTTGTGTGGACGGTTTTCTGAACCGAAAAATCGTGTTTGATCTTATCGGAAAGATAAGATGGCGGACGTGAAAGTATCGGTGGAAAAGTTAAACGACCAGAACTAAGCGATCTGGATGCGACTTTTGTTGACACGGAGAAATTGTTAGATGTTGTGATTCAACCGAAGCTTGCAGCTGCTGATGCGACCTGAGTCGGTCATTGGATTGGCACTGGAAGACGCCCAACTGATCCATGTGATGCAGAAGTCCACGGTGAAGGAGATGTGGGATGCTATGAAAGCGTTCTTCTCTTTCGAGCATCATTCACGTCGTGCGACAACTGATAACTTTGCGGATGTCGGATAACGGTGATATGACAGAACACCTGAACTGCCCATAACTGCATATTTGTAACATTCGACAAAAGTAGGCGTTGGGTAAATCTAATACCAAGTGTGCATTTTATAGCAGTATGGGAGGAAACTAAAATGTATTAAAATTACCAGGAACTCAAAAGTGCTTATTTGAGGCTGATATTTTGTACAACTCATATCGCATGCTAGGTGAATGGTCAAATAATAATTCTGATAAAAATTTCATTGCTATTACATTACGAGGATTTAATGTGACTGTTATGCGGTTATAATTACCAATGTGACAAAACAACTTGGTATTTTTTTCGAGCTTTCTAGAACAAACTCACAGATTTCAGTAAGTTGATCGAAAGTATTTATCATTTGATGACTCTCCATGGTATTAACTCGAATTTGTCAAAAATGTCGAATGTGACTGTTATGTCGAATGTGACTGTTATGAGCAGTGAAGCAGATGACGGCGTTGCGAATTAGCTTTAGGAGAGGACGTGAAGGAAAACTTTCGTGGCTCTGATACGCATACTGAGGAGATAATTCGTGAGTATTACGCTTTGTTTAAAAATAAATTTGGTCGATACCCGAAATATTTTCGCTCTGATAACGGTGATGAGTTCGTGGGTGCTTCGTTCATGAATTTTTTCTAGACGAATGGAATCGTGGTTCAGCGAACGGCCCCGTATTCGCCACAGCCGGTGTGGTGGAGCGCAAAAACCGGTACCTTGTGGAGATGATGCGATGCATGCTGTCCGAAGCGGGACTCGATAAGCGGTTCTGGGCCAAAGCGATCTGCACAGCAAATTACCTGCAAAATCGTTTTCCATCATCGGCGATTGACAGGACCCCGTACGAGTTGTGGAGCGGAAAGAAGCCATCGTAAGCGCATCTCAGGATATTTAGCTCGGAAGCGTACATTCACGTTCCGAAGGAAAAGCGGCATAAGCTTGACCTGAAGGCTGAGAAACTAGTGTTCTTCGGGTACGAGGAAGGAAGTAAAGCCTATCGATTTTTGAATCTGGATACGGATCGTGTGACGATTAGCAGAGACGCAAAATTCCTTGAGCTGTGTATCGTCAAGGAAGCTGTCCGTCGTGAGCCTCTTGCGACAGGAGAAGTTCTTGAAGTTCCTTTGACTTTACCGCCGCAAAAAGTGGAAGAAGCTGCTGAAGCGCCGGATTTGGAGTCCGACACAGAATCTGAAGGTGACGTTAACGATTCTCGGTGGTAGTGCTTCTGAAGGCGATTCTTCTGTTCACGATTTTCCGTTGGATGAAAATTTACGTCGTTCAAAGCGGTCAACGAAAGGGAAGCCACCGTCCAGGTTAATCGAAGAGATTTTCGTGGCTGAGGGGTCTATTTTGTGAATCGAGCAGATTCATGTGACTCGTCTGTAACCGCTGTCGATCGAAGTAAGCATGTATATTTCAGATGTCACACGTCGACTCCCATAGTAATCCTGTCACATAGAGTGACAACTGTCGAGAAACTCGAGTGACAGAGCTGTGTCGAGCAAATTTTTTGGTCGACAGTGACTTCCGTCGAGTCATTTTGATCGACTCGACTTATAAAATAAGGCCCTTAACCTGTGGAAATAAAAGGAAATGGCAGCAGCGATGAAGGAAGAATTGAAATCACATTCCGACAATGATACGTGGGAGTTGGTGCATTTGCCGCCCGGCCGGAAAGCAGTTGGTTGTCGTTGGGTCTTCAAAGTGAAGAAGAATGCGGTGGCCAAGTACAAGGCCCGGCTGGTAGCCCAAGGGTTCTCCCAGAAGTACGGGGATGGTTTTGATGGAGTTTTTGCTCCGGTGACGAGGTACACAGTTCTTCAAGCTCTTCTAGCTTTGGCGAGTAGCAGATAAATTACGTTAAAACACTTCGATGTGAAAACCGCCTACTTGTACGGCAAACTAGATGAGGAGTTGTTTATGAAGCAACCGCCTGGATATGAAGTTGTTGGGAAAGAGCACATGGTGTGTCGATTGGGATTCCCAGAAATGGTCCAGAACTGGGAGGGAGAAACCGATACAAAATTTATGTACGTCATAGTGAGCCGAGATTCTGCTGTCACGAACTGTCACTGTGAGCCCAGATCTTAAAGAATGGACAAACTTGATAAAAGCGCGTAATTGATCGATACATTTTTTTTGCATTTCAACAAACTTGACAAAAATCGGTTGAAAATCAATTCCTGCACATCCAAAAGCAATGCCACGATAGCATCTTTTAATTTGATCGAATATAAAGTATTCAAACACGCATTTTTTACTGTTTTCCAATCAAAACTACAGTTAACTCTCCCTTACTCGATATTCCGTATCTCGATATCGAGTTAGAGAACCATAGTAAAAGTTGGTTTTCATGGCTAACTCGATGGTCCCTTGGAACGCAGTTGCACTGCTTTTGTGTTCTGTAACTCGATACCTCCCTAACTCGATGGTCCCTTCAATATCGAGTAAGGGAGAGATGACTGTATAATTAAATGCACATAAAACTTTGATCCTTTTTCCAAGTTTGCCTAGAAAGATCGAAGGTACACAAAAGAAAACTAGCAATTTTTCCCAAGCCTGCCTTGATTGTCGTTTGTGAGCGGGAGTTATCTTGCAATTTGGAAAAGTGTTGTGTCATATTTTGTGTAGTATCTGTGCCTCCCTCCCAGGTCCAGAAAATCACATTTTTCTGATCACAGTACGCAGTTGAGAAGAAATTTCATTTCAAATGGGGCTCTCTGTAGGAAATTTTTTGACCCATTCAGTCAAGGAATTTCTTTACTTTTCTTTAGCGAAACAGCATACTTAGCTTATGGCCTGAAGCAGTCGGCTAGGTGCTGGAATCGTCCACTGGATAGTGTTTTGCGTGAAGGCCGGTTTGCTACTGACAAGAAAAGGAATCGCCTATCTCGATGCGTGGAAAATTTCTCCCAAGAAATGGTCAAGAAAATCACTTTTTTCTGATCGCAGTACGCAGTTGAGAAGAAGGGGTCTATTTTGTAAATCGAGTAGATTCATGTGACTCGTCTGTAATCACTGTCGATCAAAGCAAGCATGCGTATTTCAGATGTCACCCGTCGACTCCCATAGTAATCCAGTCATATAGAGTGACAATAGTCGAAAAACTCGAGTGACAGAGTCGTGTCGAGCAAATTTTTTGATCGACAGTGACTCCAGTCGAGTCATTTTGATCGACTCGACTTATAAAATAGGGCCCGAAATGTCACTTCAAAGGGGGCTCTCTGTAGGAAATTCCTTGACCCTTTCAGTCAAGGAATTTCTTTACTTTTCTTGAGCGAAACAGCAAACTTAGCTTGAAATGGGATTTCGACCGAATGCAGCAGACCAATTCTTGTATACCAAAGTTGTGAATGGGAAGTGGGTTTATCTACTTGTGTATGTTGATGACATTATGGTTGGAAGTGAAAATGAGGGGTCTATTTTATAAGTCGAGTCGACCAAAGTGACTCGACTGGAGTCACTGTCGACCAAAAATTTCACTCGACACGGCCTTGTCACTCGAGTTTTTCGACAGTTGTCACTTTAAGTGACTGGATTACTATGGGAGTCGACGGGTGACATCTGAAATATACATGCTTACTTTGATCGACAGTGACCACAGATGAGTCACTTGAATCTGCTCGATTAACAAAATAGACCCCTGAGTCCCAGATCGGTGAAGTGTATAAAGCGTTGAAGAAACAATTTGAGATGACCGATCTTGGTGAAGTGAATTATTTTCTAGGACTTGAGATTGGACATGAAAATGGCCAATACAGTGTATCACTGGAAAGCTACAAAAAGTACCAAATCGCCGATGGAAACCGGTTATATTCGGATGGAGGATACAAGTCCGTTGCTATCGGACACAACAGCCTACAGGAGTTTGGTTGGAGCGCTGTTATACATAGCTGTGTGTGTTGCGATACTTGGCCGGAAGGACTGAGTGGCGGCGAAGAGGGTAGTTTGCTACCTGAAGACTACGAAGGACTGGAAAGATTTAGGGGTCTATTTTGTAAATCGAGCGGATTCATGTGACTCGTTTGTAGTCATTGTCGATCAAAGTAAGCATGCATATTTCAGATGTCACCCGTCGACTCCCATAGTAATCCAGTCACTTAGAGTGACAACTGTCGATAAACTCGAGTGACAGAGCCGAGTCGAGTGAAATTTTTGGTCGACAGTGCCTCCAGTCGAGTCATTTTTGATCGACTCGACTTATAAAATAGGGCCCTTAAGGTAGCAATGACGGTCTGATTGCGATACCGATTGGACTGGAGATGTTGGAACCAGAAAACCAACAACAGAATTCGTATTCCACTATGCGGGTGGAGCGATTTCGTGGGCGAGCCGTGGACAAAATTGTGTGACGCTATCATCCATGAAATCCGAATACGTGTCGTTAAGCGAGGCAACTCAAGAGCTGGTGTGGTTGCTGTCTCTATTCAAGGATTTTGGTGTGCAACAAAGTGGTACAGTCACCATTCTAGAGGACAACCAAAGTTGCACAAAGTTGGTTCGGAGAGATCCACCCGTCGTTCAAAACGCATTGAGACCAAGCAGCATTACGTGAACGAGTTGTACGAGAACAAAGTGTTAAACTTGGAATACTGTTCGACCGGTGAGATTGTGGCAGATATATTGACAAAACCACTGGACACCATCAAGCATCGTAAGTTGGCTGGAATGCTGGGTCTATCTTAAGGTGGACTCGTTCGTTGAGGAGGAGTGTTAGAAGAGCAACGACCTCGAGCTTGAGCTTGAGCTTGATTGGCCGCCCGTGGTTGCTACTCCAGTATCGCCAGATCAGCTGCACTTACACAAGGAACCAACCAGATGACTGCTTGGGATTAACAGGCACCCTCAGTGTATAAGTGCTGGTGATTTTCTATTTTTAGGCAACAATGGTGCCTGCCACGTCAGAATGCTGACCAATGAGGGGAAGGGGAAGGAATTGATGATGCATTCAACTGGCTCCCACGGTTGACCGTATATACCACTGCGTCAACGCCAGTTCATGCGGGAAGGGTGAAAAGGTGGGTTATTTTTTATGGCAGAAGTTTGCTGGTTTGGTTAGCAGACTGCCTATGTATCAGGTGTAAAGGAAGACATGCTATAATGATGAACGAATGGAAGCGTAGGGAAGCGGTTTATTTCTGTCCACCTCGGGTTCTAGCAAATGCTATGAACTGTGATAGATACATCGTTAATATAGGGAGCCGGATCCTATTCTTGGCACTTTTGATTCACTTCGGCAGTGGGGTTTTTTGAAAGCTACAGAGCTCATATTTGGCCACAATATGCGTCGTACTGATGCGCTTCTCATTGCAAAGTCAGACGATTCGGCCGAGAAAAACCCCCTCATGCCAAAGTGAATCATGGAAGTGCCTAAGTGGTTCTGCACCCTATCCTCTTTAATATCGTTATTAAGTATTAACTTGGACTTTTATTCCACTGCTGCCTAATCCCAATAGAAGAATCCTCTTCAGGATTTTGGAAGAATTCTCTTCAGAATTCTGAATCTTTAGTAATCTGAAAGAATCCTCTTCAGGGTTTTGAAAGAATGCCCTTCATGATTTGAAAAAATCTCTTCAGGATTCTTAAAAATCCTTCTCAGAATTCTGAAAGGATCCTCTTTAGGATCCGAAAAAACCTCTTCAGGATTCTGAAAACAACCTCCTCAGGGTTGCGAAAAAATCCTCTTCAGAATTCTGAAGAAATCCTCTTCAAAAATCTGAAAGAATCCTCTTCATAATTCTGAAAGAATCCTCTCTAGGATCATGTATTATAAATTCCCAGACAACCAGAAATCGCATGAAAGTTCACGTTACAACTCGTTTATTCATACTAATTACATCAAACCCGCAAAACACCGTGGATAAACTCGTCAGATTGATGACCTTGCTCGCATAAAACACTTCTTTTCTGAGTTCACTTGTACATTTTATTTCGTCTCGTACAATCGTACAAACAAAATCGGGTCACTCCGTAGCAGCTGTCAAATCAACATTTGTTATCATAAGTTAAGTCGGATAAGATCACAGGATAGTTCGGTAGAAGATTTATACACTCGCATTGTATGTTATTATTCATCACATAATGTATGCACGCATATCGCCTCCACTTTTGTACGTAGAAGGCCTTTTTGCGACTTCTTTTAAGTGAAATGTTGCACATACAAAGCCTCCAGGTGATTTCGTTATACGTACATTTTGGTTGTCTGGGTTTTGAGCTCTCGATTCATAAATCAATGAATATAGTGATTAGGGGCATAATGAACACACGGGGTGAAATGGACACCCTCGTATTATGGTACGGTACCTATCCATCTAGTATTCATGCTCCCTCTTACTTTGAGCAAAATAGACCGATATGCCGATAAACAAATTAAATATAATTATCGCGGTCGATACCTTTGTATGAAAAAGTTTTCAAAAAAACTCTTCTAGTTCAAGAATCCATGTCGATATCTGTCATTGGTGAACTGGTTTTAAAGATATTCCGATGTTCCTTGGGGAACCGACATTCTCCATATAAAATGTCTTTGGCAGCCATTTACTTTTACGTCAATTTATCCAAAAAATGATACGTGGTCTATACAGAGCAAGGTGATAAGGAACTACTCTGAAAAAAAAAATGCTACAAATCGGTTAAGTATTCTAGAATATATCTGAAAATTACGATATGATAGTGTTGGTAGTTTTCGAGATCTGTGTGCGACCAGCGTGATACCAGACGCATTAATGCTCATTACTCAAAGACGGCTGCACCGAATTGCTTCATTTTTTCACAACATACTCGCATTAATGTTTTATTCCGAAAAGTAAATTTCCAAATACGATGAAATTTCTGTAGCCTGAGATAGCTAAAAGTCGGTCCCCCAAGGAATTTAGGAATATCTCAGGATCCGGTTGACCAATGAACAATATTGACACAGATTCTAAAACTAGAAGAGTTTTTTGAGAACTTGTGAAATAATGGTGCAAAAATATCACGAAACAAAAAAGTTATCGACGTTTGAATATTTTTATTGCAGTAAAATATGAAGCTGCCGGTAGAATGGTTAACGAAATTTTAAATTCTTAGACTTTGCAATTTGAACACTGATGAGCCCTTACAGTGGTTTTAGACGACTAAATTTATTAAATTATTTTAGTCATTATTCATGATTTTTAAGATATGTCGATGAATCATTATTTTATCAAGAATGAATGATAGAAAAATAAAATCCTTCAATAACCTGTTTTTATAACTGATTATGCTGAGTAGCACGCTCAGTTCCAGTAGGGATGTAACGTCAGGAAAAATAATTATAATAAGAAGAAGAGTATGCGTAACTTGTATTAGTGCTAGCCTCAACATTCAACAAGCTGAGCTGAGAAAGAGACGCGAAGTGGAAAAATATCAACGTCATATGCAGCCCAGATTCCGCTGTCACGAAATGTCAAATACAGCCCGTCGGTTTTATGGCTTGAACACAAGGAACAAGAAGATTAAGAAAGATTAAAAAACTATTTGTTTAAACAATTAAATTGACATCCTTGTCCTCAAGTCCCTAACGATTTTTAAAGTGACTTTTCAACTGTAACGAAAGCTTTCCCAACGATGTCTATGACTAGGATTGAATGCAATTTATATATCTGCAGATCAAGTAATACTCAAATAAGTAAAAATAAATAAAAAGCCTTGAACATATGAACTTTAGAGACCTCTAGCCTGAAAAAAGACCAAAAAGAGACCAGGCAAGAAACAGAACGAAACCAAAAATGGACCAAACAGGAAACAGAAAATCAAAACGTAACATAATAAGAATCAGAAAATGAGAGTTTGATTAATCATCGAAAATCTTCTTCTCTTTTTTGTTGTAACTTCTTATAGCATATGTATTTTTTATGACTTTCTCAAGGAATTTCGTGAGAATTTGAGTATTTTTATATAGATTCAAAGATTATTCCGAAGATTTCTCCAGAGGTTCATTAAGTAATTTTTTTTTTGTAAAATTCTTGCAAGTATTTTGATTTGGATATCTCAAGAATGTAACCTAGATTTTTCCAAGTTTACTTCAGGAACTTCTCCAAAAAATCATTTTGATATTTTCTAATAAAGTCCCAAGTCCGCCAGGATTTTATCTTGTGATTCTTTCATCGATTTTATTAGTTTATCCTTCAAGATTTCCGATTGAAATATAATCAAAAATCGTTGTAAGATCTCCTAGAGAAACAACTGGAGAATTCGGTTGAAAGGTTGGTGAAAAAAATATGTAGAAAAGCTGCTATACAATCTTTGCACAAAAAATCGAGGTAATTCCTGAGAAAATAACTGGAGTTAAGTATCGTTGAAGTGCTAAAGGATTTCAAAAATTCCTCTAAGCATCCTTCGAAAAATTAGAAAGAAATCTCTTGACGATATTTTGAAATTGAAAGAAATTGATAGGAGTTCTAGAAAGTATTTCAGACAAAATTTCTAGACAAAACTTTTGATTTTTTTTTTCCACAAATGTGAGACGCAATTCTTGAATAACTGTGTTAAAATCTTTGAATTTTTCTCTAGAGCCTGTAGAATTTTGCTTCATGAAACACTGCAATCCGGATAAGAAAAAAGAGACTCTGAATGAAGACTTGCATTAAAACAGGGAATGTTTCTAGAAAGAGATCTCCAACATGACCTACATCATTTCAATCAACTCAAAACTGATAAGCAAATCTGTATGTTCAACAACTTGAATATTAAAACATAAATAGTATTAGCATAACTTAAATTAAGATACCAACAGGACGGGAATAATCTAATGAATTTTATTGTTTGCGAAAAAGCTCTAAAAACATTGAATTTATCCTGTAAACATATAAAATCTACGAAGGTTTAAAAAATATTGGAAACACATTAGTTAATTTTATTTAAAATAAAAAAAAATCTAGTCTATTTCTCACCTAGTTTTTGTAGCCTATCTTACTAGGTTTTTTTCTCAGCTTTCTGATAGTGATCTAAGAATTCAAAACCAGCGGTGCGCTAATGGTGAAAAAACGGGTTTTCTAAAAAAAATTCAAAATGAGGGGCCAAATTCAAGATGGGCGCCAAAATTTTTAAACTTTGTATGAAAGCAACATCCTTCCTCACGGTGTGTTTCGTAGAGCAATTTCAAAACAAAAAAATCGGCATGTCTGAAATTTTGACACAAGAAAGCCATGATTTTCCCCTTTCATTTGCAACCAAAACGAAAATAATCGGTCGGGGGGTCTAGAACATGTTTTTTTTTTCAATTTTTTTACGGAGTTTGGGATATAACTATAGTTTAGTAAGAACCTTGGGTCGTTCTCGACCCATTTCAAAATTCAAATCATTGTAACTTTTGATTAAAATAAGCTAGCAATTTGACGTTTTCTGACAATTAGGTATTTTTTTGTGGGAACATTTATTTTTGCGGTAACAAAAGTTTTGAATGGCCTCTTAGGGAGCTTCCATAAAATAAAACTTATAAATTGTGACTTAGGGTAGTTTTCGACCCGAAAATTCAAACAGCTCGCTAAAATCAGTGTGTTGATCGAATTCAGTTCTGTTGGGCTGAAATGAAAGGCACACATGTCGATTTTCAGAAATCTTTCCGGAGATCCGGAATTGCGTCACTGTGGCCACCGGGAACCAGCTACATGTAAAAAAAGTCTTTTTAGAGACCCTTACTTTGACAACCTGTAGTTTCGTAACTAAACAAGTAATCTGAAGCATCCTCATATTGTTGAATAGGTATTAACATGGACTGTAAATAGAGATTCTCAAATCATTTAGTTATTTATACTCGGTTCCGGAAATCCGGAACATCTGAAAAGTAAGTTTCTATCGCAGTTTTGTGTATGTAATTCACAGCGGTACTATTCGGTTGATGGATATTTTGAAATAAAATTTCTCTGTAATAAGGAACAAACTACCGGTGCACATCCTTTGAAAAACTCGGTCCAGTATGGTCCATGCGGAACCGGTTCTTGGAGACTCGGAAGGTAGCCAATCTGGACAATTGGATGAAATTACTCGGAATGATGCCTAAAAACCAAATGAATTGTGTCCAACTCATAAAGATTGATGATGTTTGAATGTATTTTGCCAAAAGAATGAATTGATGGTTATGCTGGTCCTTTTGGAGCACCGAAATGACCACCGGAGAACCCGTAATATGGGACCCCTAAGATTTAGCACCAAAACTAGGCATGCGACGGCTCAAGCTTCGTGATTTTGAATCCCTGTGACTCTTCTTATTCAATTATAGCGCCAACTCGAACGTCTTTTGATGGAAGATTGGCATCAAATGTCGTTCGAGCTGGCGCTTTTAAAAGTTTTGAACACAACAAAGCTATACAAAACATTGTACTTGAGATCTGCTGGATATAAATATCAAACAAGTCTGTATGTACCAAAGTTCACCATTTTGGCTCCTTTTTTGGTGTAATCGGAGATTTTCATGATTCACCTGATATTTTTGTTAAATCTTCGTATGATTTCGTTGTAAAGCTAGTAAAATCGTAAAGTTAATGAGTAACATTTTCAAAGCTTATTGAATTTATTTGTTTTATGGATTAGTATAGAATTCCGTACAACTCGAATAAAACTATGCTAAAACTGAACATTACAGCACTTATTGAGATCTCTAAGCAAAATTTTACGATCACACGATCAATCTTTCACAGGTAGATTTGTTGTGAATGAAACCTTTCGATGTTTGTATGAATTCATTTGCACTTTTTCTACCATCAATTTAAAAGGAAGTGTATATGCGTCAGCATTATTATTAATATTATTATCTTTATTTACGACATTTTCAGCCCTAGACTGGCTGCTAATCTGAGAATATTTGTCAGCAATTCTGTTTGTTTTACCATCGCAAACAAAAGCAATGTTCTGTCAACTCTCACAACAAACACATGGACAATAGTGTCAACATTGCATTGCTATTGCAATTGGGTTGGAATATTGGATTTATGAAATGTTATATTGCGCCTGTCCTTAGCACAAATGTGAACTTGTCAATTTTCTAGAATCTTTGATATAAGGTCGAAAGGGCGAAAGATCGAAGAGGATTAAAGAGGGGATAAAAGGTCAAAAATTTTCTTTCAAGAATGATTAAATTCCCCTTAATACAGATTACTTTCAACCTTTGGTCCTTTTGAACTTATGCATTTTTGACCATTTGCCTTGTCTTTCTTTTGTCTTTCGACTTATTGTCCTTTCGTCCGTCGATTGGTTGGTCCTAAACCAAGTCAGAGAGATGAATATTGCTCTCGAGTTACAAATAAAAATTAAAAAGAGGTTGCTTGACATACTTAGTTTTAAAAGCAATGCAAATTTCAACAAAAGAGAGGCAACTCGAAAATTTAAAAGTCGGCCTCGGCCCGTAAATTTTTAGGCTGTCTAGAATTATTATTATTATTATTATTATTATTATTTGTATATTTCATCCGACTTTTGAGTCTTAATGAATAAAATCTTAGAACTAGTTATAAATATATCGCAAAAGCCTTGTCTTGAATTTCTTGGTCGTAATATTAAAATCGAACAGATGAACAACTTCGTTAAAACACTCCATCATTGATCGCACTGGTTCTTGGGAAGCGTAGTCTCGTCGTCTGAATGGCAATCGAAGAAACTCGGGACGGCGAATGGCGTAGTTTGGAGTATTGAAGCTAATCATTTGAAGCAAGTTCGGCGCATCAATCTCCGCAGCTATTAGTTTAGCTACAAACAGAGCTTTAGCCCGTTTTCTTCTTTGCTCCAATGTGGTAGATTTAGTGGATCACTCCATGGCAAGTTTCGTAGTGCATATCTGATGAACCGTTTTTGAATGGATTCTATACGGGAAGCTACAGTGCTGTGGTAGGGATCCCAAACAATTGAAGCGGTTTCAAGGATTGGTCGAACAAGACTAACGTACAACGATTTGAGCGTGTACGGGTCTCTAAACTCTTTGCTCAATTTGCACATTAACCCTAATTGGCGACGTGCTTTGTCGATGATCTCTTCATGGTGATTCCTGAATGAAAGAGTGGAATCCAGACACACGCCAAGGTCTCGAATAATTTGAGTTCTGTTTAACAACTCTCCGTCGATAGTGTAGTCAAACGACACATGACTCATTTTTCGATGGAAGCTAACAACGAAGCACTTGGAAATACTAAGCTGCATCCTGTTGACACGACACCACGATACGAACTTGTTAAGGAGAGTTTGGAGCTTATGACAGTCTTCTTTACCATTTATCAGAACGTAAAGCTTCAAATCATCTGCATATACCAGGCAGAAGCCGTCTCCAATATGTATAATAGCGTCGTTCATAAACAGCGAGAACAAAAGCGGGCCCAAGTTGCTTCCTTGAGGAACACCAGAACTGCTCACAAACCATCGTGAAATAGAAGATCCTATTTTTACAGCCAGCTTCCTATCGCAGAGGTACGAACGAAGCCATTCAACAAAACTAGGCGAACATCCAAGCTTGCCCAACTTTGCAAGCAATATGTTGTGATCAACCTTGTCAAACGCTGCTTTCAGATCCGTGTAAATTGCATCTACCTGCCGGCCTTGTTCGATATTCCGTAGGCAAAACGAGACGAATTCACTCAAATTTGTTGATACACTTCTTCCTGGATAAAATCCATGCTGGCTCGTAGAGATATAATGTTTCGTCTGGCAATACATGTAATCCGACACAATAATCTCAAATAACTTTGAGCACGCGCAAAGCGACGTAATACCACGATAACACCGTACATCATTTTTACTGTCCTTTTTATGCACCGGAAACATAAACGATGCTTTCCAGCGTGTAGGGAAGGTACAGACTCTCAGTGAAAGATTGAAAAGATGAACTAGAGGCTCCAGTAATTCTTGACTGCATTTTTTCAGGATACACGAGGCAATTCCGTCAGGTCCAGGAAGATATTATGATTTCAACTTCTTCGTCGCTTTCTGCATTGCTTCAATTGAGACTTCGAATGTAGCTACTTCTACACATCCAGCAGGAGTCAATTCCATGGCAGCATCAGTGCTTCCAGAGTTCGAATCAAACATGGAACTAAAAAAAGAAGCGAACAATTCGCATTTGTCCAACGAAGTATTGGCACGTTTTTGATCCAGATACATTGAAGACGGCAAACCAGTTTCTTTGCGTTTGGATTTTACGAAGTTCCAAAAACATTTCGGATTGTGTTTTAAATTCTGTTCTGTGGAGGCAGTGTGTTCTTTGTACAATCTGCAATTCAAACTGCGGTATTGGCGACTCGCCAACTGAAATGCCAACTTGTTTGCTGCAGTGCGATTTTTGCGATACAATCTTTTTGCTGTGCTGCAACGCCTTTTCCAACGACGCAGCTCAGTGTTCGACCAAGCTGGCTTTTTCGGAGAACGTCGACGTGGAACGAAAATAGCAAAAGCGTTCTGAAGGATAGTCGCGAATCTTTCAACAGCTTCATTTATAGTCGGACATTCTATGACAACCGCCCAGTCCACTAGCGTCAAGTGTTGGCTCAACCCAATGAAGTCGGTTTTTCGGAAATTCAACGAATTGATGTCAAACTCGTCCTCGAAGGTATTTTGCGAGGTTTCGCAGTTTTCGATGGTACAAGAAAAAGGCTTGTGGCAAATGTCAATTGGAACCAGAGGATCGTCGACTTCCTCAATAGTCAAACCGTTCAACAATTCTTCACTAACGAATAACAAATCCAACGTGTTTCCGTAGCAGTTTTTTATGTAGTTCAATTGCCACATATTGTTTGAGCTCATTCCGTCTAGCAATGCCGCATTGGACTGCGTCAGAGAAGATGAAGTGACGTGATTTACGTTTCTTATCCATCGAAGACCTGGTCGATTGTAATCACCAAATACAGCAACTGCATCATGTTTAGGGATAACAGATTCCATGCTTGTAATATGGCGATTCGTCAATTGCACATCCAACGCTTTATCCGGAGGAATATATGCTGCTCCAATAGCAACACTACTTCTCTTCATTCTCAGGGACACCCACACATGCTCAAGTCCCTCGTCGTTAATCGGGATCAAATTGGACGGGATTGTGCGCTTCACTGCGATAAGAGTACCGCCGGAACGTTTCTTGGTGCTTGTTAGCGGTGTACGATCACCACGATAAACGACGTAATCATTACCAAACAGCATGCATGATGGAATCACTTCATCCAACCAGGTTTCAGTCAAAACGACCACATCGTAGAGCGAAGCAGTAACAGAAGTGTAGAAGTCCGTGATTTTTGTCCGTAGTCCTCTGACGTTTTGATAATAAATCGAGACCCCAGTGCCTTGTTCGTCGTCGTTGCAGATTTGAAGCATCGGTTCAGTAGTCATATCGTGGTCAACATCGTCACTACAGAACCGGACTGGTTCAGTCGGAAATTGGCTAGAAGCAATGGACGAATCAAGAATCGTTGATTGCATGACGGTATTGAACTTGCCTTCGAGATCGGGTTGGAAGTCCCTTACACCACGCCCACACGCAGGGCCGGGACGACTGCTAAACGCTGGCAGGAAAAACTCGACTGCGGTGGGGGGCTTCGGAACTTCCATAGAGCTAACATCGTTGCGTCCCAGTGGTGAAGTTTGAATTGTTGAACGAGATGAAGCTGATGCAGATAGGCTGGAATCGATGAACGGATCAGAAGTCATCGAGATCATTGAAAAATCGTACTTGCCTGCAATATCCATTTGGAAGCCCTTTACACCGCTCCCACACACAGAACCGGGACGACTGCTGAACGGTGGCTGGAATGGCTCGACTGTGGTGGGGGGTTCCAGGGCTTCCATAAGACCAACATCGATGCGTCCCAGTGGTAGCTTGATTTGCGATGACGGATAAGGGAGAATGGCGATTCCACGGTCTTCATAGTTCGAAATGCAACACGTTAAACAGGTGTCTGATTGATGTCCATGGGATTGGCCACCGTACGCCTGTAGTTTTTTGGTTGTTCCACGAACTCCCGAAATGTCAGTCCATTCAACCAAGTTGACGCCTGCAGTGCTTGCTCTTTCACCGACGGATCAAAGCCAATTTTGAAGGAAACAAACGACATGTTTGAAACATCTTTTCCTTTCGGCACTAAACGTACGACATCACACGGCGAAGAAAGATCCATACAGCGTGTCACAATCTTCTGTACATCATCGGTCGAGATCAGTGGTTGGAAACCAGACAGGTATAACCAGAACTTAGGTGGAGTTGGTACGGGCATAATAGTGTCGATGGACAGATCGCCAAGATCAATGTTCCTAGTGCCACGATCGGAATTCAAAGCAGTGGATTCATATTGCTCGGTTTCCATGCGAGGACGTTTCACACCCAATTTAGGCCATTTTCGAAAAGTAGGTGTAAGCAGCAGGTTTGTTTTGCTTCCACTCATTTGACCCATCGACAGCACGTCAACCTTCTTACTCAATTTACCAACGGCATCAGCGACCAACTGAACTTGGGATGTCAGATTATCCGAAGCATCACCATCAGCATGAGTTGAGTTTTGAGAGTCCAATTGGTCCTGTAGGTAGCGTTTTATACTCCGACCGTTCAGTTCAGATCGGCAGTCATTGCAAATGAACATCGCCTTTCCTTGCGATAGTATATCTCGATTGGCTAGATGATTGAATCCACAACACTGCTGACTAATGTGAAAAAAGGCATCACAGAAGCCACACCGTACGGGTTCAATATCATTCACCTCCAGTTTGCATTCTTTGCAATGTTTCTTTTCCATCGCCATTGCCCTTGGTTAGTCGGGAGATCGAGTGAAATTAATTCCGTGTTTTCAGCAATTTCACGGTCGATTTTTGGTTGTCCAATACACACAAATGGTTCACCTTTTCACGAAACGACAAATGTGATAAATTGAACAAAATTTAAACTACGTTTTCACGACGAAAAACATCAAAATAGCCGGCGACTAAGATACGTGACTGTTTACAACATATACACAGTGGGATTATAATCTACATGATACTGACACTAGATTTTTGCAACATTTTCATCTGAATCCGTTCAAACAGTTCACCTAACCAAAATTTATTAATTTACGTTGCATTTAAAATGATAATACAAACAACAAAATTTAAAAAAAATTGCACTAGACCCCCCGATGGATTATTTTCATTTTAGCAGCAAATGAAAGAGGAAGGTCTTGTCTTTCATTGGTCCGAATTTGAGACATGCCGATTTTTTTGTTATAAAGTTCCATAAAAAAGACACCGTGTCCTCTATATGATGCCACTAAGCTTGCTTTGTGTTCCAATGGAAATATGAGACATATCGCGTGAAGAAAAACCTTAGATTTATAAAAAAATGGCTTTTTCGCAAACTGTTTACTAGCTTGCGTACGAGGGGTCCACCAATTTGAAAAAAAAAACCCGAAAGGACCACCCCTTAGTTTTAACATATACTAGCGATCAGTGATATAAAATTGGAATTCTAACGATGGGGGCCGATGGCGGCCTGGTTTCAGCGAGAATTGTTCCTACGGTGGACATCCGGTAATAATAAAGTGTTCACTAAATTTCACAAAATTGTTCATTTTGCTCCGATGCTTTTTTACCAGCGTTGTTTCCGACCAAATTTTCATCTCGTTTTTCAGACATTTATTATGATTTTTCTCACCATGTATGAATGCACCACGTTGTACTGATTACGAACTTGGAAAGCAGCCTAAAGTAACTGAAAAATATTATCATTTTATGATCCTTAAATAAGTATTTGCTTAATGTGTCCATTATAAAATTATTAAACCAATACCCAAACTTGTTCAGCTGGCCCTTGCTGACCCGAAATACAACCTGCATACTCACGCTGCATCTGGATGTCGGCAATCTCCTGTGGACTCTTGACGGCCCGCAGGCTATTGCTGCTGTCCAACGGCGAACAGCTGTAGTTCTTAAACTCCCGGCACGGTTCCACGTCCCAGTTCATGCGGGTCTGTATGCTGATGGCCGCTGCCCTACAAATCGGATCGGAACACTCCGGTGGAGGGGCAGGCGTCGGGTGGCAATCATCGTCCTCTGTCACGTGGCAATCCTTGGGTAGCTGGGAGGGGGCTGCCGAGATGAGAAACAGGATGGGCGAAGCCACCAGGAGGGACGTTACCAGAAGTGTGGCAGCCGTAATGGCCATTTTGTGCACGGCCGAAGAACCCCGCAGCCAAATGCATGGTGCACAGCAAACCCATCCGACCGGATTCTTCAGTGAGGGTCGGCCTCCGTTGGCAGTGGCGGGATTGGACGAGGAGGAAGGTCCCGTTGAAGATGTTGGCCCTGCTGACGGTTGGGATGGGGCCGCTGTTAATAGTTGTAGAGCTCCCGTTGAGGCGACGGGAAAAAGTGCTGCCTTGGAGGCGCCTTGCTTGCCAGCCGTGGTGCTGGTTGTATTGTGTTGTGCCACAGTCTGGAAGAAGGAAAAGGAGGGAGCCCGGGTAAACCCGGAAAATGGAAGTTAGTTTAGGGCAGCTAAATTAATAAGCATTTAAAGAAGGGGAACACTATCTGTTTCATCGAAAAGAGATAGACATTAAAATAATTACAAAGAAATCTATATCATTAAAAATGGAGTGGTATTTATATAGGTTGGTTTGCTACTGACAAGAAAAGGAATCGCCTATCTCGATGCGTGGGAAATTTCTTCCAAGAAATGGTCCAGAAAATCACATTTTCCTGATCGCAGTATGGACCGATGCACGAGTTCACTTTTGAGCGGTGCCGTGTTATTTACGTGACCATGGCAACAAGTGAATTCGGCACCGCTTAAACGTCAAATTAGTGAACTCGTGCATTGCTCCATAGGCCTTTTCATGTGACAGATCCGTCTATGCATTTGTTTACATCGGTGGAGGACCGATGTTAACACGGGACTGTCATCTCCATAGAAGAACTGTCAAAGAGAATAGGCCTATGCAGTTGAGAAGAAATGTCATTTCAAATGGGGCTAGCCGGCTCTCTGTAGGAAATTTCTTGACCCATTCAATCAAGAAATTTCTTTACTTTTCTTGAGCGCAATAGCATACTTAGCTTATGCCACGAAATGGCTTGAGAAATGGACGAACGGATTGCCGTAGAATTTTCTCTGTTGAATTCGGCAATGTTTCACTTTGTATAGGAGTTTTCATAGCGTTTTTCAACAGCCTACTTGATGGCAAGACAAAGTTTGCCGGAACTATTAGATCACTAAAAAAAATATATTTTAGCGGGTTTTTGATTTTCTTTTTTTGCAAACGAACAATTTAAGCAATAAAAAAACAAAAACGCATTGAAATATTTTTTATAGTATATGTCAATTAAAAATAAGCAATACTAAGTTGTAAACTATATAAAACTGTAAAGTTGAAAATTATCACTATAGAATTTAAAATTAGCACTAAAACCTCAAAACTTGCTCAAAGTATGTCAAATGTTCCAAGAAAAAATGAAAATAAACACTAATCCAAATATTTACAAGGAGAGTATGAAACTGAGCACTTAAAAATTCTAAACACGTCAATGGAAAAATATGCACTAAAAATCAAAAATTTCTTCTCAAAATGTTAAAAACTTATTGCTATTTTTTAGATTTCAAAAGCGATTTCTTATTTTCTTTGAAAAATTTCTAATACTACAGTGCTTATTGTCAGCTTTGTCTTGCAAAATTTTCAATTCCTATAGGAAGTATGCACTTCAACAGAAAAGTAAACGCCTATCTCGATGCGTGAGAAATTTCTTGCAAGAAATGCTCAAGAAAAGCTTTTTTCTTTGATCACAGTACGCAGTTGAAAAGAAATGTCAATTCAAATGGAACTCGTTGTAGAAAATTTCTTGACCATTTCTGCCGCAGAATTTTTTACTTTTCTTGAGTGGAACAGCATACCTAGCTTTAAGGTGGAACACTCATTCTACAACTCAAAATCAATATGGCGTCAAAATCTAAGATGGCCGCCAGATTTTTTTCACTTAAATTAATATACTTATCCTTCAATCGACTTGAAAAAAACACCATCTGAAAGCTGATTTTTTATGCGAAAAAATGATACCGTACACCCCTGTTAATTTGAACGGTACCTCATGCAAACCATCAGGGTTCATTTTTAATTTGAACATCTAGTCACCCTAAAAACATGTTTCTGGATACCTTTTTCACTGTTTTGTTTTGATTCTGCGTTCCGTTCCATAGCGTTCCATTTCACTTCACTCCGTTCCATGAGCTAAATGACGTTTGTACCATTTTTAATCTGAACGATGTGCAAATTAGCGGGGTACAGATTAAAAAGTGTTCAGATTAAATGTGGTCAAACCAAAGGGGGTACCCGGTATTTGCATTGATTGCCATAAATGTGAAAATTGTGGAACATGATTTAGAAAATAGTTCATTTCTCAGGGTAAATAACATTGCTCGACTATTTTTTGTAGCCTATCTCACTTCGTTTTTTTCAGTTTTCTGATGGTGATCTCAGAATTCATAACGAGAGTGCGGTAATGGTAAAAAACGGGTTTTCAGACTAAATTCAAGATGGCGGCCAATTCCAAAATGACCGCCAAAATTTGTTCAACTTCAAATGAAAGCTTTTTCCTTCCTCAATAAGATTTGCCATACATTCTTAGGGAAATATGACACATATCACGTGAAGAAATACTTAAGATTTATCAAAAAATGGGCTTTTTTGCAAACTGTTCAGCTAACTGGCATACGAGGGGCACGGTGTGTTTCGTAGAACAAGTTTATTACAAAAAAATAGGTAAGTCTGAAATTTCTCCACAATAAAGTCTAGGTTTCTCGCGTTCATTTGCTGCTAAAACCAAAATAATCGGTCGGGGGGTCCAGAGTAATTTTTTTTTTGTTTGATTTCGAGAGACTTGCACATATGTTTGAATTTGCCTATCTATGTGTTTATGTACATTAGGGCGGTTCAAAATTAAAAAAATGTTTGAGAATTCAATCTCACATATGTTCCTTACTATCCTTACTATAAAAATAGTGTTCTGTAAAATTCGCAGCTTTCTAGGTGGTGATTTAAGGTGGCCCAAAGACAATGTAGGTTTATACGGAAATTACTTTGAAGAATTTTTGAGGTATGTTCCAAACACGCTTGTACTGTAATGTAAGTACAAACTTATTATCCCATTATAAAAGCTCATTCTTCAAACCATAATAAAGAAATTTGCTGAAGAGAGAAATTCAATTCGACAGTTAGCAGAAGAGATATTCATGAGTTTGTTTGCTATTATTTAGCTTAACCCCTCTACCGGCAGCTTCATTTTTTCAGCACAAAAATATATTTGAATCGCGATAACTTTTTTGTTTCTCTATATTTTTCCACCATTTTTTCACAACTTCTCTTCTACTTTTGGAATCTATGTCGGTATTGACCATTGGTCAACTGGTTTTAAAAATATTTCGGTGTTCCTTGGGGGACCGACACTTTCCATATAAAATTTCAATATGATGTTTTAAGAAGTTTTCAAGATCTCGTTACGGCTAGAGTGGTACCAAAAACATAAAAGCTCATTGCTCAAAAACAGTTACACCAATTTGTTTAATTTCTTCACAATAGACTTTCATTAAAGTTTAGTTTTGAAAAGCGAATAACCGAATATGAGAAAAAATCTGTAGCCAGAGATAATTACGAGAGTTATGGCTATGCGTCGGTCCCCAAGGAATTTTGGAATATCTCCGAATATAGATGACCAATGCTCAAAACCGATACTGATTCTGAAAATAAGAGAGTTTTTTGAGAAGTTGTGGAAATTTTTTTCAAAAATATTGAGAAACAAAAAAGTTATCGCGATTTGAATATTTTGAAAAAATGAAGCTGCCGGTAGAGGAGTTAATATGGGGTTATGGTACTGCAAACAAGTACAAAAATCCCAAACCCATTTTAGCCTCATGATGTTAGTTTCTGATCTTTTCATAAGCTCTGTGTCATTAAGAAAATAACATAAAAAATATAAGATTTGAAACTTCTCAAATACGATCCAAATTAGCGTATTTTTTAGCACCATGGAGCAAGTATATTACATGCCTTATAACAAGGTTTATCACATGCTAAGCCCTCTACTAGTTAATTCGAATAACTGAAATTGTGTTGTTTGAAAGGCGAATAAGTCACTTTTGTATCTAGGGGTCATGCACAAATTACGTCACGCTCCAAGGGGGGGGGGTTAAGCCATGCGTGACAAGCCTTATAAAATTATCGGAGGACTCATACAGAAAGTGTGACAAAAGGGGGGGGTCGAAAAATTTGAATTTTAGCATGACATAATTTGTGTACCATCCCCTACGAATAAAAAGAGAAATCTCGCATAATTTATAATCTCGTCCTAAAAGCCATAGCTTGTTATTACTGAGCAAACGAATGGATTTACACTTTATTTCACAATGCTACGACGAAGAGAAGATCCTCCTCTGTCTCCCAGCGGTGACAGTTTTTATTTTGGTCCGATTATCTGCTTAATAACAACGAGCTACACACTCGATTATAAATGGTTTTAAGGGTGAATATACATAGAAGCCAAACCTCGAATTTTCAAAAGCACAAGTCTAGAGAAGCAGACAACCGGTAACTCACTGGTCACTCGCTGGTGGCGACTAATCAATAAAATGTTCAACGCAAAAGGTTGTCAGGTTCTCAAGATACAAATCTACAAACAAGCTCTTGAAAATTCGAGGTTTGATATCGAAGCATCATCACCTATTAAAAATATTTCCTAATAAGTTCTTACATCATTATCACCAATTTAAGTACGATTTTCAAGGTTTTTCGTGGACAATAACTAAAATGACGTTTGAGACAGTTTTACAATTATGCGTATATCATATGTCATATATGCTTATTACAGCTCTTTTGAGCAAGAACAACTTTACCTTCCAAGCCAAGGTGTTCAAATGGTTTGATCTTGCAGTTTGTCCCGTATCTATGTTCAACGCAATGTGTGTCGGTACAAAAACACATATCCATGAATACTTCACACAAAATAAAAAAAATGTTCTGGACCCCCCGACCGATTATTTTGATTTTGGTCGCAAATGAAAGAGCAAAGTCTAAATGTTTTTAGTTCGAAATTTCAGACTTACCTATTTTTTTGTAATAAAGTTACTCTACAAATACACCGTGAGGGGTCCATCAATTTGAAAAAACAGAAACGACCACCCTCTGGCATAACGATCAGTGACATAAAATTGGAATTCTAACGATGTGTACCCATGGCAGTCTGGTTTTAGCGAGAATTGCTCAAATACTCAATTATTACTTGTTTCGAATTATTTTATTAGCTATGTTTGGATAAATTATTGATGGTTATCCTTTTCCTATGTCATGATAATATTGTCCCCGTTAGTTTAAAGCATTCAGCCGTTGTCACTAATTGGATTGTAAAACAGAACGGGAATAAATATGCTTGTTAGGTATTTGTGTTTTTCTTCCGTGGCTCTCAAAAGAATTCATGAGCGCTGACACTTAGAATGCGGAAGAATGTAGAATAAATCATTGTTATAAGAGTGGCATGCTCTTGAACTTGTCCCTTAAGCTGAGTAGCGCAGCACATTTTGAGCTTGAACCTAATTGGCTATATTCAAACACTGAACCAACGCTGTTCAATGTAACTAATATCACACAGTTTTGACAAATGAATATTGCAATCTATTTCCATTTCTTATGGAAAATTTTATTCGAAAAATATTAGTTGCAGTGACCAATTATGAATCATTATCAGTTGAGCTTAACCCTTTAAAACTCTCTACGGCTCGTTCAAACGGCAATAAATTAAACCAAACTTTGTAGTGAATTTTGTTTTCTAATTTAAAATATTGACACTTAAAAAAATACATTGAAGCTAACAGATAGTATCGTGGTAACATAAAACTAATTGTTTCGTAGAGGAACGAAACCGTTTCCAATCCTAGCCTTCCGCGAAAAATCGATTATTTCGACATCAGTTTTCGTAGAATATGGCGATGGCATTTTAATAGAAGATCATAACCAATGATTCTATTTTTGTGCCTATTTCTCGCAATCGCTCGAAATAACTCTACTTCATCATTTACGAATTCTGTCATAAATTACTAAAACCAATCCATCGATTGTCACCTAGTCATTAAGAATTCACGCATCATCAACAGTACCAGTTCTCCAGTTCTGCTCCACCCCCATCAAGTGAAGTGGCAGCCACGTTGCTTTTCAAACCGTTGCACTATGGGACAGGGACGCAATCTGGCGGGACAAAATTAATAACTCGGTAACGAAGCGTTCCCGGTATTTGGTGTCTTTGGCAAAGTTTTTTGTCACAACGAGGACCATCTACTGACATAAACGGATAGTTCGTAAATCGTCCGCATAGGTGGCGCAACAATCTAACTTTTTACTGTGACGTTCTAGAGACTTGGTATGTTCGGCAAAGTTGTTCGTTTTGATAAAATAAACAACTCTCTCGAAGACGTCAAAATTCCACAGCCTACTGTTTTCGAGTTATTGGCGAAATAAGAGAAAATTAGTGAAAAAACGTTTTTTTCACCGAATTTGACATTTTTCCTAAGAACCATGTCATATAATATTTTTTGCTGATAAATATATAAGAAACCTAAGCTCTGGTGGAAAAATTTTAATAATACGACGCATAAATATTAGGAAATAATGAAAAAAAACTGAAAAATAGAGCATATTTTGAACCTTAATATCTCCAAAAGCGCAAAAAATCGCAAGCTTAAATTTTCAGGCAACATAGAGCAATACTTGATGAAACGAATGTCAAAATTCCAGAGAGGTATATTTTGGTGTTTTTGAGATCTATCATTTTTTTAAATGATTATATTTCTCCAATACAGTTAATTTCCATGAGGAATCTGAAGGGATGGTCGACTTCAAGAAATAACGAGTCGTGGAAGAAAAACTTTTAGAAAACTGTTTAAAAAAGCCATCATAGTAGCCATTAAATTCAGTTTAAAAGCAGTTCCTTGAGTTGATATCGAGTAATGTAGATGAAAGTGTAGATTAAAACTGGGTACATAATTGTTTTTCTTCAATAATTCAAATGATATATTATTTGAAAGCATTAATTACAAATTTTAATGTAGATGTGTTTTGCTTGAATGAAACATGGTTAGGAACATCAAAATTTTTCCGTATTCCACAATTTAACTTAATAAGGAAAGATAGGGATTCATCATTTGGAGGAGTATTAATTGGTGTTCGTGAAAATATTGAATTCAAACATTTAGTTTTGTCTTTTCAATCACAAATAGAATACGTTGCTGTATCTATTAGAAAAGGAAAATGTGAGTTTTCTATTGTTTGTTTTTATATTCCTTCAAATGCAAGTTTTTCGTTGTCTCAAATAAAATGTATTTTGAATGAAATTCCTCCTCCATTTTATGTATTGGGCGATTTCAACGCACACAATTTTGCCTGGGGTAGTGAAAAAACGGATGGTAGGGGTTCTCTAATTATGGATTTGATTGATGATTTTAATTTAAATATTCTTAATGATGGATCGATTACTAGGGTTGCTGTGCCTCCCAATAATCATTCATGTGTTGATTTATCCCTTTGTTCAAATAATTTATCAATGCAATCTTCTTGGAAAATTATTGATGATCCAAATGGTAGTGATCATTTGCCTATTTTAATTGAAATTCAAACATCTAAATACAATAATATATTAAAAGAACCATGTGTTCCTGATCTCTGTAGAAATGTCAATTGGACCAAATTTTCTGACCTTATATCTGATTCATTGATAAATACAGTTAATTCTGATTCACCAATTGAAAACTATAATACTTTTTCAAAGTTATTGAATAACTGTTTACGGAATTCACAGTACAGGAAATTAGTGTCTGGTACTGTAAAGAAAAATCTTCCTTCTTTTTGGTGGGATGATGAGTGTTCCATTTCTTTAAAGAATAAATCAGATGCTTTCAAATTATTTCGCAGATCTGGTTCCAGAAATCATTATTTATTATATTGTAAAGCTGAAGCTCAGTTTACAAGAATAACAAAATTTAAAAAGAGAAACTATTGGAAAAATTTTGTTGAAAATCTTGACAGAGAGACTTCTTTATCGAAGTTATGGTCTGTAGCTCGTAATTTAAGGAATTATAAATCGTCTCTTCCCACTGTTTTGGAATATTCGGAAAAATGGATAGATGATTTTTCTTCAAAAATATGTCCTGATTTTGTACCTCCTCCAATACATTTCAAGACAAATTCTTTGAATTATTTTCCGGAACTTTGCAATCCTTTTTCGTTGGATGAATTTAATATGGCGTTATCAATTACTAAAAATACTGCTCCTGGAATTGATAATATTAAATTTATTGTATTAAAGAATTTGCCAGATGAATGAAAACTTCATTTACTTTCAATTTATAATTCTTTCTTATATCAGAACATTGTACCTCTTGAATGGCGTTCTATTAAAGTTATTAGTATTGTGAAGCCTGGTAGAGATCCTTCATTTGCAGATAGTAGAAGACCAATTAGTTTGCTGTCATGTTTTCGTAAACTGTTTGAACGAATGATTTTAAACCGCCTTGAATTATGGGCTGAAGATAACAAAATTTTTCCATCTTCTCAATTTGGTTTTAGAAGAGGTCGTGGTACCCGTGATTGTGTTTCACTTTTGGCTTCACAAATTCAACTTTCCTTCAATAAAAAGCAGGATGTTGTTTCAACTTTCTTCGATGTTTCTGGAGCATATGATTCTGTTTTAATTAATTTATTGTTCAATAAAATGAACAATTTAAAAATTCCAAATTTGATTTCAAATTTTTTATGTAATTTGTTTTCTTTCAAAATTCTGATTTTTTTCCATGATGGTTGTTCCAAAACTATCCGTTATAGTTATTTTGGCCTTCCACAAGGGTCTTGTTTAAGTCCTTTTTTGTACAATTTATTCACAAGTGACATTGCTTCCATTATTCCTAATGGTTGTTACTTACTACAATTTGCTGATGATAATGTGATTTCTATTAGTGGCAAAAATAGAGAGATCATTAGACATTTTATGCAATGTGCCTTAGATAATATTGATATGTGGGCACATGAAAATGGTTTTTCTTTTTCTGTTCAAAAAACAAAATATATTGTTTTTACACGAAAATATTCTTCCTCAAATATAAATTTATATCTTAATGGACTTGAAATTGAAGAAGTTGATATTTACAAATATCTTGGTATATGGTTTGATTCTAAATTGAATTGGAACACTCACATCAAATATATTCAAAAAGTTTGTGCAAAACGAATAAATTTTCTACGAACAATCACTGGTACTTGGTGGGGAGTAAATCCTTCTGATTTAATAACACTTTACAAAACTACTATTCGTTCAGTTATGGAATAAGGTTGTTTTACATTTGGTAGTGCTGCACAAACATATTTTGTCAAACTTGAAAAGATACAATTTCGTTGCTTGAGGATTTGTTTAAAACTTATGAATTCAACTCATACTCAATCAATTGAAGTTTTGGCAGGTGTTATTCCACTTAAAATTCGTTTCCAAGAATTGAACTGTAAATTTATGATGAATTGTTTTTCTAACAATCATCCGATTATAAATATTTTAAGCTCTTTATTTGAAATTAATCCCACGAGCAAAATATTAGACTCCTTTAATCATTGTTCTGTTGAAAATATTGTTTCAATTCCTTGGAATGCATTTCATAATTCATACTTATCAACCATTAATTGACTTGTCTCTATTTTATGAATTGAAACAAGTTCCAAAAATTCAACATTCTAATATTTCTAAATTTTTATTCGAGCGGAAATTTAATGGAATCACTCCTGCACAATTTTATTATACAGATGGTTCTTTGATTCATGATAATGCTGGCTTCGGTGTGTACAATTTATTTTCGGCTCATTTTTTTAAATTACAATCTCCCTGTTCTATTTTCATAGCAGAGCTGATTGCCTTATATTTTGCATGCATCTTGATCAAAGATTGTACTCCAAATATATATATAATGTTTGTTCTGACAGTTTGAGTTGTCTTCATGCATTGAATACAATCAATTTTAATTTTAAAACTCATCATATCATTTTTATGATTAAAAAAATACTATTTGATCTCAACTCTCAAGGATTCGTCATAAAATTCGTATGGGTCCCAGCTCATTGTAATATTTATGGAAATGAACAGGCTGATTCTTTAGCTAAATTAGGTGTGAATCGTGGCGTAATTTTCAATCGCGATATTTCGCCTTCTGAATATTATTCAAAATTTTAAAAAAATGTCTCTTTCCAATTGGCAAAATTGTTGGAACTCTGGTGATAAAGGGCGTTGGTGTCATTCGATTTGTCCTAAAGTAAGTCACTTTCCATGGTTTAATAATATGTCAGGTAGTAGAAATTTTATTTGCTCATTTTCGAGGTTAATGTCAAATCATTACATTTGCAACAGGCATTTGTATCGTATCAACATTACAGATTCCAATTTGTGCGACTGTGGAAAATCCTATGAAGACATTGATCATATAGTATTTCATTGCGACAAATATATTTTTCCAAGAAACAAATTATTGAACAGCATAACTAATTTTGGTCTCTCAGTTCCTGTGTCTGTGCGTGACATACTAGGTGCAAAATGCTATCCAATTTTAAAATTATTGTTCCATTTCTTGAATGAAATCTCATATTTTGTTTGATACTTCGTTGTTGCTTTTTTCTTTTCAATTTATTTTCAGATATCAATGAGGTTGTTGTTCGTTCCCCGACTGGTTTTTATTCGACTGAATTGATGCCCTTATTCCATACCTAATTGACGTCCCTTTCAAGACAATGGCTCTGTTATGGTTCGTTACCGTGTGAGCCTTTAGATTTAAGTGTGTTTTATAACGTTTTGTGAAAAGATAAAGAGGTTTTGTGCCTCTTTGAGAAAGATTTCCAAAAAGAAATCACTCAAAGGGGTTTTTCCCTCTTTCAAAATTTTTGATTAAAAATAAATAATAATAATAATAATTCAAATGATATAGTATGCCATGAAAGACTTGATCATGTGTCAGTTAATTGTTGTCATCATGGTTTGAGATGAGCAATTTATTTTGTGAATGTGTTACTTTTAACACGGAAAATCAAATTTTAAAGCATATTCATGTCGATATCTCTAAATACTAAAATTTCAGAGCGCACAATCTCTTGTCCGGAGCTTGTAGATTTGTTTTAAAGCGGAAAGAGCGTTGATTCTTGGCTGTTTCGAAACAGAGGATACAGATCAAAGGTATCAATTTGGAGATTCCTTCGATTTTGAGAACTGTTAGGTTGTTTAACCTTAAATATGTGTTTAATCACCGGATTTGCTTAAATTTTGAGCTTCCGCAAAACTGTGACAACGAATTCGAGATGAAATCCAAAGCCAGCTTGTACTGTGAGCAGGTATAAAAATTTCATGAAATAATAAAATATATTTTTCCGATAATTTAAACATACACTTAAATATTTGCCATGACAATATTGATCGCGTAATGGAAAGGAAACCGTAAAAAAATTAAAAAAATCTCAAAAACACCAAAATATACCTCTCTGGAAATTTGACATCCGTTTCATCAAGTATTGCTCTATGTTGCCTGAAAATTTGAGCTTGCGATTTTTTGCGCTTTTGGAGATATAAAGGTTTAAAAATTGCTCTATTTTTTCAAGTTTTTTCATAATTTCTTAGGTTTTATGCGTCGTATTATTATTTTTTTCACCAGAGCTTGCGTTCATTGTATATTTATCAGCAAAAAATATTATATGACATGGTTCTTAGGAAAAATGTCAAATTCGGTGAAAAAAACGTTTTTTCACTAATTTTCTCTTATTTCGCCAATAACTCGAAAACAGTAGGCTGTGGAATTTTGACGTCTTCGAGAGAGTTGTTTATTTTATCAAAATGAACAACTTTGCCGAACATATAAAGTCTCTAGAACGTCAAAGTAAAAAGTTAGATTGTGGCGGCACCTATGCGGACGATTTACGAACTATCCGTTTATGTCAGTAGATGGTCCTTGTTGTTACAAAAAACTTTGCCGAAGACACCAAATACCGGGAACGCTTCGTTACCGAGTTATTAATTTTGTCCCGCCAGATTGCGTCCCTGGGCCATAATGCGTTGTTATCAGAAAAAAAAATCATCAAATCTGTGCTCACAATTCGTTTATAGACCGATTTATTTATTTATTTCGTCAATCAATAGTAGACTACACGTTTGCTTAAATTCTATGTTGTATTATATCTTAAGAAATTAGAATATTGTCTAAGCTTTGTTCGCGACATGGTCAGATCAATTTCTGTGCAATGCTGATTATAAAGAGACATCATTCGATTCATTGGGCCGAATTTTGCATAGTTAGTTCGATGATTATTTGATGCAAACAAATTCCGATTTTTTAACTGTCTAGCGGGCGTGTAGATATTCAAACAAGATAAAAGATTAGTGTAATCAAACGCTGCGATACAATATCATTGACAAATGAAATCATGGCTATTTCGCGACTCTCATTCAAGGTTAAAATATAGATAAGCATGCATCGAGCCTCGTATGATAGCAGTGGAAACGTTGTCCAGCCTCATTTGCGTAAGGCCATGTGTTTTTATATGCGGAGACCACACAATACTACAATTTTCTAGAACTGATCTTACATAAGCAATGTACAAGATTTTAATCGTATATGGATCCCGAAAATTGTGGCTTAAATGCTTAATAAAGCTCATATTGGTTGCTTGATGGATAATCGTATTATAGTGATCAGTAAAGGTAAGTTTAGAATCTAATATGACACCTACATCTCTAATCTTATCGCACTTTTGAACAATTTGATTTCCTAAAGAGACAGTAATCTGTGATGAATTCCGTTTTCTGATTTATGTGATTAAATTACATTTTTTGACGTTTAATTGAAGTAAGCTTTTGCTACACCATTTATCAAATATACTTATTTCATTCAGATAAATATCGCTATCTTTGTTGCTATTGATTTCCATATAAAGTTCCATATCGTCGGCATTAATCCGAATTTTAAGATGTTTAAGCACATATGAAATATCGTTGACAAATAATATAAATAACAATGGACCTAAATGCGAACCTTGGGGAACTCCTGATGTAACGTGAACAGGTTTAGACATTTTTCCTCAAATCTAACTATTTGTTGGCGATCTGTTAAATAAGATTCAATCCAGTTGAGGAGTCTCATCTCAATTCCCATTTAATTGAGCTTGAAAATCAACAGGCTCAGTCTAGTCTGTCAAATGCCTTGCTAAAATCGGTGTAAAGTGGTTCGAAGTGGTTACCTCTATCCATTGCATTCAAAGTGTAATTTACAAGTTACAAGAGTTTCCCATAGCTATCGATTTCAATGGTTTATAGTTGGTACCATGGACTTAGCCAGGATTTCCATCAGGAAAGGGTAAGCGATTTCAAAAAATTATTCATGAATTTTCACAATCTCGGCACCCTTTTTGTTTGAAACGTTTCAAGAATGTCTTCCCTCCTTTTGCTTTCATAGTGAGCCATTCACCGCCTTGGAAAATTACAGATTGAAAAATTTTGAAAACTCGAATGATAAGGAATTATATTGACAGGAAACTGCAGTCTTGTTAGTTATTTAAAATTCAGTAAACTCTCCATAGCTCGATATTGAAGGGACCATCGAGTTAGAGAGGTATCGAGTTACCTTGATGGCTACAGCGTAGCGTCACGCCATTGCCGGGCGTATTGTAGAGCTCCATCTTCGTCGGTCTTGGGCGAAACTTCTGCAGTTGCCCCGAACGTTTAGGGTCGCCATGTCCTCTTCCACTGCGTACAGCCAGCGTATTCGTGGTCTTCCCCGAAGCCGCCGACCTCTACCTGGTTCCCTTCTGAATATTATTTTCGCAATTCTTTCTTCCGACATTCACACTAAGCGACCAGCCCACTGAAGTCTACCGTATTTACACGCTTGATAATATTCGCATCTTTGTACACTTGATACAACTCGTGATTCATGCGTCTGCGCCACACACCATTTTCGAGTTTCCCACCGAGTATTGTCCGCAGCACTTTACGCTCGAAAACACCGAGAGCTTTCCGGTCTGACTCTTTCAACGTCCACGCTTCGTGCCCGTAGAGAGCCACCGGAAGAATCAATGTTTTATACAGGGCGAATTTTGTTTCCGTTTGCAAGCTGCGTAAAAGGCCCTATTCGCAGCCATAACACGTCTTTTCACTTCGCGGGAAACGTCGTTGTCACATGTCACAAGTGTTCCAAGGTAAACAAATTCTTCAACAACTTCAAACACATCCCCGTCAAACACTACCTCAGCACCTACACCACCATGCCTGACTCTATCTCTACCTGCAACCATGTACTTCGTTTTGGTAGAATTAATGGTCAGGCCTATCCTCGCTGTCTCCCTCTTCAGAGGCACGAAGGCCTCTTCCACTGACCTGCGATCGATCCCAATTAGATCTATATCGTCCGCAAAGCCAAGGAGCATGTGCGACCTTGTGATAATAGTGCAATTTCTCTGCACGCCAGATCTCCTAATAGCATCCTCGAGTGCAATGTTAAACAGTAAATTCGAAAGTGCGTCTCCCTGCTTCAATCCATCTAACGTCACGAACGAGGTTGACACCTCGTCTGCGATTCGAACACTTGATATCGAACCATCCAGCGTAGCACGTATCAGCCTAATTAGTTTCGCCGGAAAACCATTTTCAGACATTATCTGCCAAAGCTCTTTAATGAATGTTCGAATCCTCTGAGCAGAATCTCATTTCTTTTCACTGAGTCGTACGCCGCCTTAAAATCAATAAACAGATGGTTAGTCTGCAAGTTATACTCCCGGAATTTGTCTAGGATCATTCGCAAGCTAAACATCTGGTCCGTTGTCGAAAGGCCCTCACAAAAAACAGCTTGGTATTCGGCGACGAAGGACTCTTTGAGCGGTCTCAGTCTGTTAAACAGGATGCGCGACAGAATTTTGTACGTCGAATTCAGCAGGGTAATTCCTTTGTAATTGGCACACTCCAGTCTGTGCCCTTTCTTGTAGATAGGGCGGATGAGGCCATCCAACCAGCCGGTGGGCAATTCTTCGTCCTCCCATACTTTCAGCAGTACTCGATGGATCGGCTGATAGCCTTATTAACCTCTCCTATGGTTGGTGGGTTCACAGCTTGATCGTCATCATCTATGTTCATCCTGTTCCTCGCTACATTTCCATTCTCACCGTTCAACAATTGCTGAAAGTGCTCCTTCCACCTGGCAGCCACCGCCGTTTTTATCGGTCAGCAAAATCCCTTCTCGATCATTGCACATTGTAGGCACTGGTACGGTATTGTGCCGCGCACCATTAACCGTTGCATAGAATCTCCGCATATCATTCCGAATCATGCTTTCTTGAGCGTCAGCTACCACACTTTCTTCGTGCTGCCTTTTCTTTATGCGGTGGATTCGCTTTTCTTCTGCTCTCGCTGCCCTGTACCGCTCTCTGTTCTGTCGGGTACCGACCACAAGCATACGGCTTCTGGCGACATTCTTCATGCCTGTCGCCCTCTGGCACTCTTCATCGAACCAGCCGTTTCGTCTTCGTCGTTGACCAGTGCCGATCACTTCCCGCGCCGTTGTTGTCACAGCTTCGTGGATAGGGTCCCACAGGCTGTCGACGCCTCCAGCAACGTTGATTCTTCCCAACTGCTCGTCTAGTTGCTGATGGTATTGCGCAGCTACCCCATCAGTCGACAAGCGTTGTATATTGAAGCGCAGCGTTCTGTTTGTTGTGGAACTCGAGACGCTGGATAACCGCGCCCGAATTTTAGCTACAACGAGATAATGATCTGAGTCGATATTAGGGCCTCGGAAGGTCCTGACATCAATGACATCTGAGAAATGTCGCCCATCAAACAGCACGTGGTCTATTTGGGAGCAGGCATCTCCACTCGGGTGTCGCCAGGTGTGTTTGCGGATATTCTTTCGTGCGAAGTAAGTACTGCTGATTGCCATCCCTCTAGCAGCAGCGAAGGTCATTAGCCGCAGGCCATTATCATTGGTAACGGAATGAAGGCCTTCCGTTCCAATGACGGGTCGGAAGAAATCTTCTTTCCCGATCCGCGCATTTGCGTCGCCGATGACTATCTTGACATCTTGTTTTGGGCACTCTCCGTAGGCCTTATCCAGGCTCTCATAGAACTCATCCTTCATGTCATCGGGCTTATCGTTCGTTGGCGCATATATGCTGATCAGGCTGTAGTTGAAGAACTTGCCCCTCATTCGCAACACACAGATTCGGTCGCTTACCGGTTTCCACCGAATAATTCGCTTCATCTGCTTCCCAATCACTATGAAGCCAACTCCACGTTCTGCTCTGTCGCCACCGCTGTAGTCGATGTGGTACTTGAATGAAGTGTTGGCGATGGGGTCCACCGCTCGGAATTCGCGTTCTCCGGTTCTCTGCCAGCGTATTTTCTGGATAGCTGCCACGTTCACGCAAACATTCCGCAGTTCACGAGCCAGGAGCCCAACACGCGCGGGTTCATTCAAAGTTCTCACGCTCCAAGATCCAACTTTCCAATCCTTCCTTGGTTGGTGAAGAGTCTTCGATAGGCCACCTAACCAGGGTTGCGCTACCTACATCGTGCTAGAGGGGCTGCCTCCTCGGTGCTGACACGATACAGCATTGTCCGCTTGTTCTTTACATGATGACCACGGTCATAGCCATCACAACCATCCACCTTTATCAGAGCTTTGTACCTGTAGCTCTGATTCTCAATAGTTTCAAGTTCTTTCGGACATGCTACTATGGTGAGCCGTCATGCGCTAGCGGTGCACAATGGTCGGGCTCCATATAAAGGGGCGGCCAAAACTACCAAAAACTATTTTGAAATTTTTATGATTTTTTAATTTTAAAATATACCTCATGTGTTATATTATAATGATCCTATATTGAAATTTAACTAAAACTTAAATTTCTATGACTTTTATGACGGCAAACCGGCTGAAGTCAAAAAATTGAAAAAAATAACAATAAAAAAAAGCACAAAATTTATAATTTCGGAATGCAATATTTTCCCAAAGTTACCCACTATCTGAAAGCTTATGGTTCAACACTTTTATCGAGCATGAGGATGGAAAACAATATTTGGTTGAAGTTGTAATACTATTCAATATTACACTTTAGTAATTTTGATGATTTTGAACATGAAAAACAACTCTTGTCGCGTCATGTCGCCGCCATTTCGAATACTGCACATCAAAAAGCATCCTTAGATCTTACAAAAAACCTTTAAAATTTTTGCAGAAATTTGCTGATTTGCAAGTTAGAGCCATTTGAATAATTCAATATTTTACATATATTTTGACGATATTTTTCATACAAAGATTATTTAAAATATATTTAACCACTATTCATTCACATTTTGATCAAATTCGATCATTTATAAACAAAATTTGTACTTTCAGCCCAGTTTGATAACAATTTTAATTTAAAAAAAAATCTTTTTTTAAGTTACGTAATTTGTGAATAACCCCTTCTGAAACAACAAAAACGTCAAATAACATATTCAGATTACATATTTCTTCGATTAAGGCGATAAAAATAGTTTTGGCCAAACTTCACTTTTTTCCGACCATTGTGCGGTGTTAAGGTATCGAGTTACAGAACACAAAACCAGTGCAACTACGATCCAAGGAACCACCCAACTAACAATTCAGAGCCACAAACAAGCATGCATGTTTAATTATTGTTCAATAATGGTAATGACAGCTGAATAAAAATATTGCTCCATAAAGAGCTGAGAAGGTGCTTTTTTAACACAAACTTAGGTCAATGTTCAACGTTGTGCTTTAGAATGAACAAAAGTTGAATTGCCACTTATTAAACGTTTCCAAAGATTCTCATTCGACTAGTCAAGATTAAATTAATTAACTCATTACGCGTGGTAAAGATGGACAAATTATGGGTGAAATTATGAAAAAATCCACGTGCTCGGCTGGGATTTGAACCCAGGACTCTTGTATGCTAGACGAGCGCTTTACCAACTAAGCTACCGAGCCACTTGATGACCCAATAACTGAGTTGGTTACAAGTTTAGAATTCAAATTCCTACATTCAAATCAGCCAAGTGGCTCGGTAGCTTAGTTGGTAAAGCGCTCGTCTAGCATACAAGAGTCGTGGGTTCAAATCCCAGCCGAGCACGTGGATTTTTTTCATAATTTCATCCATAATTAGTCCATCTTTACCACGCGTAATGAGTTAATTAATTTAATAACCATGCGGATTGGATTATCGAACAGCTCAATATAAGCGTCAATTTATATTAGAGTGTTACTGCCTCTCTGTAGTAGTCATGTCGTCACTTGAGTGAGAACGACACGTTGATAGCCTTCCTACATCTTTACTCTTCCACAATACAGTTGTTGTAGAAGCGATGTAGGTACGATAGGCAAACAGTTTCAACACTAAATAAATCGCACTCGCTCTTCTTCGCTCATGAGATGGATGGATATGGGTTATGAAAGGGGTCCGCGTGGTCTGTAGGGATTTGAATTCTAAACTTGTAACCAACTCAGTTATTGGGTCACCAAGTGGCTCGGTAGCTTAGTTGGTAAAGTGCTCTTCTAGCATACAAGAGTTCTGGGTTCAAATCCCAGCCGAGCACGTGGATTTTTTTCACAATTTCACCCATAATTTGTCCATCTTTACCACGCGTAATGAGTGAATTAATTTATTAAAATGTTATTAAACATGATGCTGAATATAACTGCCATAATGGTGTTTGTTAAATGAGTGAATGTTAGTTGGTGATTAGATGCATCGAGTTAGCCATGAAAACCAACTTTTACTATGGTTCTCTAACTCGATATCGAGATAAGGAATATCGAGTAAGGGAGAGTTAACTTTATTTATAATAATTTCATACAGTTCTTCCAATAATTCCCTAAGATTGATTCCGCCAGTATTTCTTCCAGGAAAAACTCCAGAGCTTCTCCAGGCATTTAGCAAGCATGCATCTAAAGACTCGGCAAAAATTCCCACAGGAAAATGTCCAGGGATTCCTTTAGAATTGATTCAAGAATACTATCAATTTAATATTTTTCCAAGGAATTGTATCAAATTTCATCTAACTTTTCTCTGAGATATCATCAATATATTTCCTTAGACGTTATTCCTGGTAATCTTTCTGTGACTCTGCCATTATTCCATTAATGGTACTTCCATCGGTCCCTTTCCTGAGGAATTTCTCTCATACAAGAATTTTATCAAAAGTTCTCTGAGATACACATCTCGGAGCATGTCTCTGAGAAAAAATTTTACAGTATTTTGTTCAAAAATTATTTATATATTTTTTTTTTATTCAACACCAACAGCTGCACGAGGAATTGAAAAAAATCTTTCAGATACAATTACTATAGAAGAATCATATACTGTATCGGACATATAACATGCACCAAAGCCGTTTTCCCATACAAAATGGTCAACTTCAGACAGCTATATCTCCGTCGTTTCTCAATCGATTCTTTTCATTTTTTCTGTGACGAACTACAAATTTCTTCGAAAACTATTGTAGAAAATGTGCGAAAACTATTGATATAAAAGTTACAGAGAGGTTGAATATTGACATAAAAAATGCATCAAGACTCAAAGTGATGTAGCAGGAATACTAGGCGTCGTAGCATCTTGGTGTCTTCAGCGCATTTGTTCTTTGCGTGATAAGGACCAAACGTGCTGAACACACCGAAAGGATACGACGCATAGGTTCTCTGATGCATTACTTTTCATCTTGGTGCATTTTTCACGTCAAAATTCAACCTATCTGTAACTTTTAAACCAACAGTTTTCACACAACTTTTTTAACAGATAACAAAAGGTAATTTGTAGTTCGTCACAGAAAAAATGAGAAAAATCGGTTGAGAAACGGCGGAGATATAGCTCTCTGAAGTTGACCATTTTGTATGGGAAAACGGCTATGGTGCATTTTATATGTCCGATACTGTAAGAATTTCACCACGGACTTCTCTAGAAACTCCTCCAAAATAGTAACATGAATTCACAGAAGCTTATCTTGGAATTCTTTTAGGTAAGGTTTGAAACAATATGTCCAGAATTTCATCCAGAGACTTCTGCATACATTTTCCCAATAATGCATCGAAAATACATCCAACTTCTTCTTGAGGAATATCTTCTCCTCACTCCTCCATTTATTTTAAAGTACCGTTTTGTCTCAAATTTCATTTTTTTTTGTCACCAAATTGCCAGTCTATTTAAATTTAATTTCAAGTCTTCCAATCTACCAATTTGCAAATTTATGCCTGTCAGATGTATGTACCTATTTGAAGTCATTATTGGCCTTAAGTGTTCGGAATATGAGTCAAAACGGTATGCCTTGCAGAAGCTTATGGAATCCAAGAAAAAAATTTCTTTTAGGAATATATAGATAAATATAATAAAACCTGAAGTAAGCATTGGATGAAGTTCTGAAAATATCTTTGAAATCATTACTAATGCATGTTTTGAAGAATTTGAATATTTGGAGAAAAAATATTAGTTTGTTCATAGGGAAACCACAAGATGTATTTCTTGTTTGATATCAAATTATACCACTTGATCTACACAATTAATTTAGAATGCCGAATCTCGGCTTATTTTAACCAACAGTTAAAAGTAATTAACTGAGAGCTATCATTGCCAAAGTTTCCATTTTCGCATTGGTATATCGTGTGGCTGGTACGACGATACTCTATGCCCGAGGAAGTCAAGGAAATTTCCATTGCGAAAAGATACAGGACTGACCGAGAATCGAATCCAGACACCTTCAGCATGGCTTTGCTTTGTAGCCGCGGACTCTAGCCACTCGGCAAAGAAAAGTCCCACTAACCTTTGTATCAGTTAGTTGATTCATTATATTTTTTCCGTCAGCCAGAGTGGAGCAACCGCCCTGCTCCTGCCCCTCTCTGGCTACGCCTTTGCTTCTCTATCTCCTAGTGGTGATAGAGTTTACCCCGGTCCATTCATTTGTTTAAAAACAACAAGCAACACACTCAGTTACCAATGGCTTTTAGGGCGAGATCAGAAGTTATGCGAGAAATCCCCTAAAATGGATAACCATGCGATGGTAATAAATAATTTAAAAAAAAAACTCAATTCGTGTAACGTAACTTCATTGGAACATCCGATATCAAATTCAAGACTTTTTTCTAACATTTATATGGAAAGGAATAACTGTGCACCGTGGCAGCGTAGAAACTTACCTTTCGCTCGTTGGTATGCAGCTCGGTGCCCTGCTCGATAACCTGCACCTCGATGTCATCGGTGCGCAGGGCCTGGACCGGGTGGTTTGCATTGGGTGGCTGCAGATGGGGCGCGACGACCGAATTTCCACCAACAGCTGATACACGTGACGTCATCGCTTCGCCCGTCATCGATGCCTTGCACCGGCCCACCACCCCACTAAGGAAATTCACCACACACTAACACCAACACCAGTGCACTTCCTTTTAGGGGGTTTGTAAGTCGGGGAAAGCGCGTTCTGTTTGTTTGTTTTTCTTTCGTTTTCCGACTTTTTCCGCTTCTGACGGTTTCACTCACACAATCTCCGGTAAAGTTCACGACGGTAACAGCAAGTTCACGAAAACAAATCACTCACACAGAAAACGGTGGCCGACGATTTTACATTTTCTCGGAATTATTTTTACTGGAACGACTGCTGTTAGTTTATCTCCATGAGTATCAAAAAAATGCGGAACAGTGTTCTTCAATCGTGCTCAATTTGAACCATCGAGGCGAACTTCTTTATGTCTTTAACAGCGACTGTTAACTCTAATGTTGTGTAACAGATAGTAGAATATGTAAAAAACGCAGTAGAAATAGTAGTTTACGGAACAAGTTGCAGAATGATGATTTTTACAGCACTAGTCGTAAATTTATCATATGAGGCTTGCCGAGTAGGATAATTTCGACGAGTGATGTAAAAATCGAGTTCTGCAACGAGTAACGTACAACATTTTTTGCAATTTCGTAGAAGACCACTTGAGAGTATCAGAAATTATATCGGAATGCATTCAACATCATTTTATAATGTCTCAAAAAATGTTGTGTAATTATTGTTGAAAGGCTAATCCGCTAAGACAGATCCGCAGATCCTAGCGAGGCTAGCCCGTCCACATCCGATTGCAAATCATAAAGAAATACAATACAATATTTCATTCAACTGGGCATACTGACTGATACCTCAATCAGCAGCTGCAACTCTCTTTATTCAAACCAGGTATACATTTACAATTCAACATAACTTATCCAAATATCATACCTCTCGACAAATCTTGCACACTTTTACCTACGACGACGCATGCTTCTCTACCGACGATTCTTCTACCTGAGATGCGACACTACCTCTATTCCAACAATTATTAATTACGCAACTCAAAACAGTTGAGAATGAGTAATGAGAAAGCGTTGCGTAATGAATCATTACAGCACTATTTTCAGTTGCGTAATGACTATTACCGCACTGCATACTTTAGTGCAGGAAAGTAGCCATTTCATGACAGATTAGCGTGATGAAAAACAGCCTATTACGATGAGAAATGGCAAGTAGTTAAAGAAACATGTTATAGAATGATGATTTTACAGCACGAATCGTACATTTATCCAACGAGGCCTACCGAGTTGGATAATTACGACGCGTGCTGTGGAAATAAAGTTCGAGGCGCGTACACCATTTTTTGCAATTTCGTAGGAGACCCTTTGAGGGTATCAGAAATCATATCGGAATGCATTCATCATCATTTTGCCATTTTTGAAAATAGATGTGTGATGATTCATTACGAAACTCATAAAAGTTGCGTAATGAAAAAGCGTTGTGTTATAGTCATTACTCAACTGATACTAGTAACGTAATGACTATTACCACACTGCATGATTGAAAAAAAATGTTTGAAGTTCCTAATCGTAATGACTGTGCTTCATTTAATTTCCTTTTCTTCTTCTTCTTTCTGACATTACGTCTCAACTGGGACAAACTCTGCTTCTCAGCTTAGTGTTTTTATGTGCATTTCCACAGTTATTGACTGAGAGTTTTTTTTGCCAGTTTACCATTTTTGCAGGTGTATTTCGTGAAGCAAGCACGAAGAGAGTGTATTGAGGTCGTGAAAATTTCCATCCCGAAAAGATCCTCGACTGGTGCCATTTGCACCCACGACCCTCAGTTTGGATTTGCTAAATAGTAGCGAGTTTACCGTTACGGATATATGAGCATATGGAATTTCATGAAGCCTGGTAAGATCCATTCAAGAGAGCAGAATCAAAATAAGCTACTGTTGTATCATTAAGTAGAACATGTAAATATTGAGTAGAAGAAGGAATTTGTTTTGCACCTTTCTGATTCTGTGCTAGGCGTTTAACAATATATGGAAATTTCTGTCTTAGATCACAAAAATGGTCCCAGTTTGTAAAATTGATTTTCGCTAAGAGATTTGAGGCCGAATTCATGTTCTACTACAACTTGGCTATCAAGGATAAGCGACGAACTCATTATGACTTCATAAAATAATGATCGTAGAACAGATTGTTTGTGAGCGTTTCAAAATTGCTAAAATCTTATATTTTTTTCAATATTTGCATATAAATCCTCAAATGTGCTTGATTCTAAAGGAAATAGCTTTGACATGAAGTGTTATACCAATACTCTTTATTTTTGCATTATTTTTTTCTTAACTGATTAACAGAAACTTTGTTATTTCGTTAAGTATGTCGTGGGTCTCGTACTACCAAAGCTACCCGCATTATCAAAGTTACCCCGTTTTACGGTACGCCTATTGTTCGGTTTATTTTGATTACGCCGACAAAATAGAACAATAATTTTCTTAAGTGCAGACCGAATAAATTGCAGCTACCTTGACCTTAACGCCGTTAAATTGTCTCACACACGCAAAGACATTCCTCGATATCGCTAGTCGCACCGATACGAAGCCCAGAATCCGACACTCGAGTACAATGAGCTATTGTAGATCGAACAATGCTCGAGTGTGGTTGGGCAAATTGTTCAGAACAACGATGTTACTGAATCGATTCGAATACGATATGTCAAATCAATCCATTTGACTCGATGTTTTTCCTTGAGCAACTCCTTACAAAAATTCTTTTCATACTCCAAAAAGCAACATTTCGAAGAATCTAAGAGAAAACATAAATTGCAGAACTTTTGAAAAAGTTCATCATAAGACATCTTTGGCAATGTGCTTAAAAAAATGATTGATGCAAATACCTGCAGTACATATACAAACGATTTCATCCAAAAAAGACGAATAGAAAAAAAAAAACAAGATTTTTGTAGTAAATCCTACAAAAATCACCTGAAATTTTCTGTGAGGAAATTTGTCAAAAATTTCAGATTTCTAAGGTAATTTATTTCAAATTCAATTAAAATTGAAATAACAAAAAAAATAAAGAAGTTCTTACAAAACTCTACAAATTTGATATTGATACAGAGTAACCCGTAGACTATTTTGTGAAGAAATCCTTAAAAAAATATTGAGGTGTTCTTAAAGTAATATTCGAAGCGAATAATGAAAGTGGATATATTTCTATGTATTATTTATGGATGGACCCCTAAATTAATACTCCGAAAAAAATATGGAGCAATTTTTAAAAGCTCAATAAATACTTGATGGAATATCTGGAGAATTTTTGTTTTCAAGGAGTACGAGAATTAATTGCAAAATCCTTTAGTAAATCTGTTGAAAAATTGCTTTTGAAAAATCCCCAGAAAAATCACCAATGCTGTTCAAAGTAAAAAACCTTTGGAAAATAGTTGGATGGATTTCCGATAGAAACTTCATAGGAATGTTCCGCAATATGAAATTGGGTTTTAGATAAATCTAAAGATACACAGAACTTTCTGTGAAAAAAATGCAGATGGATCTGTGGAGAACTTTTCTGAGAAATCACTAAGAACATTTTCCCAATTGAATCTTGTTTAATTGTTTATGGTATGTGGAATTTCAGGAGCATTATTTAGAGTAACCTGGAAGAATCATAAAATGTTGTTGTTTTTTTTGTAGGATGTCCTGACAAATTGTTGCTGTAAATTTTTAAAGCAATCCTTAAAGAATTTCTGAGAATTTGTTGAAAGAGTTGTTGAAGGAATATCAAGTGAAACTTTATTAAGAATTTCAACTGTTAGTGCACTATCTGAAGAATTTGTAGAAAGAATCCTTGCTTTATGACTTTGAAGATGATTTTGGTGATTATTAAATTACTTAATAATGGACAACTGAATGGTATTTTAAACTAACAAAGTACGTAGACGACCATCATGGAGAAATGTTAAAAACTTGCAATTCTGCAATTTGATACACCCAACTAGGGTTGTAATGCCTATTACGGCTTAAACCAGCCGATGGTGTTTTGAGAAAACTGAAATTCGTAGACACAAAAGTCAGTTTGGACAAATTGAGATGCAAAATTGTGAAAAATAATGGAATAAAAACGTAATTCCGTAATTTTATTTGACGCAATTTGTGATGTATTTTGGAAATATTTCTGAAGGATTTTTAATGAACTTCGCAAAAGAATTTGTAATAAAAATTTTGGGGAAACTATTTGACAGAATTCACAGAGAAATTTTTAGTAGAATCATCTGTGAAATCTATCTTAAGAAAACTCATGTTCCTACGCAAATGCTAAAAACATTGAGAACCCCTTAAAATGTTCCCCAAAAAGGCATAGTAACCGTGAGAGCTGTTTGTTTATTTACCGAAATCTACCGCTATTGGCGTTGATGGCAGGCCGATGGTAACGTGGCAACCGCAACAGAGCGATCAAAGAGTTAACACATCGACCACCACTACGCAAGGTTCTCACAAATCACATGCCGTCGTAAACAAACTTGCGGCGACGCGAAAAACACGTGGTTTCACTCATTCTGCTCATGTGCTTGTGTGCTCCTCGAAGTTGGGGTAACTCACTGCCACCCACGCCACTAACACTATCGCCACACTCTGGGGTGGGGGTGTTGCATCTATCAGAAAAAAAAAAAGAAAAATAGAAAATCAAAAACCGCCGCCAAAGGCAAGCGCACAGAAACGTTTTCCGTTTCGTACACGGTTCTTCCGCCGGATTCGATATCGTTGCCCGTCGGGGCACTACACAGCACAGCAGCACCACAGAGAAAGGCGGATGAAAGTGTTTCCAGATCTTGATTCTCGAGGACACAACGATACGAGCGCGAAAGTGGGCCATAAATTGTTACAGTAAACTCTGCGTCACTCGATATTTCGTATCTTGATATCAAGTTATAGAATCGGGATAAATGTTGATTTTCATGGCGTTGAACCTCAGTTGTACTTTTGCACTGATTTTTGTATTATAAGCCAATGGCCCCGTTAATATCGGGTTATAGAGAGTTCATTGTATTCGTTTTGGATGCTGGAAAATTGGGGGTGGGGATTTGAAAATAATTGATCGTTCCAAGGTGAGTCTGGTCTTCTTGGTGCGGCTGAACTTGAAGCATGGGATCAACTGATTATGATTTGCGTAGCGTAGATGATGACTTGCAGAAGTTAGATAACTGCATCTTAAATAGTGGGGGTAATGAAGATGTTAGGCTAATGATTCTGAAGGTAATTAGGCAAGCCGATGAGGGTGATATTTACCCAAACTGTTCTTCGGCATTAGTCCCCACTGCTTCTCAGTGTATTAAAACTGCTTGCCTAGTTATGAACTGGGATCTTAATACAAATATGTTATCAACTGTTAACAAAACTTAAGCCAAACTCCAGAAGATTACAAGAAAGATAAATGTTCGAAATCATCTTGCATGACGTCAATTGCGAGAGTTCGTAACGGTGCGGATGATTTACGTTGAGGGCAAGCAGTAGAAAATGGAATGGAGCTGATTGAGTATTTTGATCTATAAGCGAGGACAATACACCATGCGGCTCCATCAAAGTTTGATGGTTGTTGAATCATTTAAGGTCGGTGTAGGTACCCTTAGTAGTCAGTTCCCTATAGTCGCATTAGCATTGTCGTAAGAACAAGCGGCGGCAGGGGGGCCAGACCCCCCCTCCTCCAGAATTTTTGAAGATATTAAACACAAGAAAACAGTAATAGCACTGCGAAACACGTACGTTTTTGACTCATGTACCAAAATACCACTACTTACTTAATTTAGGATTGCTTAATTCATTTCTATTTTCACAAATATCATAGCACGTCTAGTTTTTGAGATATTGGAGGTTGATAATGCAGAATTTGGCAATTTCAGTGAACTTGCATGCAAGTTTACAAGATTGAATAGCAATTTATTTGCTTAATTTACCACAGCATTGAAACTTTATGTGTTAAACAATATTTATCAACATAGTGTATAATAATTTCGATGCTCAAAAATTATTTTATATGATTTAGAAAAGTATTGTAGTTTGCCATATAAAAAATGGAGAAATTTGTATGGAGACTGCAAGCATGTTGAAAAAGTCGATTTAATTTAAGTTTAATCGTGCAATTGAAATCAAATTATATCTTAAATAAAAATTGAACTCCTATTCTGCATGCTGGGTGGATGTATTATTTAAAAGTTGGATAAATCATACTTTAAATTTTAACTAAACACCAATGAAACCAGTGTTTCATGCACACAATATTTTGTTGTTATACATTAACCCCTCTACTAGCAGCATCATTTTCACAACAAAAAATTATTCACATTGTGATAACTTTTTTGTTTTTTTTTATTATTAATTTTGCATCATTTTTTCACAAGTTCTCAGAAAACACTTCTACTTTTAGAATTTGCGTCGATTTTAATCATTGGTCGTATGGATCCGGAGATATTCCGAAATTTATTGGGGGACTGACGCGTAGCCATAACGAACTTTAAAATCTTAGGCAACAGATCTTTTTCTCGTGTTCGGTTATACCCTTTTCGAAACAATACTTTGACGAGAGTCGGCTGTGAAAAAATGAAGCGATCTCGTGCAACTGTTTTTGAGAAATGAACATTTATGTTTGTACTCTAGCCGTGGGAGAATCTTGAAAACTTTAAAAAACAACATATTGTAATTTTAAGATATCTTGGAGACAACATAGTCGATTTGTTGATTATTTTTAAGAGAAGGTCGTTATTACATAACTTTGTACAGCCCATATTTTATTTTTTCGATAATTTGACTTGAAAAAAAATGGCAACCTAAGAAATTTTATATGGGGAATGTCGGTTTCCCAAGGAATATCGAAATATCTTCAAAACCAGATGACCAATATCAATATCGACACAATAATGGAAATATGAGAAATTTTTGAGAACTTGTGCAAATATATAAAGAAACAAAAAGGTTATAGCGATTTGAATATTTTTCTATGATAAAAAATGAAGCTGCTGGTAAAAGGGTTAATTAAATATTTTTCACACCTCAATTTGGTTTTATTATGGTATTGAAGTAATTTGAATTAAAACTTGAATTGTTACTAAATAATTTCACTAAATAAAATAACACAAATTATCTCGGCTTATTAACAAATTGGAAAAATAATTCCCTAAGTAGACTTGTTTTTGCTGCCAAAACAAGTATGAGAGCAGACATAAGCTATAGACATAACAATCTTGCGAATATGATGAAATGGATGATACCAATGCAAGACAGGGTTAGATCTAAAATATTTACGAACAAATTTGCATGACTTTTTCACAATTTTTCAGACATCATAGAATTTCAACATATATTTGCTTATGATGATTTTTGGATAAATTGTTTATAATTTTTCGTCAAAAATTTTACTTCAGTCTCGTTGTTTTTTGAGTTGTGCATGAAGAAAATATTCAAAAAATAATTTGAATAAGTAATGAATGACATGCTGTGAAAAATTTATTTAAATCGGTCAATAAATAACTGAGAACGAACCTGCCCAAGTTTACCATTTCGTATGGAAGATTCAAAAAGTTGCAAATATATGGTCCAATCTAGTATACCGTCGTTGGGGGTGACAATGGGTCAAAAAGGGATATGTGCGATTTATTTTTTGAATAACTATCGCAATTTAACTCCAATAAACTTCAAATTTGGTGTGTATGTACTTTGATGGTACATTAACAACTGTTTAAAAAATTAAAGACAAATATTCATTCACATCGGCACCACAAGTGAATGAAAAATGACCCAATCTCACCCCATAGAGGGGGTGACATTGGGTCACTGTAATTGAAATAACTTGTTTTTGAGAATATGATTTCAAAACCATTCACAACTGAAAAATATTGATAAAAAACGATGCAAACAAGACAAAAAGATATCTTAGATGTTTCACAAGTATGATAAACCCACTTAAAAGAAAGATTATACTGAAAATTGAAGAGCTATGAGGAAAAATATGTAAACCCAACATTTATCGTCAAGTTTACATAAATTTTCTTGGTGTTTCCCTCAAATTGTCTTCAAAGTCTCATCCCCATTGCTATAAATCCCATTCAGTTTCCCCAAAGGTGTACTGAAACAGTGATTATTTTAAACCTTCGCAAATAGTTAAATTTCGGTGCGACATTCCACGATCAATAAATTTCAGGAAGAAGTTGACGTCATAATCTTAGTATTTCAGCGATCCAACTCATGTGTACTTCTGTGAGACGTTTCTATAATATGAAAACACTGATAAATAATCAAATTTAGAAAAAAAAAACACCCTTTTGATAAAAATTTACGATGTTGCTGCGCACGAAACACAGTTACTGGTTTGCGAAGTTGTCAAAATGCGTTGTATTGTTATTCAATGCACGGAATACTCAAGTAGACTTGTTTGATGTTTCAGAGATGCTGTATTTAGAAAGAATAAACACATCTTAATGAAAAAAAGAACACCCGGCACCGTAAAATGTGAAAAAAGTGGACTTGGAATTTCATTTACTATCGTTCTTGCTTGACCCAATCTCACCCCCATTTTCAATGTTTTAGACATCGTACCGAAAAAAATGATTTTTTTGTGGGAAAATCAAACAGATTCCGGAAAATACCTGTGATGTGTAATGAAAAGACTTTCAACATTCTACTAATACAACGATAGAGGCTAGAGTAAATGCGTGATACTTTCTACAGGAGAAATTTAATGTTGTAAATTTTATCTAGTTTCAACATGCAAGTTTATTGATGTAGTAAACAAAAACTACTATTTCTAAAAATGCATATTGTTATGAATTATGTGAAATAATATGTTCCCTAACATATGAATTATTGATTTTAGTAATATCAGCGTTATTAGCTGAAATATTTCTCAAAACATATTTTTCCGTTTTGACCCAATCTCACCCCCTAGACCCATTGTCACCCCCATCGACGGTATTCTAATTAGCAGCCCAAAACAAGAAACATTTGAAAATTAAAGTCCATAATACATAAATAAGGTACAGTGGGGGAAGTGTATCAGTGGGGTAAGTGGATCATTTGTCAATATAAAGCATAAATACTTGAATATGTTGAATGTTTTCGCACCATTGCTTCGTTTTACGTTATATTCTTACGCTCACACTGATACTATTGCAAAACTGGTACTACACGTACACTAACACAAGCAAACTTGTTAGCTGCAAAAAGTAATTAATTTGAAAATTGTTTTCCATCAATCAAAAATCCATTGTATCTCTGTCTAAAATCGAATTCTATTATTTTTTTCGACACATGGTGAGCATTTCAGTTCTAATTGAATGAATCACAATGAAACATATGTTATTTTTATAAATAAATACAAATATATTGGACATGGTACACTTACCCCTACTTTTTAATGGGGTGGGGTAAGTGGATCAAAAATAATTATCATTTATTGGCAGACTGCTTACGAGAATTTTAAAATGCTTTAATATCCGCAAATGTTGTTTTCCTTTATTTTATTCCATTCTCAGCTTGAATTTGTCAAATTGACTATTGAAATTTTGAATTAATCCACCTAAAAGTTTTTTTAACCTTTCGGGTATAAAAAAATATAAAAAATATAATAATTTCAAAATTTGCACGAAACTTGTCGTGGTTTATATAAGCTAAGTTGTAAAAGAGCAAAATATACTAATTTTCCAATCGAAAGCATAGTATCGTACCTTATTTGACCATATAAATTGCTCTAGACAGATGATACACATATATTCAGAAATAGAATAGAAGAATTTCAGTTTGTTATTCAAAAGTAAATGTAATTAATATTTTTAAATCAAGAGTGTTTTTCGAAAATATCGTTAGGAATAATCCTACAATACTTCTGTATAACTTATGCGTATAAATGGATGAATTTTCTCCAAATTTATCTAGTTACAATGTTTTTTTTTTGTTCAAATTAGAATGAACTAATATATACGTACTTTTTATTATATTTTGATTAAATAAAGGTACTTTTTAATTTTAAAGTATTAAAATGTAACATTACTAGCACTAATAACTTCAACGAGGGTAATATCATTCTTATTAAACATAATCACACTACATTTGTTTCGAGAACAGATTTTTTTTAATGGTGATCCACTTACCCCACCATGGTGGAGCAAGTGAATCATTTGGCGCAAATTTTTAAGTCTCTCATACTCAATACATAACAATCAGAAAATTCGAAATAAATGACGATATGAAGTATAATAGTCCCTTATTTGTTATCCACAGAAAAAAGTTTGAGTTACATTATTCACGTTAGCTGTACATAACAATGAATTTAACTGTTGATTTTGCTGTATCGACTTACCCCACGGTACCTTATATCAAGTATATGAAAGAAAGTTTGAGGTTTTGACCGACATTTATTCTCGATCGAACCACTGTGCAGTGCTTCGCCGATACGTAACAATTGTCTTTGTTGGCGTAGCACTAGTTAGAACGGCGAACTTTTATTGGTGATATTTCATTTGTCTTATGATTTGCAATCAAAAGTTGTGTATTTACAATATGGTCCCTCTAAAATGTTAATTAGGTAGGACACAATATTGGAACTTGTACTTCTTTATTTTTATCGATTTAATATTTTAAAATGCTACAAGATCGTGTGAGCTGAGTGTTCTGCATTACGAAATCGATGTACCGTAATCCGGGGTAACATTGATCAGCGGGGCAACATTGATCGGTATGACCCTTGTCGTAAAAAGTTCGAGTCATCATTTAGTGATGGAACATTTTCAACTCATGAATGGTGTCACTCTTTCTTGTATTCAAAAGCTAATAAAAATTGAGGTTTGTGTGAAAATTGCATTCAGTTCATGCTTAAACTTGTCAACTTGTTTAATCAATGATTTCCATAATTATGGATGGCACTACCTAAAATGCAGATCTCACAAGAGTTCTGCAAATGGTATGGGCAAGAAAAGTGTGGTTGTTACTAAAAATGGCATTGTCGAAAACAATCCCGTTGCCAAATCTTTCATGAGTTCATTCAATTAAGCTACACGGAATACACCTAAAGGTAGGACATTGCCTACCTTTAGGTGTATTCCGTGGTTGAAAGGGATGCACGATGTTAGGCACAAATACGATAGGCATAAAGACGATAGGCATAATGTACATTTGGCATAATGGATGTTTGGCATAATGGACGTTAGGCATTATGAACGATAGGCATAATTTTCATAATGAAAATTGAAATCGTTTGTGTGAAAATTTAGCTAACTTTTTTGATAATTATGGAGGGCTTCAAAGACCAAAGATGCGTCCTTTGAAATGCGATTGCCTTTCAGTTGTAAATCCTTTGAAGTTAATTTCTAGTACAAAACTTGATTAGATGATCAACATCATAGTGTAAAGGGCCTTCATAAGCTTTGTTGTAGCTTTTGTGACCATACAATAAAACCATGCCGAATGTATTTTAGTTAGTTTCCAAGTCGATCCAGATTATTTTCGTTTCCTTCACTTTCTTGGCCATGAAGCATAATCGCGCTCGTGTTCTTCTTCTTCTTTCTTCTTTCTGGCATTACGTCCCCACTGGGACAGAGCCTGCTTCTCAGCTTACTAAGAGCTTTACTGTGCCAATGACCATTTTTGCATGCGTATATCGTGTGGCAGGTACGAAGATGCTCTATGCCCTGGGGAGTCGAGAAAATTTCCAACCCGAAAAGATCCTCGACCTTTTTTATCGACCAAATTATTGGAGTTAACGCTGATCGAAACGATCAGATTTTTTTCTTCTATAAATAAGCTGTTCTTTCAAGACATCTAATTTATTAATTAATGCCATTATTGCTCTTAATATTTCTATAATATATTTTCCCCTCTTTACATGGGCTATTTATACTTATACGATTAATTTGATGACTGGAGGAAAAGGGTGTTCGAAAAATCAAAATATTTATAATATGCTATTTATTATTTTTTTCTGTTCTAATAGTTCTTAGAATTGTAGATATGAATATTTCTACCAATAATTTTCGTTTCGACTTCCTCTTGAATGATTATGCGGAACACTTGTGAATCAGATTGGAGGAGCTTCTTCTTCTTTCTGGCGTTACGTCCCCACTGGGACAGAGCCTGCTTCTCAGCTTAGTGTTCTTATGAGCACTTCCACAGTTATTAACTGAGAGCTTACTATGCCAATGACCATTTTTGCATGCGTATATCGTGTGGCAGGTACAAAGATACTCTATGCCCTGGGAAGTCGAGAAAATTTCCAACCCGAAAAGATCCTCGACCGGTGGGATTCGAACCCACGACCCTCAGCTTGGTCTTGCTGAATAGCTGCGCGTTTACCGCTACGGCTATCTGGGCCCTCTGGAGGAGCTCTGTGCAATAAAATTGGTAATATTATTTTGAATCTGAATGCACATGCTAAATGTTAAATACTGTGCTATGTTGAATCTGAACTTGACTTCTGCAAAATAAACACTCAATTAAATTGTACTTTTCAAACTCGACGAATTTCAAATATTTCCGCTTTCGGTAAAACTTACGAATACGGTTGATCAAAAATTGATTAAAAATCATCGAAAATTGTTTGCAGAAGAGGCAAAGGACCTGTTCTTCTTATTACATTAAACTGATGAGCAGACTCGTAGTGGGAATGTGAAGCCAAGAAAATGATTATCACACTACCAAAACAAATATTGTTGAGAATAATATCACCTATTATAACATAGATTCTTGTCTTAGCTCTTGATTGTTGTTTTTAAGTGAATCATTTGCATTATAAGTGCTTATATTTATATGGATGATTTTGCTTCTTTAGAATTAACGCAATTATGTGAAAAAGTGTTACAAAATATGTCATATACACTCCCGTGCAAAAGTTTCGGTTCACCTGAACTGCACGCAAATATTTTTTGTCAATATCTCAGCCATTTTTTAACCGATTTTATTAATTCATAGCTTTTTCAAACGAAAATAATGGCGCGTACATATTTCACAGATTTTTCGTGTTTTAAGTAAGTTCAAGTGTACCCAAACTTTTGCACGATGACTTGAATGAAACAGAATTATTTTGAATAGTTTCCAGATTTTTCCGCAAAAATATCGTGAGCGCTCTTAAGAGAATATAAGATTATGATTTTAAATTACAAATATTTTTTCAGTGTGTTTTTTGAAAAATGTCACGATTTTAAGTTAAAATTTAGTGTACAAAATTCAAAAAATGTTTTTGGAAAAATACTTACGAAGTAAGAATAACTCTTTGCCGTTCGAATGCAGCTTAGAGAGTTTCAATTGGACGTGTAATCGCAGAGATATGGACTGAATACTTTTGTATGTTTTTTAGGGGGTGAACCCAAACTTATGCACGGGAGTGTACTCACTATAATAAAGACCTCTAGAAAAAAATATGATTGCACATCGCAAATATTAATGGATACTTACAAAAATTGAGTTGCATTTTTGAATGATAGCAATGAACATGACATCAATATTCTTCTATATTTTGCGACAATTAGTTCATTGTAAAATTTCATAATACCGAAAATAGTAGTTTATGACCAACCAATCAACCCAGGGTGGGCAAACTTTTTATATGATAATGAATCTTCGAGCTGTTTAGTAGAATACCTATAAGTAGATGAAAAAACAATTTAGTACTATACCATTTAATTCCACTAGAGTGTGTATCCTTTGACAGATACGCGTATTTCGACCTCAACTGTAAGGCCGTCTTCAGTGTCGTGTACTAGATTCGACTTGAAGAAAACCATCGTATGCACACATTATATACAGTGGGGGTTCGCTGGTTGGAACACGACTGCCTTCCATCTAGCGAATCCGATCCGTTAGTTGGAACGACTGACAGCTGGTGAAAATGCTCCACACAAACGTATCTTGAGAGCAAATCGTCACGAAACGCACATATACATACGCATTTGTTCTATATATGGAGACTTCAATGCGACGGTACTCAGACGTCAAAGTCAGTTTGACATTTTCTGGTGACATTTGAGTGCTTTTTAGTTGGAATATTTTCCAACCAGCGAACATCCAACAATCTAGTCATTCCATGTAGCGGACCCCCAACGAGCGAATCCCCACTGTATTTAAAACTAGTGGTCCCGGCAAACTTCGTTTAGCCATCAAGTAGGCTGTTGAAAAACGATATTGATCGTCCCATACGAAATGACAGTTCCGTTCAAGCACGTTTTTTCAACTTTCCCGGTGACTCTCCTGGGATTTTTATACACACAAACACGTCAGAACCCTTGACGAACAAAACGGAGGTAGAATCATTCCAATCCGTTGACCCGTTCGTAAGCCATTTCGTGACATACAAACACCATTCCATTTTGATTTATATAGACTAGGTGATTCCCTACTCAATTGACACACCTCAATAAGGGGTTGGGATATGCGGTGACTACGAAGCCTGACGTGGAGAAAATCATCGTAGACAATCAGGGGGCCAACAAAAGACGATTTCCCCGTAGCTTACAACAAAAACACGTTGAAGATAGTTTCTCCCTTTTTTAGTGGCTTACACAATTGTTTACTTAATTTGTAACCGTTGTTACAAGAATTCAAATCCTTTTTTTTTGTTCTTGCTTTGAAGCATTCTGGTTGGCGCGTCCTTAGACCGCCATTGCACGCTACGGTCGAAGTGACTTTTGTAGTCACGAGACCTAATAGTCAAGGACCTGTGGTGTACAGGATCTGGATTATAAAAAATATAATACAATGATTCTTCCCGTGCATGCCCACTTCGCAAAATAAGAGTATGATAATTGTTTCAGTGTCATAGAATTGTGAACGCACAAGCCTATTAACGAAGAGCTTTGCGTTTGACGTATGCGGCTAGCAAAAGCTCATGTTCGGTTCTCGTTCGGGTCGGTTTGAATATGACGCGATCACGAGCACTGCCTTTGCTGGTATTGACGAAGGCGAGAATGGAACACGTGTTGCGTTCAATGAAACGCTGTGATACATTCACAAATACCACGATGGATCGCGGTACATGTTGAAAGCGAAGAATGCAAGAGGATGATTTGGTGATGGGTGTAAAATGTTGATATGGAATTATAATGACAATTTCCTCCAGTGTTATTGGTCTGTGGGAGAATGAGCGGGAGAATAATAAAGAGAGAGAGAGAGAGTGTGAGATTAGCAATCTTAGCAATCGTTCTAACATACGCATCACTAACGCTACAGGTAGGCTAGAGACTAGGACGATCAAATCAAACCACACATTTTATCTGTATTTGTATACCAATCAAAACGTAAATACATAATAGTGAAGTGAATCCGGTATTTTATTTCGTAGTGTATAGTTCCTTGTTGTGGTGAGGTGTACTAGGAGTGAGTTTTCACTGTAGTCACATTCCCATTCGTTGTTTCGAGTTGGAAGGGTAAGTTGGTAGTGTGTGAGAGGGATTTCCTCTAGACTTTAAACTACACTCTGCTCAATAGGTTATAGGCCCATATTCCGCTGAAGCATGGAGAATCGCACTCGTCGATCGCTGGCACCGCTGTTTAGCGGAGAAGAAAAATCGTTCCCGTTCTGGAAGGTGCGCATGGAGCAACATCTTAAGCAGGACGATTTGCTACATACACTGGTAAACACGGTTGAGGAGGAAACTTGCTTCCAGCCGGTTGCAAACGCTACTGCGGCGGACGAAACAGCACGCAAGAAGCAGCTCCAGAATCGAATCAAGCAAGAAAATTTTGCGCTAAACGAATTCTGGAACGCATTAAATGACGAGACGATGAGCTACGCGATTAACTGCAAATCGGTGAAGGAGGTAATGGAAAAGCTGCAGCAGATTTATCAGCCAAAAGGGGAAATCGCTATGGTCGGACTACGGTCCAAATTATATCTACTCAGCAACCGTCGATTCCAAAATCTGAAGGACCTGTTTGCTGCTCACCATGACATTGTGCGGCAGCTCGAGACCATGGGAGAGGCGGTGGATCACATGGAGCAAATCCATACACTCCTGGTCGCTATCCCAGAGCAGTTTAAACATCTGCTGAGCGCACTGTCAGTGGTTCGCAAACAGGAACTGCAGCTGATGACACTGGAACAAATCAAGCGCATATTCTTGGATGCTGATGAAGCCATGCCAAAGCAGATTGCGCTACCGCGGCAGACAGCGTTTATTGGTCAGAAAGCTCGGAAAAACCACACACAGCCGCAACACTCAGCATCACATAGCAACAGGAAACAGGTGGTGTGCTTTGAATGTGGCAAGACTGGCCACAAGCGTCGTAATTGTTTCCAGCTGAAAAGGAAGATACGTCAAGAGCAGCAGAATTCAACCGAAGATCTAGCGGCGGCCGTTTCGAATGTGGCTTTGTTGGCACAGCTCAATGCTCCCGAGATCGTCGCACCCCCGGTGCAAGAAGACTGATCCCTGCCTTCCCCGCCGGAAGGTGATGGTGTAGATGCAGAATTAGTCGAGGTCGATCGTCAGAACGGTTTCAAGGTGAGGGGTCCCTTGGAACGAATCAACATGGTGCGCGTGAACAAAATCATTGAGGACGATAAGCAGCGTGACATCAAGGTTCGTGAGATGGCGCTGCACGAGATGCCCGTTACCTTGCCCATGTATGTGGACTCGGGTGCTAGTGCACATATGCTTCGTGAGATGCGGTATTTCAGCCACTTGTGGGACATGGTAGGTGATGAACAATCCATTTCTATGGCCAACGGTGATAAGCTGAAATGTAAGCGAATGGGTAATGCGGTATTGAGAAGCAATGTTAACAATAAACGTTTCCGTTTGAACCTTTACAACTCCTATTTCATTCCTGAACTACACTGTAACTTAATATCGGTATCAAAAATCGAGGAAACTGGTAAGAAGGTTATTTTCTGCAATGGGAAAGTTGAAATCGAGGATGAATCGGGGCAAGTGATAGCAACAGGCAGGAAAGTCAATGGACTTTATGCCCTGGATGTGAGCCTTGATGACACTTCAAGTGGTAACTGTGATTATGCAAATTTGGGAAAGATTTCAAGTAATGTTAATATCTGGCATAAACGGTTTGCTCACCTAGGAGAAACAAATATGAAACGGTTGCTTCAGCATCATATGGTGGATGGACTCGATATTAAACTTGAAAGTGAGGAGCTTGACCCTATCGTATGCAAAGGTTGCATAATAGGTAAGCAATCACGTGAAGCGTTTAATAAGGGAGGAAAGATTCGCTCAAAGAGGCCTCTAGAGTTGATTCACACCGATGTGTGCGGACAGATGACTGAAGAAACTTACAACGGGTACAGATATTATGTCTCCTTCATTGATGATTTCACTCATTTCGTGATTGTTTACCTGATCAGAAATAAGAGTGATGTGTTCCAAAAGTTTGTAGAGTATGAAGCGTTGGTTACTGCTCAATTCAATTTGCGAATTTCAAAGTTGAGGTCGGATAATGGTGGCGAGTATTACGGTAAAGAATTCATGGCCTTTTGCGCTGACAAAGGAATCCAGATGATACCTACCGCACCATATACCCCTCAACAGAATAGGGTGAGCGAGCGTATGAATCGCACCCTGATGGAAAAGGCAGTAACTATTCTACAAGAAGGTGGAATGCCTTATAAGTTGTTGGGAGAGGCGGTTTATGTCTCGGCTTATCTAACAAACAGAAGTCCGACTAGAGCATTACCCACATCAAAGACACCTTATGAAATGTTGTTTAACTGTAAACCAGAAGTGGGAAAACTAAAAGTGTTTGGTTGTGTTGCTTATGCACATATCAACAAGGGACATCGTAGCAAACTTGATGGCAAGAGCAGAATGCTGGCCATGGTAGGCTATGCTCCGAATGGTTTTCGTCTATGGGATAGTGACGAGAACAGAATCGTCATCTCGAGGGACGTCATTTTCGACGAAGGTAATTTCTACTTCAAAAACAAGGATAAACCCTCTAACGAAGACTTGAATAAAAGGCTTGACAAACAAGACGATATCTTTGAGATAGCCTTACTGAAGCATCAAATGTGTCCTGAGGTTACAGAAACAGAGTCTGTGGATTCAGAGAATGGAGAGGAGGATGAAGAGGACATTCTCTATCATTCCCTTCCTTCAGAGAATGATTCTGAGCATGACACTGAAAACAACGATGTTGACTTACAAATACGTCAAAGCCAAAGGTGTCGTAAAGCACCTGGTTGGCTTCAGGACTACAAAACTAATTTCGACAGTAGTTTCTTTATGACGCACAATCAAGGGGAAGTTCCACAAAGCATTAAGCATCTCATGCAACGAGATGGCTGGCCAAAATGGAAGGATGCAATCAACGAAGAAATGACCTCTTTATTGGAAAACCAGACTTGGACTTTGGTGAGTGTCGTTCCGAAAGGAAGACGACCTATCAATTCAATGTGGGTTTTCTCGATAAAAGATGATGAGTCAAATCGATATAAAGCGAGGCTAGTGGCAAAAGGTTGCTCGCAGCGTCCAGGCTTGGATTATTTATTTATTTATTTATTTATTTATTTATTTATTAATGTAATCCAACTGACTTTGTAAAGTCTTATTGAATATCTTAAACTATAAATTCCACAACAAATTCGAAAAACGCGTAACACTTTCATCGTACCTCAACATTATATAAATAACATACCCAATCGATACCCACAAACATCAAACTAACAATTACAACTCAGCATCGTTTAAATAACATCATCAATTTGCATATAAGTATCATACTAACATAGAACACATAGCAATGAAAACTATTCTATCATATTCGGCTTCCATGTTTGAGTATTTCTGTGGACAAATTCTCTAAATTTAATACTTCGTGGCCATATTATTGGATTCAATGCACGAGTTTTGAATTTTGAATCAAACACAATCTTAAATGAAACGAAATCTAGATTGCGGGATTTCCATTTAGATACTAGCTTAGTAACATTAATGCATTCGGGTTCAGGAGTTCCAATCGCTTGCGAAGCCATCTGCTGTATATCGGTCTCCGAAACACTCACATCGACGTTCGTTAACAGCATTGCGAATTCACCATCGTCTATTGCTTTCTGTCGTTGTTGATGATAATCATCATTCGATACAGCTCCCAGTTTGTTTACGTTAGTTCCATTGAGCAGCGCAAAACTTTCGTTCGAGGCCGTTGTTGCAGAAGTAGAAACAATGTTTGGGATGTTGGTGATCGAGGCGATGGCATTCATAATATCAGCAACGTTGGTTTGGAGTTCCTTAACATCGTCTTCCAATGATTTTTGACGAGATTTCGGTAGCATTACATCATTGCAAGCCGCATTCAGACCACTCAATGTAGGGTTGTGCCTCATCTGGAACTCGCTCATACAGTCGATGCACATCCACAAAACGTTTTTCGACAGAGTGTTGAGAACGTTTAAATGGAATATTTTCATACCTATACAGTTGGCATGGAACGATCTCAAACATCCACCTTTGCAGACCATCACATTATTATCACTCAGTTGGATGCTCAGGGAGCATTGGTGACAACTACTCATCGTAAATGCAAATACAAATGGCAGCAACAGCTTTCCCAATTAACCGTACTTGAAACCGCGAGAAGTATTCCTTTTTGCAGATGTTTGAAAGCACAAATCGAGGAAATAACACGTACAGCACAACAACGGTTACTAAAACGGGTCTTTGCAACAGATTTAAGAATTTATCGAAAGAATAAAAACTATATCAACAGCAATATACACAGCGAGATGACGAAAACCAGCAGTCACATCAACAAGCAGAACGAGTGGTGAGACTTTTGCTCCAGTGGCCAAAATGTGCACGATACGAACAATGCTATCCATAGCTGTTAAAAGAAATTTACTCATACATCAAATGGATGTTAAAACAGCTTTCTTGAATGGACTGTTACAAGAAGAAGTCTACATGAGATTGCCTGCAGATATGGACGGTAACATAAAGACCTGCAGATTAAATAAAAGCATCTATGGTCTTAAGCAGTCCAGCAGAGCATGGAATTTGAGATTCAATGAAATTATCACTGAAATGGGATGTATGTATCTGAAAGACGAGGACTGTACATCATTCTATATGTAGATGATGTTCTCATCTTTGGAAAAGATATTAAAGAAATTACGTGGGTCAAAGACAATCTTTCCAAACGATTCAAAATGAAGGATTTAGGGGAAGTTCGTAACTTTCTTGGCCTAGATATTTCAAAGATCCTAGATAAATTCAGGATGCCAGATTGCAATCCTGTTTCCACGCCGATCGATGCTGGAACGAAATGGAAGAAACCAAGTGGACAACAGACTAGCGCGCCTTTTAAGGCCTTGCTGGGTTGTCTTCAATATTTAACATTAATGAGCAGACCGGACATTACGTTTGCGGTCAGTCTTTTTAGTCGTTTTCAGAATAACCCTGATGACACCCACTGGACCGGACTTAAGCGAATTCTAAGATATTTGAAAGGAACCCGCAACCTATGCCTGGTTTATCGAAGGATGGACACCGAGGCACCACTGGCGGGATACGCGGACGCCGAGTTCGCCAATGACGAGGAGGACAGACGATCGGTATCTGGAAATGCCTTTACCGTGTACGGCAACCTCGTGTCGTGGAGCACAAAGCGACAACAACTGGTCAGTTTATCATCAACCGAAGCAGAGCTGGTGTCACTGTGCGCAGCATCCAAGGAAGGAATTTGGTTGTCGAAAATGTTGCGTGAGGTTGGAATTCTAGCAACTCCATTCACAATGTTGGAAGACAATATACCGTGTATCAAAATTGCAGAAGAGCCCCGCGATCATCAACGCACTAAACATATCGATGTGAAATACATGTGGATTCGTGAACAAATTCAAAACAAGAAGATTAATTTGAAATATGTTCCTTCGGAGAATCAGTTAGCAGATGTTCTTACTAAATCTTTGGTTAGAACGAAATTTTCGAAAATGATTCAATTGTTAGGAATGGAAATTGAGAGAGAGAGAGAGAGAGAGAGAGAGAGAGAGAGAGAGAGAGAGAGAGAGAGAGAGAGAGAGAGAGAGAGAGAGAGAGAGAGAGAGAGAGAGAGAGAGAGAGAGAGAGAGAGAGAGAGAGAGAGAGAGAGAGAGAGAGAGAGAGAGAGAGAGAGAGAGAGAGAGAGAGAGAGAGAGAGAGAGAGAGAGAGAGAGAGAGAGAGAGAGAGAGAGAGAGAGAGAGAGAGAGAGAGAGAGAGAGAGAGAGAGAGAGAGAGAGAGAGAGAGAGAGAGAGAGAGAGAGAGAGAGAGAGAGAGAGAGAGAGAGAGAGAGAGAGAGAGAGTTGTTTCGAGTTGGAAGGATAAGTTGGTAGTGTCTGAGAGGGATTTCCTCTAGACTTTAAACTACACTCTGCTCAATATAAAAGAGATAGAATCGGCTAGGATGGGAGATGATGCATCGGAAATTGAAGCTTCAGTTCGTTAACGGATTATGCAGCGAACGCATGCCGTGTGTGTTCGTTGAAGTTTATTTCTCGCGGAACTGATTCAGCTACCACAAAGGCCGAGGGCCATCAACGTAAAGGAGGACATTACTCGGGCAACGGCCCTAAATATCAAGGAGTATTCCCTTCACGGTTCGACAGATGGCGGCCTTGCGTAGTCGACCGGTTTCGTCCGAAGGAAGCGCCTGTGCATCCGAACCAACTCCACATCGCTGAAGACCGTCATTCCAGCCCATTCATATCCGATATTGCCCCATGCTTTGTCCACCGGTATCGGTGCCATCTTGCCGATCGTCGCAGCGTCAGTAGGAGAGACCGTCAACACCGGAGTGAATCCGGTAAATCGTCGCGAGCGCTCGCTGGACTGCAGAACACCAGGTACGTGCCCGAAAATCCAGTGTGACCCACCAGAACAGTTTGGCCAAATACATCGTTAAAATTTGAAACGCTCGTGTGTGTGTGATTATTTGAATAGTTGAGTGCCCTTTGAATCCGCGAAGCCCCTCCGGTTGCCCGGTAGTGCGCTGACCCTGTGACTGTGTCCGAGTCTCGCGCTGCTGAGTTGTTGTCGGGTAGAACATTAGTTTCAATTGGCTCCCAGCCAAAATCGCGAAAGGCAAACGGAGGATCCAGTAGAATAAAAAAATGTTTGAATTTTTTAACACGAGCGGGAGGAGAGTACACACTCAGTTTGTCACAGATTGTGTAGGATCCGTGTATCATCCTTTTGCCAACACAGTACCGTAGACTGATTTTGAGATGTTGAAAGGTAGTGGCTTGCAAGGATAAACGGATACAAGGAAAGGATGATAAAAGCCATCATCGACAAAAAGAAAAACAGCAAATTCGGGGTGCTTTGACGACACTAACCCCTATCACCGAACCCATGAAGAGAGTCTCCATCCCATGCGACGTACACATCAGCAAACAGCTCCGCCCAAAGCTAAGAAATTTCGGAATCGATTTGGTATTTTCCAGCAGAGACACCAACGTAAGACTTCGTTAGGCACTACCAAGGATCCGGTAAACACACTAAACAAGGCTGGTGTTTACAAAATTAGCTGTTCCCACTGCAGCAAGGTCTATGTTGGTCAAACAAAGCGGTCTCTCGAGGTTAGATTCAAGGAACAATAAGCGGAAATAGGAAAAGCTCAGAAGACGATAGACAAGGGGATGACATACGATTTCAAATCTAAGGTGGCAGAACATGTCTTTTCAGAGGGACATACAATTACGACGGCCGATATCAAAATTTGAGAAATGTTTCTTCTCCTTGGAAACTGGATGTGGCGGAGAGTCTGGAAATTTGCAAACAGGTACCTACGACGCTACTCAACAGAGACAACGGCAACGGCAATACATGGCTATTCAACTTGATACCTACTAATCGTTCCCGTGATGTACCTTTCAGCATTTAAAATTTCAACAAAAGAGGGGTGGAATGTACCTAACAGCTCTTAAATTTTAAGTTTATAAAAAATGGGTAGGGAATCACGTTTATACCTAGTTTTGTGTGCATACGATGTTTTTCTGCAAGTCGAGTCTCTGAAGAAATTGAGGTCGAAATATGCGTATCTGTGAAAGGATACGAACTCTAGTGGAATTAAATACGGTTTTTTACTTTTTTATATGAATTTTGCACCATATACATCTATTGTTGCAACATCTTAAGGACACCACGAACCCAACAAATTTCTAATTAAATATTTAATATGTTGACAAAAAAAATGTGTTCCGGCCTTATTAGAATTTGCTGAAGAAATCCGTATAGGGGAAGATCCACCAGTACCGGACAGTACCCAATACCGGACAAAATTGAGAAATCATGGTCCAAAGATGGTGTTTTAGAAAAAAAAAAAAGAAAGAAAGCTATTGTGGAGAGGGATGTTTGCGTATAATAATATATGTTTGCAATATGCATGCCTTTTCAAAATAGTAATGATGTTTGAAAATCGTAAAAACGTTGACGCATCGCCCTAAATTCGAACCTATTTATTAATTAGGGTAGATGTACCAATAGTGAAGCTACTAAACACGATTGAACCAATGGCATGTCAGTGAAAAATAATACCTCCACTATTGGTACATTGTTCCCTTAGTTGCGATATATTTTTAATTTGTGTTCCTATAGTTGCGGTATCCGTTGTTTTCTTATGGGATCCTCCACCATAGGAACACTTTACCGCAACTATTGGTACAAGTAAGAAAATGTTTAGCAATTCTAGTGATATTTCATCAGTTTTAAAGCAATTTGAACGCCGTTTCCAACTATTTCGTGTATCAACAGGCCAAAACGTTGATTGGCAGTGTCGGTTCTGTGGCAAATGACACTACCGCAAGTATTGGAACACCCACAACTAATGGATCACTTACCCTACCTTAAATATGGCCGCAAAGCATAATCGAATATTTTGTAAGTATAAATGTATTTTGTACCTTCTTCTTTTTCTTCTTTCTGGCGTTACGTCCCAATTGGGACAAAGCCTGCTTCTCAGATTAGTGTTCTTTGTTGAGCACTTCCACAGTTATTAATGAGAGCTTTCTTTGCCGTTTGACCATTTTTGCATCTGTATATCGTGTGGCAGGTACGAAGATACTCTATGCCCTGGGAATCGAGAAAAATTCCTTTACGAAAAGATCCTCGACCAGTGGGATTCGAACCCACGACCCTCAGCATGGTCATGCTGAATAGCTGCGCGTTTACCGCTACGGCTATCTGGGCCCCGATTTTGTACCTTATTCAAGCTAAATGTTGAAAAACTACAATGTTGATTAAACATGCCCCGTTCCCCAGTTTCGAATAGCTTGATTTATTATATGATATCTTTATAATTTTTGCACCACGGTCTCAAAATACATTCATTTTTCATGGATTTCGTCGATCATGGTATCAAACATGTATGTTAGGTAATAAATTGAATTACTACTGTATTTGAAACATTACACAAGCTGAAACATTTCAGCCTCACAGTTCTGTTTCTGCTTCTCCTTTTTTGACGATTGTCATTGTTATGCCATCGAAATACAATTAAGGTACCCCGGGGCAAGTGAGAATCTGGGGTAAGTGGGACGTTTCGTCATAGCTCACTTAGGAAACGTTTTTCATGGGGGTATTCTTCTAGAAAGTTGAAGATACAATGACAAGGAATGTATTGAGTTCAAAACATATTGTTATTTTTATTACCATGGGTAACAGTTGTCAATGCAGCGCCATTTTCAACTTTCATGATAATTTGCGACACGTTTCACGTCTTGCATTGACTCGCAAAACATAAATGTGTTATAAATCGAATTTCCATCAGCAAGCTACAACTTCAATTATTATTACAAGCTGCTTACGATAAACCAGTATTTTGTTTTCATTTCATATGAAATTTTCGATGGTCTAACATACCCCAAAATATCTTTGTACGCGGGGTAGGTGGGAACTATCAAAACAAAAACCAGAATCAAAACTTTTCGTAGACGTTTTATACATTTTCCTAGAGAGTAGCACAAAAACATTCAAACAAATGATTTTTATCAAAAAAGATAAATCTAAAATTACTTAATTGCATAAGAGGGAGAAGAAATGTGTAATTCTTCTATATGTTTTTTATTTATTTTTTATTTTTGAAATACCACTTTAAAATTGAACAAACACAGAGATGAAATTTGAAATGCATCATGAGAAAGATCATTTTTCTATCTTATTTGAACTTTATTTGTTATTTCTACCAAATTTAGTAGTGACGGAAAACAATTCCACCCTATTAAGCAGTTTTCTACTATGCATATAAGTAATAACAAAACATATTTATAATTTCGACAATTATTGATGGTTAATGTGCTAATTTGTAATTAACAACTTATAAATGATATATTTTGAACACGTTTAATTCCTCTTTACGCTTTTGTTGAGGTATTTTCAGTTAATATTAAATGCGAGGTGGCATACTTTTAAATAAACGTTTTCTTCCTAAAGCGTTACGTATTTTATGGTTGATCCCTTATGTACATCAAAAATGTACTCGAAATTAAAAATATATGATTTATCAATCCTTTTATTGTAATGGTTGACTTACTGATGTGGATTGACGCATGAAACTGGATGTGTCCCACTTGCCCCGTTTAGCGAGGTAACTGCGTCAAATGGCGCATTCTAAAACTTTCCTCCGAGGTTTCCACAATTTCGAAATTATTCGATCGGTTTCATGCACACACCAGAAAATATGTTGCCAAAATGTGATTGTGCTGTTGGATTTGAAAAATATTGACATTTGAAAATTTTATTGAACCATTTGATTGAACTACCGTTTTTTTAGTTCCCACTTGCCCCGCGGTACCTTAGTTATAACCGAGAGCTAAACACATGTACAAAGTCTCCGTGGTTTATCCGAAAAATCGCCAATTTTTGCCAGTGCTTCTACCCATCCCGATGATTGCCTCGACCGTAGAGAATTCTCGCTGTTGGCTGAAGTGATAGTGCCAAAAAACATAGTTCTGCTAGATTCCAGCAATACCCGTTCGTTGCCTTCCCACGGTCCACTGCCGCTGTGGTAGGCGAGAACCCGTATAGAGCAAACGGCCGCATCACATCCCGTAAAAGCCCGTTCCCGTTATCTAGGTGGCCCCCAAAGCCTCATATAGGTCACTTAGCCGATTACCTGTTGCCCATCAATGTATTAAAAATGTTCGTTCTCATATCAACATCGTGAGATGTGTTATTTTGCATCATTTATGAAAAAGGTTTTTGATGGACACCCTGTAAACTAAGTAAAACTGACTTGATAATATGTAAATGTTGAAAATGCATTAAATTGGCTATGAATCACTATTCATGGATTTAAAACATGCGATGATGTACAAATGTACAGTAATCAAGCATTTTCCAGATTATGTACAGATTTACTACTAGAATACATTATTAAAATGTAATGTCAAAATTCATATTTATATTTCCAAATTTATTTTTGTACGCTAAATATTTATCATAAAAGGGGATAACCATAAAACTATTTTTTATTATGAATTTAGAGACTTAAGTGTCCGATACTGGGGGATCTCCCCTATCAATTATTCGTATAATGGTCGTCAAAATAATTTGAAAAAAGGCACAATTTCAGAAGGATTTTCTTGAATCACAGAGATTGGGAAATTTTCAGGAAACATTAAGCTTAATTCATAACAGATCTTTTCAAGCAATCGGTCACCTGGCAAGGTTTTATTCAGATAACCATGGATGGCAGTCTGTACCTTGGAGTGAAAAATTGTCCTAGAACATAATGTTTCAGTAATTTCACATTAATTACCTTGTTGCTTAACTTTTGAACTTCATGTTTCCGATTTCTTAATAAAGGTGACAAAACGCAAGTTTGTGATAGAGATCGAAGCAACTCGGTGGTTGTTAAAACCAATCATAGTAGTCTGTAAGAATTTGAATTGGAAAATACATTTAGTTTACTCTACGTTCTCAATCAAACCAGTCGGGTTTTCTTTTCCCTCTAAGAGGTTATGGGCCGTTGTTAGAGACGTCGTTTCCATAGTAACGGATGGACAGCCAGCGGAAGTGAAAATTTTCACGATGGAACGATTGGGAATCCAGAAACTCAACGGAGGAAATTACAGCGTGTGGAAAACCAAGGTGGAATTCCTCCTCATCCGAGAAGACCTGTGGCAGTACATCACCGGAGCGGAACCGTTGGGCGACGAAGTAAATCCGGAGGAGGTGCCCATGCCTAGAAACGACGAGTTCCAGAGCCTGGTGGGCGCTCTTCTGTACATTGCGGTGAACACGAGACCGGACATAGCCATCAGTGCTTCGATTCTAGGTCGCAAAGTGAGTCAACCAACGGAAGCAGACTGGACCGAAGCAAAGCGAACTCTCCGGTACTTGAGCTCAACAGCAAACTTGAGTATGCGACTGGGTTCTTCTGGACCTCTAGTAGCGTACGTCGACGCAGACTGGGCCGGTGACAAAGCAGACCGGAAATCGAATACCGGTTTCATCTTTAGTCTCGGAGGGTCAGTCAGCTGGGCAGCCCGTAAGCAACCATGCGTCACTCTTTCATCGACAGAAGCCGAATACGTGGCGCTTTCCGAAGCCAGCCGCGAGCTGATGTGGTTGCTCAAACTAATGAAGGACATAGGCGAAAATATTCCCGCTCCGGTAGTCATCAACGAGGACAACCAGAGCTGTATAGCAATGCTAAAATCAACTGGTGATAGCAAGAGGACGAAACATATTGACACTCGTTTCAATTACGTGAAGGAGTTGGTGAAAAATGGTGTGATTGACGTTCGATATTGCCCCAGTAACACAATGGTGGCCGATGGTTTGACCAAACCATTGGCACGCGTGAAGATGGAGAAGATGCGAAGGCAAATTGGTCTGCAGCCCGCCGAGCTTGAGGAGGAGTGATAGAGATCGAAGCAACTCGGTGGTTGTTAAAACCAATCATAGTAGTCTGTAAGAATTTGAATTGGAAAATACATTTAGTTTACTCTACGTTCTCAATCAAACCAGTCGGGTTTTCTTTTCCCTCTAAGAGTTTGTCAGCATGTTTTCACCTCAGGACGCAAGATTGCATCGCTGCCTAACGGCCTGAAGTGAAAAAATACTAACAAACCCACATCTTGTCACCTTTATTGACAGAAGAGAGGATCGATGAAGAGAAATCGATCATGCGACTTACGCCCTTATTCTAGCACACGCTTGATCAAAAATCTTCCCGTTCAACTTTTGAGCTTCGATATTTAGCAAATGCACAGATTATTCGTTTGAAATTGTTAACAAATCTTGTAACAAATGCAAGAATACGGCCAGTAATACAAAAACGCATTTTCCTAGCAATGATTGGTCTGGTGTTTACATCGACCAGGAAAACAAGGGCAGAACAGGCAATGTGTACTGCAATTCAAAATTGCTATTAGTATACCTAGATTGGCACACCGCTTATGATTATGGCCTACTATGGCTACCCATCCATCCAACCACAGTCGCACTAAAAGCCTATAGAACACACGAAAATCGATCGACAATTTAATCATGTCAGCGTCAGCTTTACAATTGCAAACTTTTTCTCCTCGCGCTCGCCGTTTTCCAATGGGGAAACATTTCACCCACAACCCATTAGGGTAATGAACTACTTGGGCATCGCCATGGTTTACTTTGGCACAGGGATTTTTCTCCGGCGAATTATCTGAAGCTATGCATTGAAAAACACTTCAATACGACACATTTGAAGGGCGAGCTCAGCAGATTAAAAACAAAAACCCAGCTGAAGTGAATCAAATGTGACGAGAATAGAATCCGGCTCCCTAAAACTGACTGAAGCAATGGAATGTCCTTATTCTTGCTGTGCTGTCATCCCTCGGCAGCAAGTGAATTATGTCACCAATCACCATGGATATTCCAGACTTTCTTCCTAGCGTCGTCGCCTGCTATTGCTATCATGCACTGTGCTGCACAACGAATGAAAATCACTTCATTCAGATATCGGGAGGGAAAACATCTCAATCCCTTTTCACTTCTCTTCTCGCAACAAACTCAAGGCCTGCTATGCCATCCCGTCACTTCGCACCTGATTCTTCTCGATTGGAGCTTCCGTTTGGTTCCATTCAGGCATTGCTATGGCACTGATTGACAAGTGATTTGCAACCCCCAATCCGTATTTCACTGATTTTCCGCAGCGATGCTTAAATCCCCCGCTTTCCAATCCACAAAACACCAAAAAAAATATTCACTTCAAATAGTTACACAACTCAATCAACTCGACGGAAAATGAAATTTCAGAACACGGCGACGGAAACTCGGAGGACTCGGAAAAACCTTTTGTTCAGCAGCTGGCCGCCATGCTCTTGACCGAGAAAAAAAAGGAATTGACCGAGTACAGAGAGCTTCGAGCTGGCGGACTGGCTTGCTGGCAAACCGACACTTGTATCGCGAATGGGGTCTCTCCAGTTACTGCCACAGTGTCATACCACATCGGAGGCAGATTCCAATCGTCGGAATAACCAGATGGCCACACCGCACTTCGCCGCTTGAGATCCGTTCTAGACACGGTTTTGTGTCTGTGTACAGGGGATGAGGAGAATTTGGTGCGCTTGCGTGTTTTCAATCGAAACAACCCCCTCTCCCAACCACGTTGGCACTCTGATGGACGCCGAAGCTCGCGGCAAGTTCAAGTACAGCAATCCCCCGATGAAGGACGGTTATAAGGTTTTCCAGGGCTATTTAGTTTTTTACATAAATATCCTAAATCTATATACAGTATGGCCCATAAAAAATGCGAAAATGGTTTGAACGTGAATTTAGAATACACTAGCATTATTTTTATTGTTTTCGTTAGTGAATGTAACCTCTGATTAATGTAATATATTCTAAGGTTACTTTGCCATAGAGGAACATTTTTGTTATGTATTTTTACCTAACCTATCTAATGTACTAAAGCAAAACAGTAGGTTTTGTTCTTTAAAAGTCAGAAAAAGTGTATGGTCTTCGTATACTCTGTTGATGAACTTTCCACCTTCGAAAATCACACTCAATCGTTAAAAATATTAGTTTTCTTGGTATCAGGGTATGGAATAAGTCTTGGAGAATGTGTTTTTCATGGTCACAATAAAATATTTGGCCAAGGTCATGGTTTAGGAAGCATTCGCATCCTATGGGTTTGATGCGCCTTTTTTTTTGTTGTAGCCTAATAAAAAACATATACAGAGGCCTATAGAAGTTTTATGAGGAAATAGTTTGTTCCATTGGTTAGATACAACTTAGATCAATACTGGCTCATAGGTTTTTAGCCAAACAGAGCCGCTTTTCACATTTATATGAAGGTTTAACCGCAACTCTCCAAAATGAGACGTTTTTACCAAAATATGTTCAAGTCTCCAGCACTTCAGGTATAAATCTGTTCTACTATTTGACACCTTCAGGTATAAATCCGTTCTACTATTCGACACCATCGTTGACGTTTCAAAAAGTTTAATAACAAAGTTATTGAACTCGCTGCCCGCATGTTTGAATTTGAAGGTGTGCTTTCAATTCATCTCTAGTAAGGAGAAAGTAACAGATAAAAACCATATTCGTAGTGAAAAATAGGATCTGAACAAAGTAAACAATACCAACAATGAATAACAATTTTGTTTAGTTTCCATTTTTCATATAAAAACTGCCATTAAACATGATATGACGATTTTCGCATTTTTTATGAGCCATTCTGCAATCGTATAAAAATGAAATAGAATCCAAATTTTTAGAATTTTTCTAGCGTTAGAACTATTTTTGAAGTGCCCATGAAAAACTACAAAGTGCTGTATTTGGTGCAGCAGAGCAGAACCAAAACATACAAGTATTTTTAGTTTGTTTAATTTTGGCTAGTTTCCAGTGTTTTAATTTCCGTCCGAAGAACCCTGGAAGGATCCCCGAAGGATCCTGAAAGGATTCCCGAAGGATCCTGGAAGAATTCCCGAAGAATCCTGGAAGGATTCCCGAAGAATCCTGGAAGGATTCCCGAAGAATCCTGGAAGGATTCCCGAAGAATCCTGGAAGGATTCCCGAAGAATCCTGGAAGGATTCCCGAAGAATCCTGGAAGGATTCCCGAAGAATCCTGGAAGGATTCCCTCATTTTTCTGGAAGGATTCCCTCAGAATCCTGGAAGGATTCCCTCAGAATCCTGGAAGGATTCCCTCAGAATCCTGGAAGGATTCCCTCAGAATCCTGGAAGGATTCCCTCAGAATCCTGGAAGGATTCCCTCAGAATCCTGGAAGGATTCCCTCAGAATCCTGGAAGGATTCCCTCAGAATCCTGGAAGGATTCCCTCAGAATCCTGGAAGGATTCCCTCAGAATCCTGGAAGGATTCCCTCAGAATCCTGGAGGATTCCCAATCTGGAAGGATTCCCTCAGAATCCTGGAAGGATTCCCTCAGAATCCTGGAAGGATTCCCTCAGAATCCTGGAAGGATTCCCTCAGAATCCTGGAAGGATTCCCTCAGAATCCTGGAAGGATTCCCTCAGAATCCTGGAAGGATTCCCTCAGAATCCTGGAAGGATTCCCTCAGAATCCTGGAAGGATTCCCTCAGAATCCTGGAAGGATTCCCTCAGAATCCTGGAAGGATTCCCTCAGAATCCTGGAAGGATTTCCTCAGAATCCTGGAAGGATTCCCTCAGAATCCTGGAAGGATTCCCTCAGAATCCTGGAAGGATTCCTCAGAATCCTGGAAGGATTCCCTCAGAATCCTGGAAGGATTCCCTCAGAATCCTGGAAGGATTCCCTCAGAATCCTGGAAGGATTCCCTCAGAATCCTGGAAGGATTCCCTCAGAATCCTGGAAGGATTCCCTCAGAATCCTGGAAGGATTCCCTCAGAATCCTGGAAGGATTCCCTCAGAATCCTGGAAGGATTCCCTCAGAATCCTGGAAGGATTCCCTCAGAATCCTGGAAGGATTCCCTCAGAATCCTGGAAGGATTCCCTCAGAATCCTGGAAGGATTCCCTCAGAATCCTGGAAGGATTCCCTCAGAATCCTGGAAGGATTCCCTCAGAATCCTGGAAGGATTCCCTCAGAATCCTGGAAGGATTCCCTCAGAATCCTGGAAGGATTCCCTCAGAATCCTGGAAGGATTCCCTCAGAATCCTGGAAGGATTCCCTCAGAATCCTGGAAGGATTCCCTCAGAATCCTGGAAGGATTCCCTCAGAATCCTGGAAGGATTCCCTCAGAATCCTGGAAGGATTCCCTCAGAATCCTGGAAGGATTCCCTCAGAATCCTGGAAGGATTCCCTCAGAATCCTGGAAGGATTCCCTCAGAATCCTGGAACGATTCCCTCAGAATCCTGGAACGATTCCCTCAGAATCCTGGAACGATTCCCTCAGAATCCTGGAAGGATTCCCTCAGAATCCTGGAAGGATTCCCTCAGAATCCTGGAAGGATTCCCTCAGAATCCTGGAAGGATTCCCTCAGAATCCTGGAAGGATTCCCTCAGAATCCTGGAAGGATTCCCTCAGAATCCTGGAAGGATTCCCTCAGAATCCTGGAAGGATTCCCTCAGAATCCTGGAAGGATTCCCTCAGAATCCTGGAAGGATTCCCTCAGAATCCTGGAAGGATTCCCTCAGAATCCTGGAAGGATTCCCTCAGAATCCTGGAAGGATTCCCTCAGAATCCTGGAAGGATTCCCTCAGAATCCTGGAAGGATTCCCTCAGAATCCTGGAAGGATTCCCTCAGAATCCTGGAAGGATTCCCTCAGAATCCTGGAAGGATTCCCTCAGAATCCTGGAAGGATTCCCTCAGAATCCTGGAAGGATTCCCTCAGAATCCTGGAAGGATTCCCTCAGAATCCTGGAAGGATTCCCTCAGAATCCTGGAAGGATTCCCTCAGAATCCTGGAAGGATTCCCTCAGAATCCTGGAAGGATTCCCTCAGAATCCTGGAAGGATTCCCTCAGAATCCTGGAACGATTCCCTCAGAATCCTGGAACGATTCCCTCAGAATCCTGGAACGATTCCCTCAGAATCCTGGAAGGATTCCCTCAGAATCCTGGAAGGATTCCCTCAGAATCCTGGAAGGATTCCCTCGGAATCCTGGAAGGATTCCCTCAGAATCCTGGAAGGATTCCCTCAGAATCCTGGAAGGATTCCCTCAGAAGGCTTTATGAAGAATCCTGCAAGGATTCCTGATAATTCTGCAAGGATTTCTGCCGAACAAACTTTTACCCTCATTACCAAACACCATTATGTCAGTATAATGTAGCATCATGTTAAATAATATTTTAATAATTTTCACGGCCAACTTTTGTTTAATCCACAGACAAACAGACGTAACTCTCGAATTATTTTGATCGTACAGCATAATAGCGCTCAATTCTATTATTTGGTAGTTGGCCGACGGGCCTCTCGTGACGCTCGTATCGCTTTTGTTCGAGTTTGACGTTTGCTCACTACCGCCACCTAGTTCATGGTTTGCCAAACACAGTGTTCTTAGCATCGGGCTTTAATGTTCGTTAGACTATGTTTTAAATTGATAATTGTTCTAGCTGTTACGTCTGTTTGTCTGTGCTTCAACGCTTGTTTCAGTGTACATTTGGTTGGTGGAGTATTTAACGTTCTAGAATCCGTCATCGTAATCATCATCATCATTGAAACTTCAAAAGCAGTTTCTCTGCTCAAAACTGAAACCTATTCGATGAAAATGTTTTCACTGTGTTTCGGTTGTAGAAAATTCTCAAATCAATGGTAAATACTGTCCCCTTAAACATGTCTTGTTCAGCCCATTAGTAAAACAATTTTGACTAGTCAAATGAGAATCTTTAAAAACGTTTAAAGAGTTGTGATTCAACTTTTATTCATTCTAATTTTATGCATTGCTGAATACTGACATATGATTAAACTTGAAGAGCATATTTTTAGCTGAAAAGATAAAATTTTTATTCAGCTGTCATTAAACAATAGTTAATGTTTATTTGTAGTTCTGAACTGATAGTTGAATGATGAGTCCAGTAAGGCTGCAAAAACTGCAAGGATTCTTAAAGAATCTTGCAAGGATTCATGAAGTATCTTGCAAGGATTCCTGAAGAATCCTACAAGGATTCCTGAAGAATCCTTCAGGGATTCCTAAAGAATCTTGCAAGGATTTCTGAAAAGTCCTGCAAGGATTACTGAAGAATTCTGCAAGGATTACTGAAGAATCCTGCAAAGATTACTGACAAATCCTGCAACATTTACTAAACAATCCTGCAAGTATTATTGAAGAATCCTGCAAGGATTCCTGATGAGTCCTGCCGGAATATCTGATGAGTACTGCAAGGATGACTGATGAATCCTACATGCATCACTGATGAATCCTTGCAAGGATTCCCGAAAAACCTTGGAATCATTCCCCAAGGAATTGCGAAGGATTCCCAAAAGGCTCTCGAATAATTCTGGAAGGGTTCCCGCAGTTTTTCGGAAGGACTCCTGCACTCAGGAAAATGGGCTATCGAAATACATACACGGAAAAAAAAATCTTTGGTAAATATTAGGGGAACATGGTCCAATTCAGACCTAGTAACAGTTTTTTGGCCATATCTTTTCAGTATGATCACAGATAACAGATGTTTATGTCCGATTGTAAAACTGTGTAAGACAATTAATGGCGATTTTAAGTGGTAACACAAGTAGCAATATCGTGGTGGCGCTGTTATCGCTAAGTTCCCATGGTAATGTCTGTGGTGAATATGAAACATTTCAAGATACTTATATTCACCACTGATTGCAGCAATACGTTGTGTGGCGGCGCTAGTGTTTTCAACGTGTTTTAGTTTGAATATTTACACAAGTTTTCAGAAGATTTTTGTTCTAGCATAAACATCTGTTATCTGTGGTATGATGAACGACATGAAAAGTTTTATGTTTACGTAAACGCCTGATTCAGCGCGCACACTTTTCTCTCAGAGAGTTTTGAGATATCTTCTACCGGGACATTACTAGACATGTTTGAACAAAATGCTCCAGAAGGTCCGAATTGAACCAACCCTGTTCCAATTCGGACCCGCCATGTTCTATTCCGGACCACCCTAAGTTTTATCGTTTATGCTATGGTAGTTATAAAATATAACTCCAATTTGTTTGGTATCAAAGCTTATTGAATTTCTTCTGTAAGCTCAAGCATAAAAAATAAACCCGATTTGTGAAAATTTTTAATTTAATTCGAGTCAGAACTAGCTCAAGTAAAATGTGAAATTCTTAAAAAAACGAGAGTGAAATCCAAAACTGGTTCAAATTTAAGTAAAGTTTACTCTCCTTAATTCAATTTCAAACGGACCATCATATATGGAAGATATCGCGAAAAAGAACATACATATTTTGGAGCTTTTTGTCATTTTGACAAAATATATTCAAAAAGGTCTTGAATACAGTAAAATTTCAACACATTTAAACTTTGCATGAAAATATCGGGTTAAAAAGGTGAACTAAAAATCGTAAACGTCTTTTTGTATCGTATTGTCAAACTATTTTGGGAAGGCGTATCCAAAATAGGCTGGAGATGCTTTTCAAGTAGCTGGATTATTGATTCCTTTATATTTTGGTGGTCTACCGTATTTCTTAGATTGTTTCGAAGAATTTTTCTTAACCGCACCAGAAACAAAGACATCATCGATCAATATTACAACTTTTGGTGATTTTCTACCAAGCCAAGAAGACTTTCACGGGGTGGAGCTCTTAGAATAGATTGAGTGCTAGTTGAAAATCAAGAGGTCCCTTTTGAACCATATCAAAAGGTCTGGATTGGACCAACACACATTTTGTGATTTTCAAACTAGTTGAGCACAAACAGTGCATAGATATATCAAAGCCATATGATCAGATGAAAGTTTTGGCTTGGAGGATTCGATTATAAAATAACACAGAAACATTGGAGATTAATGGTCACTTACAGAAGCTTGGAAAAATTACTAACCGACAGCACACCAGAGCACTTCAAAACAACAAACTATTATAAAAGTCAAACGAATTAACCGAAAGGCGTCAAATTTATTGAGTTAGATCCAAGCCAGACGGTGGGTAGAACAACGGTACTCACGATCTCTACAGTTACGCCAGTATTGATAAATGCTTGATGGTCCGAATTATAACAGGGTCCGAATTGGACCAGGTTCCCCTACTATTTTAGCTGACTACGCCCATTCTTAAAATTACCATGTAATTTCAGAACAAATTACCATGTTTGTGGTACACCCCACCACCTTACTGGTACATTTGACAGAAATCGTTTTCATCAATCTAATCTCTGGGTTCATTCAAATATTACGTAACCCAAAATTTGTGAATTTTAGACCCAACCCCACGTAACATCTGTTGTATGAAAAAAATTGAATTTGTGTATGGAGCGTAACACTATGTTAGACCCCCTCCCTCCCCCTGTAGCGTTACGTTATATTTCAAACGCATTTCTGGTCTGCTGACAATTGCCGGTGCGAGCGCTTAAGGTGAAACATCTCGGAATCCAAAGATGGCCGTCACAATGGCCGACTTGTGCCCCTACTCACGTTTTCAAAGGCACAAAACTGGAGAAATAGTTGGCAAACGTTTCTGATCTTCTTATTTTAAGCTTTCGGCTAGTGCACAAAGCCAAAATGAAAAGTTCACTGTTGTTGGATGCTTTCTTCGCGAGATTTGTGCCTTTGAAGTTTCAGTGCAATCTTAGAAGTTGATTCCAAACTGTTTCACCTTAAGTTAACCCCCTTAAATGGTAGTTTTTACCGCACAATTTTTTTTTTTGCCTCTGGAAACCCCTTATGCAAATTCGCCACAAGAAATCGGGTTTAAATTCCTAAATTTGCCTTATGAAACCAAAATTTTTCAAACAAAAAACGTTCTCGCAGCAACCTGGAATCGAACCAAGAACCTTGTGATCGATAGACCCGTGTGTACACCACGCGTAATAAAGCCCCAAGCACAATGTGAGCGGCAGCGCGGTACAACGGCAAAACGGCAAGCCCATCTTGAGCTACACTGTACTTGTCAAGTCAATGTTGAAAAGGATTTAGTCAACATGGGATTGATAAGTGAAGTGTAAATCAAGATGGGCATGCCGTTTTGTCGTTGTACCGCGTTGCCGTTCACATTGTGCTTTGGGCCTAAGACAAAGTGTATGAATTTCGATAGTCCAGTTCGCTGCGTATGATAGATTCCGGAAGGATTCTCATCTACAAACATCATACCGCGAAAGAGGAATGTGGCGTTACCTAAAAATTAACAGGTCATATTGCGCATTTCTTTCGCCACTGGACTATCGCATAATAAATAAATAATCATAAAATTGTGTATTTCTTTCACCACTTATAAGTGCGAAAGCACATGCGAAAGTGTAAATAAAAGTCCGGGATTGCATTGAATCCTGTTGGTGTCATCAGAGCACTTATTCTTTGATTTATGAAAATAAGTCGAAGACACCTATCGGATTCGATGCAATTGCGCACTTTTATTAGCGTTTCTGCACTTGTAAAAACTTCTGCGATAGTCCAGTGGTGAAAGAAATGCGCAATAATATTTAAAAGTGCGCTATTGCACAAATCGAGTCGGTGTCTTCCAAGGGGGTGAAATGAGCCAATAATTAGCTACCCAGTATTGATTCAACATGACGTCCAGTGCATTTGTTTTGAATCTTTTGGGACTGCCAAAACATATGATTTTTTGGATAGGAGACATCAATGATACCTAACTAATGCGTAAAACATTCAACAATATTTTGAAACGAGGAAAACGTTATCAAATACAATGCACAGTGGCGCATGGCCGGACAAAACCTCAAAAATTCATGTTCGCAAAATCGCTTGTAAGTATTTTCTATCGACTTCTATACTAATGAGTGACGATTCCTTCAAATTTGAGATTGATCTGTTTTGTTTTCGATTTTTGGCAGCATCGTAAGTGCGGGAAAATTAGACTGCTTCAAATTCATCAACTATGGTTCACCTAGCAAACTTTGCAAACAGCTAGCTCAGCTGTATCTCAACGAAATCATAACCGATTTAAGCTCAATAGGCTTCATTTGAAAGCGTAGTCTTAAGCCTTTGATTTGGCTATAATGACATGAACTTTTACACATTAAGTTGTTAGGTGTAGTAAAAATGTTTTTTTTTCAATCCTTCTCTAAAAATTTTGATAAATTTTAAAAACTTCGTCCGTTTTATGTGAAGTGTTTCGAGAAAATAAGTCACTAAGTATAAAGCAGCAAATCATCCATACCCAGGTAATCACTAAGCGCTGTTATAAGCGGTATATGAACTGTTAAACAGATTTGCAGTGCCTATTAGCATCATAAGACATTTTCAAATGCTTCTAGACACTGTAGACTTCAAGCCCTGAAATAAGCCGTATATGAGTATATAACTCTATGTTACAGGGCTTGTAAACCCTGTGTCAATAAGCCGAATGCAACGGCTGTCAATGCTTATGAACGGCTCAATATCATGACGTTTATATCGAAAGAAGCAAAACAGATTTCAACCAAAACAAAAAAGTGTTGAGCGATGATGCAAATTGGAAACATTTTTTTCCGATTCATAAATGCTACCCGAGAAATTAATGCGTGAGTAGAGGAAATGCTGGTGAAATGCCTTTGCTCAATATCCGATTCATAAATGCTACCCGAGAAATTAATGCGTGAGTAGAGGAAATGCTGGTGAAATGCCTTTGCTCAATAAACATATAAACACAATAAACAAATGTTAAATAACATTTGTTTTTGGCAATCACGTTTCATGGCACAACGGAGTAAAATTATCGGGTGCGATAAGATATGTTCAAAAAATTGATAGATATTCAAAAATTAATTACAAAAACAATAGATCGGTTGCTGTAAGAACTTACAGCATGCGGACCACATTAATGATCGTTTATAAGAGAGATTCGTGGAAGCTGAAATTTCTGTCAAAGTGTGAGTCAATCAAGCAGCGAGAACTATCAAAACGTGAGCCAAACAAACATGCGTTATGTTTATTTTGAACTTTTCTTGAGGAGTAATGTAATCCGCTTGAAATTATTTCGGTAAAAGTTGTTTTGTATATATATATAGATATATATATATATATATATATATATATATATATATATATATATATATATATATATATATATATATATATATATATATATATATATATATATATATATATATATATAAAGGATAACTAGACCACATCACATCAAAACCCGCTTGCCGTACAAAATCTTCCCGAGGAACTCACAAAACCATCCCGAGGGTCGCAGTTTGGTGATAAATAGTTTTCAATGATATTACAAATTCCAAACATAAATATTGAAACTTTTTTTATTATTTTTCCAAAGTACGCCCTATTTCGAGCGCACTCCATGATTTCATTGAGTTTGACAGTACCACGAACCAAAAATTTTCGGTACACTGTCATTGTATGGCGGCTATCATGATGCTCCCGGGTTGCTCAATATAGATTTTGATAATGAAGTGGGTTCGGAAGTTTCTTAACTAATGAGAGAAAACGGGAAGGGAAAAAGTACAAAAAATAACGTGAAAGCAATTGCGGGGAAAGGAGATTTACCACGAAAAAACATATTCTATCAGCTATCTGGGCATTCTCATGTAGTAAGAAATGAATCCATGTCTAACTAACTACCTACACGATCTTGCTGGCATTACCAGTATCTTAAACTTTCTTCTGCTGGGTACTCACAAAGGCTACAGCAAATTTCCTTACTTTATATATGATGCAGGGCGATGTAAATTATTGATGAGTTGGTGGAGCAGTTGGGAAATGCAATGAAAATCGTCCGAAAGGAGCTTCAAATACATAAGTTCGAATCTGGAACAAGCAGCAAATAAAAAACTGTGGAGAGGAGCATAGAAAGAAAAGAACGGTTCAGAAAATAAACAACTTTTTTTTCTTTTTTCCTTAGTCCGCGTGCAATAAAATTTTGACATATTTTATTTCAGTGACTCGGAACGAGTAGGCAGTGTATTAGCCGAATAATTCGCCAACAGTGGCTTTAAAGCAGCCCTTCATCACGATATAGTTCCAATAGACCATTTCCGTCAAACCTTACCCCCAGTTTTTATATTTTTCTTCCAAAGACGATTGTTTTTAATGATTATTGACGCTTTTAGATTTTATTTATATGCAGTCCTGATTTTCTTACAATTTTTTAAAAACTTAAAAATTCACCACATTTTGAGCATAAAATCGTCGTGCGGCACAGTTTGTTCAACCCTATGGGCATACTGAGTGTAGATTTTTCAACAATGTTCTATGACACCCCTGCAGACATACACACATTGTAGACATACTGAAATGTCAAATTTCAGCAAACAACAAAAGTGTCTCTCGACATCTAAAAAAATTATGAGCAGCAATTTTCGTTTTATAACCTCAAACCGTTACCGGAATCATAAGAACATCCCAAAACGGAATACGGACCAGACGGAATCAGAACATCCCAGTACGGAATCCTACACATGGCCTTCATCTCCTTTGCTGAAGCTGCTGTGGTGCTCCGCGAAAATCCTCGACAAGGGTCCTGTTTTCCTTTGCTTTTGCGACCGGCGGAAACTAGCCACGAAAATTTTACTGCGCTGCAGCATATTGTAGGTAATCCTCGGTAATCGGTACCCATGGAAGCTGGACCTAATTCGGATCCAATGATATGGCAATCGAGGAGCTCCTGCAACCTTGGCACAGGAACTCTTCCGGTTTTCCAGTAGAGAACAGCAAACGATTTGCCCCCAAGCAGTGGAATTTTTGTCGTCAGTTTTCCTCTGATTACAAAACCAGGAGAGAGCAGGACCCTTTTTGAAAACTATTCAACCATAGCGTCATGCGAAGGATATGAAGGATTTTTATGGTCGTTGGGGATGGTTCTCTTCCCCCTTCAAATTAGTTGGGGGGAAATATGTATTCGCCGGTAAATATAGATATTTGGGATGGTACACAAATTATGTCACGCTAAATTTAATCTTTTTTGACCCCCTCCCCCCCTTTGTCACGTTTTTTGTATGAGTCCTCCGAAATTTTTGTAAGGCTTGTCACACTTGGCTCGACCCCCTCCCCCTCTAAGCGTGACGTAATTTGTGCATGACCCCTTTTGACCAGTACCAAGGTGGTTTCCTGGGATGGATGTGGGAATTCCTGCCACCGTTTAGAAGTGGCATCAAAGGAGGAGATAGATCGTTTCACGCTTGACATAACCTCGAAATTTCGAATAAAAACAAAGTCAACGATTCCTGCAGTGAATGTAAACTCCATATAAAAATGGAAACAATTCTTGCAGGAAATGTCAAAGAGCAGGATAGTCAATTGGCCATGATGAGAGAGCAACAGAGATAGACAATGTTTTGTCATCATGCACCATGCCAAAACACAACAAAGACATCCGAATCCAAAGAGCAACAAAGTGGAGACCGCGGAGGAACAGCTGATCGAAATTCACCACCACGTGGAGATAAATTCATAAGGAAAATAGGGGTTCCCAAAAACTTCGTAGAGATATAAATTGTAGGGGACCGTGGGGTGGACTACTGTGCCGCCAGTTTTTCATTGTTTTTCAATAGTTAGAGGCTTCAAAACATATGGGTTCCTTGGGAAAGTTTGTCCAGTAAATTAATAGAAATCTTATGAGCCAATAATATTTTTTCACGGAAATGGTCTATTAGCTCTGTTAGCCATGCTTTTAAATCGACTATAGAACCGACTTGGGACCGATTTATACGGCCTACTGGTTACTTGGGTAGGTGCTCTGAAAACACCAACATGATTTGATGCAATCCTGCACTTTCAGGCAGCGTCCATTTATTACGTAACGTCAAAATTGAAAATTGTTGACCCCCCCCCCCCCTCCGTAACGCTTTTTGTATGAAAAATTTAAAAATTTAGTATGGGTCGTAACGCTTTAGCCTACTCCCCCCTCCCCCTAGAACGTTACGTTATTTGTGGATGCCGCCTTATTCCAATTTTCGCACATATGAAACCGCATTTCGCAGTCTAGTAGTGAAAGAAATACACAATGGATCATTAAAGGGCTCATTCACTAATTTCATAACGCTAAAGGGGGTGGGTGGGTGTCCTCATAATGTTACGGCTCATACAAAATTTATAGAATTTTTATACGCCTTTGGGGCTCATTCACAAATTTCATAACGCTAAAGGGGGTGGGTGGGTGTCCTCATGATGTTACAGCTCATACAAAATTTGTAGAGTGTTCATACAAAAAGCGTTACGAGGGGGTGGGTGGGTGTCGAAAATGGCCATTTTCGGCGTTATGAAATAAATGAATGAGCCCTTGTTTTGATGCGGTGAGCACTTGCAAAAACTACCTTCAATGATCAATACAAAAAATAAGAACATTCTTCATGCAAAAAGTGTTACGAAGGGGTGTCAGTGGGTGTCGAAAATGGCTATTTTCGGTGATATGAAAATACACTTAACTCATTTAATCTGATCTTAGCGTGCACGTCAAACTCACTGGGCACTAGCACTCTTTCCGCTTTCCTGTCAAACCCGCGCCGCATGCCGCCATTTTGGAATCCGCACTGTCATCCGTCAGTCGCGAAGACCGCAAACGTCATCGTGCAGCACCCTTTCACGATACTGTCACAAGCGCAACCGACTGCGTGGTGAAATTTCGTCACCGCAAAAAGTGCATTAAAAGCAGTAAATCGGTGCTAAAAGTGAGAAAATTGTGTCCCAATCCAGTGACCGGTGCCCGCTGCCACGAATGTCAACATGTCCCGGTATATGCAACGTCCGGAAAATGCCCTAAAACGGGCCAATGGTAAGTCGTCACAATCGACCGTCCGATTTCAATATGGTGGCCTTTCACCACTCCGCACCTGTCTTGCAGGGCTGGTAGCGAGCCACTTTTGGGTGACTTGTTCATTATTTTCAAGCCGGTCGTCCTAAAGGAATGATCATTATTTTCGTGTTCTGATTATAAAGAAATCCAAAAACTGGGTTAGCTTTTCTAACTTGCACTGCAAAACAATAATGTTTCACATATTGTTGTTATTTTAAATACAATATTCCATAAAATAAAATGTTTTGTTGGTTATCGAAGTATCAATAAGTTTAGGGATTACTGACTTTCTAGAAGAACTATGAGAACTAGTTTCAACAAAAATGAAGACTGTATGTTTGACCCAATTATTCAAATGAATTTTGACGAAATCCAGGACCAATATCTGACAGACCAGGTCTTCATTTTCAGGGTTCTAAGAATTACGCGAAATTGGAAGTGAATTTTGAGCTTTCGTGATAATTTGGCGTGGATTTAGTTTTAATCATAGAAAAACTACATTCTTCAGGCAGAATATCTAAAACAAAATCTCTGATATGGATTTGTTTTCAATTCCATACGAATGGGAGTTATGTGTCCTACATCCAAAGTTGGCTACACTTTAAGTTTCTCCTTGTTTACTGCAATGAATGTATTGAACGAAATATTTGTTAATGTTCGAAGATACTGTCCATACTGTAATTATTTTATATAAATTTTTCAAGAAATCCTGGATTAGAATATCTGCAATACTATTGAAAAAGTCTTGAAAAGAATCCTTTTTAAAATATCAGTTGGCAAAAGGAACTGGAATGAACCCTGCAGATTGTTTTTGACAAATTTTTCTGAGTATCAGGAGAGACATCTGTGGTGAAATTTTGAATTCACCCTAGATGGAATTTCTACACAAAAATCTATTTTTTGCAATGAATCCTGGTGTAATGATTGATAGTCAAGTAATATCCATACAAATTTCCACGTGAATCCAAAATAGGTTTAGCAGAAATTCCTTCATACTCAAAAATACATTCAGAGACTTGTCCAATTCTCTAAAAAATTTCGACAGAAATTCTTGCAGGTATCCTTCCAGAAAGTTTTTGAATGATTTCACTAGGTATGCTTGAAGGAATTCTTCCAGAATCCTTGACCAAAGCAATGCTAATATCTCCGGTAATTTCTACAGGGATTGTACCGAAAACATTTCGTGGAATCTTTGAAAGATTTCCTGGCGTAACAACTGAAGAAATCACTTAAAGAATGTCTCGAAAAATACTTTTTCGAGACGTTCTTAAAGTGGTTTCTTCAGTTGTTACGCCAAGAAATCTTTCAAAGATTCCTAAAGGAATTCCAGGAGAATCCACAAAAGTTCATTTTGGTTCATACACGATATATGTACAAGATATTAGAAAAGCACATCAATAAGGTACTTGTAACATTCCTAGAAGGGCCCTTCCTTAGCCGAGTGGTTAGAGTCCGCGGCTACAAAACAAAGCCTTGCTGAAGGTGTCTGGGTTCGATTCCCGATCGGTCCAGGGTCTTTTCATAAGGGAAATTTCCTTGACTTCCCTGGGCATAGACTATCTTTCGCGTATTTACTCAAATTATCTCACTTTTTAAACTCGTGAGCGGGCTACTGGAACATGAGCGGATACTGGTACGTTGACGGTACCTGCCACACGATTTACAGATGCGAAAATGGCAACTTTGGAAAAGAAAGCTCTCAGTTAATAACTGTGGAAGTGCTCATAAGAACACTAAGCTGAGAAGCCGGCTCTGTCCCAGTGGGGACATTAATGCCAAGAAAAAGAGCATTCCTAGAAAGGTACTTAGGTGAGATGCTAGATAGATTTCCATTTAGATCCATGACAAATTTTCGATAAGTTCTTTGCAGGAATTGAGGTTTTAATTGACCAGTTTATCAAAAGTTCTTCGAAAGATCAGTGATAAGTAATAAATGATAATTGTTTGTTCAGTCTCGGCAATCTCGTCAGCGGGAAGTTGGCAGAACAAAGAATCATCGGAATGTTTTAATATATGTGTTTTGATAGAAAATACTGTGTAAAAGTTAAAGTAGACTTTAAAACCGTTTTAAAGTCACATTACCATAAATAAGTTAGATATTTTTTCCGCTTCCGGGAAAAAATCTTAAAATTGGAAAACGGATTTTGAATGGACACCCTGAGATTAAGGGACTGAGTCCGAAAGGCGGAAAACTACAATAGTGGGCAAGTAACGAAAGGTAGAAAGTATTGAATGGCGGAAAATTAACGAGGGAAGCATGATGGATTTCAAAGCGATTTAAGGGTGAGGTGAGGGACAACCCCAACCCCACTTACGCACCAACTAGAATACTGTATGCCGCACTAGGGCGATTCAAATTTTAAAAATGTTTGTAAATCCAATATCCCATATGCTCCTTACCATCCTTATTATAAAAATAGTGTTCTGTGTTTCAGTTTTCTAGGTAGTGATTTAAAGGTGGCCCAAAGACAATGTAGGTTTATATGGAAATTACTATGGAGAAATTTTGAGAAATGTTCCAAACATGCTAGGACTGTAATGTAAGTACAAACTTATTATCCCATATTGAAAACTCATTCTTCAAACCTTAATGAAGGATGTTGCTGAAGAAACAAATCCCTTTTGAGCTAATTTTGTTTGAGATTTTTACATGTTTCATGTTTCCAGGGTTATAATCCCATATTAAGCTAAATAATAGCAAACAAACTCATGAATATCTCTTCTCCGATCCGTCGGATGGAATTACTCTCTTGAGCAAATTTCTTTATTATGGTTTGAAGAAAGAGTGTTCACTATGTGATGACAATTTTGCAGAGGCGTCCCGTGAGGAATTTGATTACCTGTGCACTGACTCGCACAAACCGTTTATTTTGAATTATGAATACGAATTTTTCAATTGAGTTTTTCAAATGTATTTCAGTTTAAAATGTAATTTATTATTATTAACACCTTAAAATGTAATTTCCAATACTGTATGCAATCTTGAAGTGTTATATTTGTTGCTCATTGGACGTATTTTTTGTTTGTTTTCTTTGTTTCAATCACTAGTTGTAAGTTTTAAGAATTTTGGATGATTACAATATATGATGTTTAGGGACAAGAAAAATTCTCAAAATTTCGCTGATATCAAGGCGATGAAAGAAAAAAATTGCGTATTAATCGCGGTCCCATAGTTTGATAATATTTGACATAAAAATGTATATTTACAGTAAAATGACCTTCATATGCGTAAATTTCAAGCATTTTTCGTATTTTGCGAACTGAGATAATAAGTTTAATATCATATTATCAATACAAAATTTATAGCAAGAAGAAAGACGTTTAACTTGAAACTAAACGATTAGCACATTTTTTTATATGAAACTCAGCTTACAAATAAATAAACCATACTTATGAGCAAAAATCTGAGCTTTTCTGAGATTATCATATAAACCTTAAGAATTCAACTATTTACGCGTTATTTTCGAAGTTTCGCGATGAAGGATAAATTCCGTGGATTTCGTGGCTTTCGCGAAATTCCGAATCTCCATAATTCCTAACGTTGTTATTCTATCTATATAATAATTATCATTATTTACAGCTTGTCAATTGTATCACGATATCTTAGCTTTTCGACGATGTCCAGCGCTGGTACATCTCTTTGTATACTTTTGTTGATACATCAAAGCTTTTAATTGAAATGATGACTGACTGTTGAACGCTGAAACCCACACGCCCACCGCAATTTATCAGTTGTCGGTCGGTCTATTGAGCAAGAAAAACTATATTCACACATAGTTTATAAATCAATTCAAAGCCACATAATTTTTGTGTATTTAATAAGATAAAACATAATCAATTTCGCCAATATGTTTATAACATCTAGTTTTGATTCCAATCAATATTGCGCCTACTATCGCGCGACACCTGGAAGCTCCATGCAACATACATACACACAAAGCATGTATGCTGTTGACGCTTTCTCTTCCAACAGCAGACGTCGTGACGCCAGTTGCGCGCGCTTTCTCAATTCTTGCAAACCAATGCGAGCGTCGTGGGCAATTTCTCTCTCGGGTGCACAAATTGGAGTGAACCAGATTTTACCTATACAACGCCACTGTTGCTCTAGAAATGCCAATACAAATGCACATTCCTGCTGTGTCCATACACGCTATTTTCGTGCACAAGAAAGAGTGCACGGCAGAAATGAACATTCTCTGCAATACGATGGAGACGCATGGCAGTTTGTCTTGTTTGCTTGGCTGTTTTCGCTTGCTGGTTGAGCAAGACCATGGGGGGGAGAATCAAACGGTTTGTTCACTGAGGGCGATGCACCAATTGAAGGTGAAGAAATCAAACAACATTTTCAAACAACTACACATTGACTGTGCAGTGCACCAAGTGCACCTTAGGACGAGACGCCACTGCAATTTTGTTCTTACAGTCCAGTACTACCGTGTTTGAAACATCTTTGGGCCACTTTTAAATCACTACCTAGAAAAATGAAAATTTCACAGAACACTATTTTTATAGTAAGGCACATATGGGAGATTAGATTCTCAAACATTTTTAAATTTTCAACCGCCCTAATGCCCAACACAGTCGTGAACGGCATTGGAATGCGATTTTGGCTTCCCAAGACCTTCATTGACACTCTTACGCTTCTCACGAAACATACATATAAGCTGATGAAGATTAAGGTCATAATGGTGAGAGACAAATTGAATATAATGCAGAGGGGTTACACGATAATGTATATTCAACCGACAACCTACCTACCTGTAATTTTGGAACATGCTCCCCTTAAAAGTGGTACTTCAAACTGCCTTGGATCGCGATTTCAAACTAAAATTTGATTTTAACACTCTTCTAGATGTTCATAAGCTGGTGGAGATAAGAATGAATTTTGAGTTAAAAGACTATCTGTAGTTGAGTTGTGCAAGCATAGAAATCACTCGTCATCACTACTGCAAGCATTAACTATGTATGTATAATGTAAAATGAAGAAGTTTTTCACATTTTTCGTCTTACAAGGCATTCAGGCATTCAGCGTTTTCTGCAAGAGAACTTTCAAAAATCAAGTCCATGAATTGAAGGAGCGGGGGTCTACGAAAGTAGACATCCATTGTCAGCATTAGATATACACACCAAATTTTTATTGCTGGCAACCAGCAAAAAAATGCTGATTTTTCTTTTGTGCTGTAAGTCCAGCAATTTTTCCAGCAAAATATATTTTGCTGATCGTTCAGCAAACTGGATTGTCAGGAAATTGACAGCTCTTATGCTGAACATTCAGCAATGCGCGAACCGGTTTGCTGAAAAACCAGTAATTAAATCCCACACAATATTTGCTGTACAACCAGCAATTCGTGAATTCAATTTAATAAATTAACTACATTTTGATTCCACATAAAATAACATATTTAATTGCTATGTACCGCAATGCTATGTACCCAAACTTATGCACTCCCGTGCATAAGTTTGGGTTCACACCCTAAAAAACATACAAAAGTGTTTTGTCCATATCTCTGTGATTACACGTCCAATTGAAACTCTTTATTCTAATGCTAAGGAAATTAGATATGTTTTTTTAAAAATGTCACAACTTTAATTAAAAAGTTAGTATACTGCATTCAAAAAAAGTTTTTGAAAAAATACATACGAAGTAAGAATAACTTATTAGCTTTCGAATGCGCCATAAAGAGTTTCAATTGGATGTGTAATCACAGAGATATGGACAAAACACTTTTGTATGCTTTTAAGGGGATGAACCCAAACTTTTGCACGGGAGTGTATATTAATTATACACACATTTCAATGGATCACTTTCGGTGTTTGGTTTGTCATTACGCTGCAACTTTCCCGTTTGCCACCATAAAGGCCTTTGTGATGAATCATCTGTTTCCAATGGGTTTTGTTCTTGGAACTGGCAAAATCTTCGGATTTTCTGTGGAACCGCGTTAGACTAGAAGCTCAAAGTCTGAAAATATAAACAAACGTCTCCATTTGTTTCCTGATTGTATATTTTGAAAAGATGTTTGATACTTACAAACATCCATCTTTACATGGAGATCTTTTGAGTGAGATGAAAAAAAAACTAAGTTTTTGAAAGTTGTTTTGCGGATCATTTCAGTAAACTACCAGTTTGCTGATTATGCAGCAAACAATTTTTACTTTACTGAATTACCAGTAAAATATAAATTGCTGAAGCCCTTCCAGCATTTCAGTTTGATGGAACGCAAACTCAAAATTTGGTGTGTAGGAAAATGTGTGACATAGGTTGGCACTGATATTTTCTAGCGACATCAACAAATTTTAAATGAAGCTGTTTAATATTATTTTTATTTCTTGAAATAATTCTTTGTATTTAAAACTCATGAGCTTGTGCGGAAATTTCCTTGACTTCTCTGTGAATATAGTATCATTGTTCTTGTCACGCAATATACGAATATATAATAACTATGGAAGCACTCATTGAACACAAAGCTGATTGTGAGAAGCAAGTTCTGCCCCTGTGACGACGTAATGGCAAGAAGAAAGATATTTGTTAGTCTAATTAATTCAGAACCGATGGCAAACACTCAAAAAGCAGTAATATTGGCCGTGTTTTGATTATGTTATATGACAAGACTGATTAGACATGCTTTAATCACTCATTTTCTCAGTATTACCGATTGAAGTACATTCGTGCCATACAACAGCACAACTGAATCGGGTTTGACTAATAATTTTCCTAAACTATTACAAATCACTTTAAAATGTCTTCCTGGAATAGCTAAAACAACATATTTGAAAAAATAACAAAGCATTGTTTCGAAAAACTTTAGATAAGTACTAGTAGAATAAAACTTATCAGCATCTTTTAGTATACCAAAATGAATTGTATAAAAATGAAATGCATATGATTTTAAGGCGGTTAACATGAGTTTAACAATGATTTCATTATGGCAGATCGAAAAATGCTTCTTCGCTGCCACGGTTTAATATGTTGTCGTAATCTGGTTCAAAGATAACCAGCTTATGAATGTAAATTAATTTCAACCAGTGCTGTATATAGGACTTCATACTTGGGATGAATGGCGCCCTAAATCTGTATCATTGGTATACATGTTATTCGGTATTATTACACATTTCAGATTTTTTTTTTTCCTGGTCAAACAAGTGTTTTATATTGCATGTAGCGCAAAAAGTTGTGAAAAATATCGAACAATCGATTTTTGTCAAAATTTAACGTGTTAAGATGCTGTTAACACTTAACTTGGACAAAAAAATGGACAATTTGGTTTAGTCTTCGTAAAAATCAAAATTTTAGAACTTGTTCGGTGTGTATCGCAGAGATCATATGTTAAATATGAAGTAGGGGGATTAGGGGCATAATGGACACATTAAGCAAATCTGGACAAACATTTCAAAAGGGCACATCGACATTGGTAAACATTGGCTTTGAAAGATGCTGTTGAGACCAATCCAACTCGATCACGCTCACCAATACCACTATAAGGAAGAGCTAACACCAATCTTTCTGATAGTGGTGTTAGTTTGCGTGGGCGAGCTAAGAAGGGCTCAAAAGCAGCGTTTGTAAAAAAAAGGCTCAAGACCTCTTGGGCCCTTTTCAAATGTTTGTCCAGAAATGCTTATTTTAAGACCATAGAATGGCAATATTTTTCAGTTACCCTGGACTGGCTTCCACGATCGTAATTAGTATGACGTGCTATATTCGTTCATGATGAAAGAAACATATAAAATGTCAGAAAAACGAGATATAAAATTGGATCGAAAACACGGCTGGTAAAACGGTATCGGGGAAAAATGAACACTTTCGTGGAATTTGGTGAAAACTATATTATGAATGGGTGTCAAACGTACTGATATATAAAAGTGCCTCCCCCTCTATCAGATTAGCAAGAAGAAACTTCGATAGGTTAGTTATTTTGCTCAAAAATTAAATTCTGCTAATTCATAAACCAATTGAAACTAAGAAAAAAATAAAGGCAAACTTTAGAGAATTATTGAAGCAAAACATAAACTTTTATACCATCAAACAATTCAATACAGATTTTGTACAGTGTGTACATTTTTGGTGAAATCTGCATATTCCTAGAGAATAAAACGGTGTCCATTTGTGTGTTCAATATGCTCCTAATCTCCCTACAGACATTTTAACCCTCTGATACCCAACCCCGCCTTTCGACGGAGTACCTTTTGGATTTTTGTGTATTTTTCTTAGCTCAGAAATCAAAATGATTTTATTTTTGGCTTAAACCTTGCGTCATAATACGCCTATTGAGAATGTTTTATACAACTTTTGAGACATTTTTGTATTTATTTCTAATATTTGAAAATAATTGCTTTATATAAATGTCACCCAATGCTAAATAAACGAACATTGTCATTGTTGAATTAGTAACCGAGAAGAGCAACGTGCCTTTTATTTCTCTCGAGCAAAACTCCCGGAATAACCAGTAGTGTGGACATGTTTGGTCCAAAATTCGAACCGGATCGTCTCCGGGAGTGTTCTCCGCGCGTAGAAGCCGGAATTCGTTGCGAAGATCGCATTACTCCTGCGGGAAATGCGATTTCGTGTTCGCGCATCGCAACGAGCTGCATCCGGACGCGATTTGCATTGTGTGCTTGAGGTTCTTAACCTCAATTCGTTCGCTTCCACAACGAGTGTGGAACGCTCCAACTTTTGCGGAAGTTGCGGTCTGTTGCGGAGTGAGAAGAAGCACCGACTTCCGTAAAAGCCGGTCGGACATTTGCGTGAGTGAAACAGAAGCACCGTCCTTCGTTGGACTGGTCAAACATTAGTGAGTGAAAAGCACCGGCCATCCGTGAATGCCGGTCGAACAAAGTGAGAAGTGAGAAAGTTGCTCCGCCGTCGTGAGGCGAGAACGAGCTGAGAAAAAAATGTAAACAAAGTGAAGTGAGATGAACGAAGAAAATGTACTTTTGACGACGCCTTCGGTAAGAGGCAGAAGAAGTTTGATGCATTCTCCGATCGACGAGCAGAAAAGGAAGCAGGAACAACGTCGGCAGCTAACGATGGCAGAAATGAAAATGCATGCCCTAACTGCGCGCCGGAATTCCGTAGTTGCTAAGCTGCAGCCAATGAAGGATATGTTGGGTCAAGCTGCGAACAACAATGTTTATCACCTCGAAACGTACTTGAGACGCGTCGATTCGTGCTACGACGAATACAACACAATTCAGAATGAGGTGTACGCCGAGTTTCCCGATCAGCGGATGGAACAAGAGCAATTCTTCATCGAGGATCTTCGAGTTGAACTTTGTCAAGCAATTGATGGGCTCCGGAAAAATGACGATCCTACTAAGCTGGCAGTCGCAGAAGTTGTTCATCAGCAGCCAACTGTTGTGAATCAATTTCCCGGATGAGAAGTGGTTCCGCTTTAAACAACTGTTTGAAGATCTCATGCAAAAGCATCCTCATCTTTCGGATGCGACCAAGCTACATTACCTGCAACAATGCCTGAAGGGGAAGGCGGAAAGCGTGCTTAGTGACCAGATCGTGAACGAAAACAATTTCCAGATCGCCTGGCACGTACTCGAGGAACGCTTTGAAAATCAAAGGACCATCGTCGATGTGCACATCGGAGGACTATTAAATCTACGGAAGATGTCGAGAGTATCGTCTAGTGAATTGCGGCAGCTCGTCGATGATTGCAGTCGGCATGTAGAGGCCTTGAAATTCCATACACTGCCAATGCAGGGAATGTCAGAACAACTGGTGATTTCTCTTCTAACATCCAAACTCGACAATGCAACCGCAGCTTTGTGGGAGAACAGCGTAAAACCAAAAGAGCTTCCAAAATATAAGGAGACTCTAGAATTCCTGCAGAATCGTTGTTTCGTTTTGGAGCGCTGTGAGGCTAAATCCAAGTGCAAGTATGTGGAAGCGAGTAAGCCGAAGACGCTCGATCCAGCTACGAAACCCATGCAGCGTGTACATTCCGTGCAATCAGCTGAAGATGTGTGCTCCATTTGCGATGGCAGTCATAGTGTGAACAAGTGTGATGTGCTGAAGGAGATGCCAATGGTCGACAGGATTGCGAAGGTAAAGGAACGGCAGTTGTGTTGCAACAAATTGCGTTTCAATGGCCATCGTGTCGGGCAATGCAGATCACGAGCGTGTACGATCAGCGGCTGCGGAAAACGGCACTATACCTTGTTGCATTATGTGAAGGTTGTTGTTGAGCAGAGTTGTTTTTTGAGTTGCTGTCGTCGGAGCGTTTGAAGGTTAAGGATTGCCAAACACCAAGCTTGGATGGATTGTGAGTGGAGCGTTTGCGAGTATCCAGCGAACGGTAGCTGTATCCAACGTTACTTACCTGGAAGCATCGGATTCGAACCTAAACAGTCTGGTGCAACGCTTTTGGGAGCAGGAGGAAGTTTCGGATACTGTGAAGGAGAACTCTGAAGACCAACAGTGCTTGGACCATTTCGCCAAAACACACCGTCGCGATGAAGGCCGTTTCGTAGTACGTCTACCCTTCCGGGACAACTTGAATCAGTTGGGTGAGTCCCGTGCCATGACTGAAAGACGATTCTATCAGTTGGAGAGAAGGCTCAACTTGAACACCGAACTCAAGAAGCAGTACTCCGCGTTCATGAGTGACACCTGGGACACTGTGTGAAGGTCGATGACACTAGTACCGCCGGATTCTACCTGCCGCACCATGCAATCGTAAAACCCTCAAGCTCGTCAACCAAACTACGCGTAGTGTTTGATGCGTCGGCACGATCGGATACCAACGTCTCGTTAAACGACGTGCTAATGAGCGGACCCGCGATCCAAGACACCCTTGCAACGATAGTTCTACGTTCCCGGAAGTACAAGTTTCTGTTTTCTGCTGACATAATCAAGATGTTCCGGCAGGTGCGAGTGGATGACAGGGATTCGTGCTATTTGAGAGTACTGTATAGAGAAGACCCACATGCGAAGCTAAATACTCTCGAATTGAAGACGGTCACATACGGAACGTCATGTGCGCCGTTTTGTGCAATCGCTTCTTTAAGGCAGTTGGCCATAGATGGTGGAGAAGCGTTCACGCTCGGAGCTCGAGTTGTGCAACAGGACTTCTATATGGACGATGCAATAACCGGAGCAAATAGTATTGAAGAAGCATTAGAGGGGAGCAGCAAGTGAAAATTGAAGATCAGGAGTTCAACGATGTGATTAAGACCCTGGGGCTCCTGTGGGATGCCTCGGCAGACGTGTTCTTGTTTCGGATGCAAAACAGCGATGAGTCTCCGGAGTTCTACACGAAGCGACTTGTTCTGTCGGAGACCGCAAAGATCTTTGACCCGCTCGGTCTGCTTGAACCGGTCACAGTGCATGCGAAACTTTTCATTCAGCAACTGTGGTCGTTGGAGTTGAGTTGGGATGAGCCGCTTCCTGCTGAGCTGGAGATGGCGTGGAGAAGATTCAAGGATCAACTGCAGCACATAAATGGGATCAAAATTCCGCGCAGGGTAGTAGCGGACGACGCCGATTCATTCGAAATACACGGGTTTTCGGATGCAAGCAAGAAGGCCTTCGGAGCTTGTGTGTACATGAGGAGTGTCAAGAGTGACGGGTCTTCTTCAATGCATTTGCTGAGCAGCAAAACTCGTGTTACTCCGTTACCTGCCAAACCTGGAAGTAAGAAGGCAAGAAGACCGTACACTGCGCCGAGAGCTGAACTATGCGGCGCTCTCTTGTTGTCGAAGCTTGTTACAACAGTATTGAAGGCTTTGGACATGGAGGTTGATAAGGTGATGCTGTGGTGCGACTCGCAAATGGTATTGTGTTGGCTCAACAAGCCGGCAGCCAATCTAGAAGTCTTCGTGGGTAGCAGAGTGCGAGAGATCAAGCAATTGACAACCAACTACGAGTGGCGCTATGTCAGGACAAACGACAATCCCGCTGATATAGCTGTAGTTACCTGGAAGCCGTTTTCTTAAAAACGTCTTTGCGAGCTAAGATTAGACCTGGGAGGGAGGCACCGATACTACACACGAAATTGGATACAATTGTTTTCCAAATTGCAAGATAACTCCAGTTTACCAACGACAATCAAGGCAGGCTTAGTGAAAATCGCTAGTTTTCAATTGTTGTGTGCCTTCGATTTTTCTGGACAAACATTGAAAAAGGGCTACAGTTTTCTATGCGTTTTATTTTCAGTTTTAATGAAAACAGTAAAAAAGCCTCATTCCAATACGTTACATTCAATAAGAATTACCGGTGCTCTCGTGACGTTACTTTTAAATGAGCATGAATTGATTCTGATTCCATTTTTGCTACTTTTGATAAAATGCAAAAATATGCTTATGCTAATTACGCGCATTTATCATGTTAGTCCATTGTTTAAGATCCGGGCTCACAGTGACAGTTCGTGACAGCAAAATCTCGGCTCACTGTGATGTACAGAAATTTTGTATTGGTTTCTCCCTCCCAGGATTAGACCAATAACTGACAGTATGTTTGTTCCTTGGGTTCCATGCAGGCATTTTTCTAAGCCTACTTATCATACTATGTAGCCTGAATGGATAATTCAATAACACTTCATTACTTCCTCACATTACTCCCTCTTTCTACTATTTTTTTTTAAATTAAGTTCAGTATTGAATCTGTTTTGTTCATAGATTCACATTTTTTTTTAGCATCTTGATTCCAAATTCATCAAAATAGGTATACGAAGACACATATTTTCTTCCTATTTCAAAATTCATTCAATTCGCAGTTTTTCTTTTAATGTGCCATTGTCACTATGAACGATTAATGGATATTCACATATCTTAAATATTCGCCGAGGACGAAAAGAAACTAAACATTAGGTAATGTTTGTGATAACATAAACTTTTGACTTATAGCGAACTTTGCTGTATTGGTTTCAGTAGAAGATTTTTTACGACATATATAAAATATTAGGAAGGAATTATTTGGAAGAATAATTGACGGAACTTTACGCAAAGCAGTGCTCCACAGAAAGTGTTTTCATATGAATCTTCGAATAACATCATAACCTTGGGTAGTTGACCTTAGACTCATTTCTCCGTAACCCAAAGCATTTCCTATTTGTTGATTTTTTTATTGTACATTGGTAGTAAATTCTCCCAATAAATTTTCTACACAACATTTGTAGGTGGTATTCACTTCGACACCTCCGAAAGAAATGCGTTCTCGAAAAACTTCATCTGCGTAGCTCAAACCTTGCGTTACCATAAAATTATCCAAGATGTTTCCATCCTGAGTTTGTTGAGCACAATTATTTTTTAACACATTTTAAGATGAGCTTATACTCTGATTAAATACCACAAAATAGACAACTAGTTTTGACGATCTTCGTTTGGATTGAATTGCATTCATGTTGTGCTTTTCAATGTCGCTATATCCAAGTAAGGTAAAAAGTTGTAATACGCCCCCCCTTAAGGAAAAACTGCTCTATTGCAGTAGCAAATGCATAACTTCTAAAGTTATCTATGTCAATGTGTTACTTATTTAGTTGGCCATGCTCTGCACGCAACTTTCTCTTTCCAGGTTGCTTCAAAAATGTGTACAAGATGTTTTTTTGTAAACGGTTCCAATGTTTACATTTCAAAACAACCCGGGCAATATGCCCCTCTCATAGAAAAAAGGTCCACAGCGTTGTAGAAATATTTCCAAGGAGAATTCCACCACCTGTTAATCTTAAAGGGGTCCATTAGCAATCGTCTTCCGGTAAAAGTTTTTGTGATAAGTACAATTGTAAAGAATGGTCTTCATTCACCCTGAGGCTTGCTTATCAAAAGCAAAATTTTAAACCAAAAACCTGATTTTCGATATTTTTAGAATTTCTATTGATTGTTTATACTTTTCAAAGAACATATATGCGCAACATCATTTTTTCGCGAATATTTAAGATATGTAATCATATTTACGTGTGAAAGAAGCCTCAATCACGTGAAAATGAAGAGGGGCGTATTGCCCCGTTGGGGCGTATTACACCGAGTTACCCTACGTCTATATGTTTTTCAATATTCTAGTGCACCAACCGTACTGTAGTTAGTGAAATTCGTAAAATTTCTATCTTCTTTTCACTAGTGTACTCAAGCAATTTGGGAACGACGCTGATAAGACGCGCGAGCTTTATGTTTCTCTATTGCTATTTTAATCCAATTCCTTTATTGTGTCACAAGGTATATTCTTAATCCATCATAGTGTATACTACCAACGGCGTTCGAGTAATGCAATGCAATGATCATCCATCAGGCATATCGTGTTTTAAACTTCCGTTCAAGATTTCCAACAGATCTACTCTAGCCTTAATTGTATGAATTCTCGTCTTCAACCAAATATTTGAATTTACGTTACAGTCAAAGTCAGTCTAAGCCGATGTCGTTCTTCTTTTTTAATTTTCTCGGACATACGCACATACATTACGTGTCTGTTTGTTAACATTTATGCATTGCTCAATCACTTCGACAAATTTGATAAAAACTTTAAGGAAATGTTCTTACAACGCTTCAAACACTTCATGTCAGTGTGGCTATGGTTGGCAGCCTCGTTCTCTTCGGCAGCCTTTCACATAAGTACTTCTGATAAATCTGTTCGGCAACTCCAAATCAGCCGCATTTTGAGGCGTATTTATTTCAACTAATGACTTCTCTGGCGAATTTGTTTTCAGTCAGTCTCAAAAATCTCGTCAGAACAAGGAATCATCTAAATGTTATCGTTAGTGAGTTTAAGAAAAAACCTAAAATTTGTCGTTTCAATATTAATTGCCGATAATAGTCGAATGGTGCTGAAGCCGTAAATTACCCATATGCCTTGTTGATTAGGTTCAGCGATACACTAAAACTTTCTTTCAATGTAGGTATGCTTACTTATCGAAATTCAAGCTCCCTTTTAAAAGGATTGCACTCCGCAACGTTCGAAATACTCATAAAGTTCTATACCAAGTTAACTCTGCTGTTCAAAAACCCAGTAAAAAACTACCGACTCCGGTAATCAAAACTAAGTGTGTACATAGTGGTAATCATTAGCGATTCACATGTAATTCAGCTATTCGTCATCTGACAATGATCATCAGATTTCGACATCAAAGACGCAATGAATTTCAAGTTTTGACCAATTTCAAGTTGTTCTCTGATAGTTAAATTGTTTGGCCCTCTATGCATGCAGCTCTATCTTTTACGCTATTCTTTTCAACAACCTCAGCTGCTTTTTTGCTCGAAGTTACATGTATTTCTTTCATCGTCCAAAACAATACGAATAACTTTTAGAACAATAATCGCCGATATTCCTATTGCATACTTAGATCAACTCAGTATTCGTGAGAGACCAGTTTTGTTCTTGAATTCTGCCCATTTCCGTCAGAATCCATTTTACGGTTCTCTGTCTTTATCCACCAGAGACCATTTTTTCTCGGTTTTCTGTCTATTTCCACCAGAAACCGTTTGCCTTTCATCTCCGCCCATGTCCGTCGGAGACTACTAGGTATTTCATTTTATTAATATTACATTATATTTCTCTTTTACTCCTGTTCGATAATTTCAAATTATCTCGTCTCTATCAACTACGCCATTGTAGTTACTTGGAAGCCGTTTTCTTAAAAACGTCTTTGCGAGCTAAGATTAGACCAATAACTGACAGTATGTTTGTTTCTTGGTTTCCATGCAGGCATTTTTCTAAGCCTACTTATCATACTATGTTGCCTGAATGGATAATTCAATAACACTTCATTACTTCCTCACAATAGCTTCTAGAGGAATTGTTCCTGTGGATCTGCAGTATTCCAACGGGCCTGTAATGCTCCAACAGAAGGAAGCGTTGGGAACTACTGAGCGATGGGAACTACTGAGCAGGTACAGCAGCTTCAGAAAATTGCAGAGGATTGTTGCTTACCTGAACCGATTCGTCAACAATTGCCGAATTCTTAGGACTCAACGGGTGACTGGAATACTTACGGTATCAGAACTACGTAGCGCAACATCGAGTATAATCTGGAAGGTACAGCGAGAAGGTTTTGCCGAAGAACTACAAATGTTGCAGAGTGGCAAAACAAGGAAGAGTAAGCTGCTACAGTTAGCACCGTTCATCGACAGCGAAGGATTTCTACGAGTCAATGGTCGCCTTAAACATCAGGTTCCATTCCAACGAAAATATCAGCTGCTGTTGCCATATGAACATCACGTCAGCAAAATATTGATCGAAACGCTTCATAAGGAACACGTGCACGTGGACTACCAAGGTCTGCTTGCCATCGTTCGGCGCCATTACTGGCCGATGAAGGGAAAGAGCATCGTTCGCCAAGTTGTGAAGAAGTGTGTGCGTTGCTTCCGGATGAAATCGTCGGAAATTGGGCAGTTTATTGACTACCCGCTCCTGCATTTGCCAAAACCGGCATAGATTATGCAGGTCCCATCTACCGTGAAGGCCCCATACTCTGCGCACTTAAGGATTTTTAAATTTCAAACAGCTGTAATTAATTGAAAACAAAACACAATCCTCTGAAATTTTGGGAGCAAATACTTATTGATTTCATGTATAAGGAAAAAATATAAAAGCTTCACTAAGTAATGATTTTTATTGCAAATTTTTAATTTTTCTCAAGGGTGTCCGTGTTCCTAACTCTGCGCACTCATTTTTGCAATGCTCCTTATTCTGCGCATTCAGGTTCCTAACTCTGCGCACTCGATACATTATTTATAACAGTTGAAGTATTTTGCTAAAAGCATTACTAGCATTCAAACTCTGAATTAATCTTAATTTTCTTGCTTTACACGGCTTTACGTCCCCAGTGGAGCGTGGAATGTCTCTAACATAGAAGTTTATTAAGTGAAGTGAATTTTATCTTTAATTCAATCCATGATAATTACTGTTACTGAAGGCCATTAAGTGGAACTCTCAAAATAATCGAAATCATCATATGATTTCCAAAACATGTAATTAACTTAGTTTTCTAAAATCCAAAGCAACATACAAAAAGGGTACAAACTACATCTTTTTGCATTCTTTCTTGGCGTGTAAAGGAAAATTAGCTTTGACTGTTTATGAATTTTCAATAGAAAATATAAAAACGAAATTTTCTTTTATTCGGTTCGGGTCCGAGTTTGAATAAAATTAATAGGAACCTGGTTCTGATTTGTTATATGTGAAACCCGAACATTCCTACTAAATACGAAGAATAGTTTAAGCGAAAGGGTATATCCATGCTTAATGTATTGTTCATCACTCAATCGACAAGTATCGCCGCCCTGTATAAGCATGACGTTATTAATGAACGATTCATATTTCAGATCAATAACAGTTCTTTATTGGTGTTTCTATATAGCAAATACGATTAAACCTCGATGTTCCATTACTCGATATTGACTCATGAAACTATACAAAAAATCAAAATTATTCTATTGCATGGTTAGGGAGCATTCAAAAATTACGTCTATCGTTCAGGGAAGGAGGAGTCTACGAAAATGTGACAATGCATCCATTAGGTACTGTTAGAATCGCGACAGGACGTTTTTCAATATTTTTAAAGCTATTTTATTTTTTATTAAAGTAATAAACGAAAATTTGTCAAGAAAATTCTTCACGTATTTTTTTATTACTATTGTATCAATATATGGATAACAAATTTTAAACAAAAATTTAAATGATTTACCAGATTTTGGTGGATTTTGGTAAAAGTGCGCAGAGTTAGGGGCCCTCACGGCTTTTCAAAACGCAGCAGGCTACCGATAAGATCAACCAGTACTGCGAGGCAAAGGAGATACAATGGTCCTTCATTCCGCCTCGCTCGCCCAACTTTGGCGGGATATGGGAAGCGGGAGTGAAGGCAGCCAAATCGTTGTTGAAAAAGGTCCTATGCGAAACATCATTGACCTACGAAGAGCTAACGACGGTGGCCGTACAAATAGAGGCGATTCTCAATTCGCGTCCGATGACTCAACTGACAAGCGATCCAAACGATTTGATGGCGTTGACCCCAGCTCACTTTCTGGTTGGACATGAACTCACAGCTCCACCTGAACCAAACTACGAGGAAGTCAGAGTGTCGTCGTTATCCCGTTGGCAGTATCTTCGGAGACAAAAACAAATGTTTTGGGCAAGGTGGTCATCGGAGTATCTCAACGAACTTCAGCCTAGAGGTAATTGGTACAAGGAGAAGTTGGTTATCAAGCCCTCCCCTTGGTTATGCGACCTTGCCGCGATGGGAGGGCATAATCCATTAGCCCATATGATGGAAACCAAAGGCGTAACCTGTAGTGGTGGTATCACATTTTGGCATTTTTTTGCTTAAAGCCGCGTCATAATTCATATGGCATAGACGCAATAATATCTCGGATGTGATCCAACGGACATTCTGCGTCATTGATAGAATTGATGCCCATTTCAAATAATTAATCTATTCGAAGTGGACATTAATACTATTGGTGACGTTCAGTTTGCCTTCTGCTAACCAGAATGATCCGTAGCCACTCTTACTATTAGCTAGCTAGATACATCGTTATCATATACGACGTAGGGAATACTTAGGAACTCTTAGGAATATGACTAGTAGATTCACTGAGTAGAAATAAGTGGCGACAATCTTATTTTAATATGGTTTTTACATTGCCATAATAAGAAATAAGGTACCGTGGGGTAAGTGGATACAGAAAAATCAATACAGGTCGGACTCGATTATCCGGTGTATCGATTTATTTTTCGCTCCGGATAATCGAATCCTCCGGATAATCGAATCACTAAGAAAAAATTGAAATCTTCTATAAAAGAACTTAAATATTACCTGTTTTTCGTTGTTTTATTTATATGATGCGGTGGCGTAGCCAGAAATTATTTCTAGGAACAGTAGGGGTTTATACAAGATAAAAAAGTTTTTTGATCAGCATAGGGTACCGGTCGTATTTTGGACCCCCTAAGGAAGTGATTTTAGTTATTTGTGCCAATTAATTAATTGCACAGCGTAACCAAGTCAAAGAACATGCCAAAATGTAGAGAAAAAACATCCTCTTTGAGATAAAAATGCCCATACGGTCATGTAGGATCCAAAAAACGTCGAAAATATTTGAATTGTGAAGCATTGTTTTTCATTATTTTGGACACACCAATACATTTTGGACCCTCAAAGTATATATTTTGGACCCCCGGCATTTTTTATCGATTGGCGACAAAGTCTACGACTCTGGCTGTATAATACGCTTGCTCATAGTCTAATCAATCGATTGACAATGGAAAACCGAAGAAATTCTATGCTTTTAGTCCAGAAATTGAAAAACGTTTTTGTTTACATTTGAAAAATTTATGACGGCTTCACTTTCTGTGTGTAACGTGTTGTAACGGTTGCATGGATGAACCGATTGAATTAAATTAATTTGAGATAAAATAAACACATTTTCTGTGTACAAACGGGCGATGCAAGTGCGGAATAGTCCTATCTTTTTAAATGACAATGGTTTTTTTTATTTAAACTGGGAAATTTGCAAGAAAATAGCCCAAGGTGTCCAAAATATATTGGTTACCCTACACAAAAAAAAAACACTTTTTCAAACCCAAATACGTTCAAAACTGCAAAATCATTCATATTGTTATTGCAATAGGGTAAAAGCACCGGTTTTGGCCAGCCTAAGAGAAAATTACAATAAAAATTAAATGGGAAGCCGTATTTATACTACAAATATGTCAAATGCAAGCTTTCAATCCATATTATCTGTGTAAAATATCAAAACTGAGGTAATACCATTTTTTCGCTTTGAAAATCCCGTTGGTCAATATAGGCCAACGGAATCAGTTTCAGCCAGAGATTTAACTTCGGTTCCTAAATTGGCCATTCGCATTGATTTCTCATGAGAGTGGCCAAATTAGGAGTGCCCTGGCTAAATTAGGTGTATGGGAGTTAAAATTATAAAGAAAATGAATTGTTTTTCTTATGTTTTGAATCAATTTGGACGAGTAAATGAATGTAGCTCTATCATCTGAATGTGATCTACTGAACACAAAAGGTTTCATGCTGATTGGTTATGTAAAACGGTGTATAATCAACTATGGCTACAACTGGCGTATGGCCAAAACCGGTGCTTCTACCCTACCAAATTATCTAAGATTTATGCATAAAAATTGAAAAATAAGAACACCAAAAAATAAATTCCGGATAATCGAGTCTAAAATTCCGGATAATCGAATCCCGGATAATCGAATCTCCGGATAATCGAGTCCGACCTGTAGTTAACTTCATTGTTATGTACAGCTAACGTGAATAATGTAATTCAAACTTTTTTCTGTGGATAACAAATTTGGGACTATTTTACTTCAAATCGTCATTTATTTCGATTTTTCTGATCGTTATATATTGAATATGAGGGACTTAAAAAATTGCGCCAATTGATCCACTTGCCCCACCATGGTGGGGTAAGTGGATCACCGTTAAAACAAATCTGTTCTCAAAACAAATGTGGTGTAATTATGTATAATAAGAATGATTTTACTCTCGTTCTTGATATTGGTGCTAGTAATGTTACATTTTAATACTTTAAAATTAAAAAGTATCTTTATTTAATCAAAATATAATGAAAAATATGTATATAATAGTTCACACTAATTCGAACAAAAAAAAACACATTGTAACTAGAATAATTTGGAGAAAATTCATCCTTTTATACACATAAGTTATACAGCAGTATTGTAGGATTATTCCTAACGATGTTTTCGAAAAAATATTAGTTACATTTACTTTTGAATAACAAACTGAAATCCTTCTATTCTATCTATAAATATATGTGTATCATCTGTCTAGAATAATTTATATGGTCAAATAAGGTACGATACTATGCTTTCAATTGGAAAATTAGTATAGGTTGCTCTTTTGCAACTCAGCTTAGATAAACCACGAAAAGTTTCGTGTGAATCTTGAAATAATTATTCTTTTATATTTTTTTTTATACCAGAAAGGTTGAAAAAACTTTTAGGTGGATTAATTTAAATTTTCTATGGTGAATTTGACAATTTCAAACTGGGAATGGAACAAAATAAAGGAAAACAACATTTGCGGATATTAAAGCTTATTAAAGTTCTTGTAAGCAGTCTGCCAATAAATGATAATAATACTTGATCCACTTACCCCACCCCATTAAAAAGTAGGGGTAAGTGTACCATGTCCAATATATTTGTATTTATTTATAAAAATCATATATTTTTCATTGTGATTCATTTAATTAGAACTGAAATGCGCACCATGTGTCGAAAAAAATAATAGAATTGGATTTTAGACAGAGATACAATGGATTTTTGATTGATGGAAAACAATTTTCAAATTAATTAATTTTTGCAGCTAAAAAGTTTGCTTGTGTTAGTGTACGTGTAGTACCAGTTTTGCAATAGTATCAGTGTGGGCATAAGAATTTAACCTAAAACAAGGCAATGATGCGAAAACATTCAACATATTCAAGTATTTATGCTTAATATTGAGAAATGATCCACTTACCCCACTGATACACTTCCCCCACTGTACCTTACCTCTTTTGTAACAGCGGTATAAATAATCTAATTCCAGCTTCATTTTTGCAAAATTTACAAGTAGAAAGTAGGCGTTGTGAAGCATTGCATTTGCCACCGAAAAGTGAATCTTGTAGGAGACTGTAATAGAAGCCTAAGGTATCTTTACTCTTCAATATTCACTATAAAAATGACTATGGAAAGTAAGACGCTGAGATCGATCATTAGGGTACACTTGCTAGTTTCGAAAAATTGTTGAACAGACAAGGAAAGCGACTTTTTTCTTTAAGGATATATGAACGTAATGACCAATGAATACTTTTAACAACAAGAAATGAAATTAACTAGAACTACTACTAAACAGCCTAATTTTGTTAAGACTTGACGACACTTGACATTTAAGACTCTAATCTTACGTAAAAGACAATAGTAATCAGAATAGCACTTGAATGACAAATTATTCAAAACCATTTCGACTAGACAGTATTAGTAATGCACTACTATTTCAAACAAATTGGGTCCTAAAATGTTTAATGAATTCTTGTTATTATTGAATAATACGAAAGAGCATGTTCTTGCAACTACTTTAGCCATATTTCCAGCTCAAATAATGGCTATAACATATTTAAAATGTAATTTTAAACATTGCTCCAAATATGAACTTTGACACTTTTGATCATGTTTGACGTTCACTTTGTAGACAAAAATGCCACAGGGTTTTTAGTTTTAACACTGGGGTTGTTCCTATCTGACATTTCGGAAGGGACACGGAAAACAAAATACACCCAAACATTTGAGTTTAAGCCAAGGGGTGTGACAAAATCTCAAAAACAATAAAAAAATGTTCTATTAACTCTAACCAACGAAAATCATTTATAAATTGAGTAAACATGTGTTTTTAGCCTAAACTTAAGCGTTTGGTATCAAAATTAGGACAGGGCTTTAGGACCCTATTCTAATGGAGCTGCTGATTTTCATGCTTTCTTTTCTCAGAAGCAAGGGAATATGGGTACTTTTCAAAAACTACCACGTCATAATACTAATAAAAAACAGTGTTCGTGTGGGCGCCATTGCCTAGTCCGTCTGAGTATTGGTCCTGGTAGAGGGGAAACTTGGCAAAAGCCAGACCGAGGGTTCAGCCTTGACAAGTTAAGCTGTCAGGCAGCTCCAACTGAATACCATACAAAAAAAACCAAAAAAAAAGGAGAAGTTGGTTATCAAGCCGGGAATGCTCGTAGTCCTGCGAGAAGAGAACATGGCGCCACAGCAATGGCGTCTCGGACGGATTGTGCAGATTCATCCTGGCTCAGACAATATCGTTCGAGTAGTCACTGTGAGGACATCTACTGGTGAAGCGGGCGATCGGAAAGATTGCGGTTCTACCGATTGATAACGCCCTGTGAGATTGTTGGACACTGTGTGCCAACCGGGGGGAGGATGCTAATAATTAAATCGATATTTTGCGCAGAAGCGCCCATTGCTTTATATAAATGTCACCCAATGCTAAATAAACGAACATTGTCATTGTTGAGTTAGTAACCGAGAAGAGCAACGTGCCTTTTATTTCTCTCGAGCAAAACTCCCGGAATAACCAGTAGTGTGGACAGGGATGTTCAAAAATAAAAATTTGAAAAATCAAAAACTAAAATTCACAAATTTGCGAATGAAAATAAATCATTTTCCAAAACGTGTTTAGATCGATTTTAGATACCGAAAATGATATTTAGATCGAAAATAAAAAATTGGGTTGACAAAAAAGTTGACACTATTAATAACAAAAAAAAACTGACAGTATCATAGGTTACCCACTATGAACCGATGCACGAGTTCACTAGATTGACGTTTGAGCGGTGGCATATTAACTCGTTGCCATAGGCCAGGGAAAATGGTTCACCTAGAGTGAATTTATGTCAGAGAAAAAGTATATTTTGTATGAGAATTGACAGAAAAATGAATGACAAGTTCATCCACTTCTCCTGGCCTATAGCCACATAGATAACACCCCAAGTAACCACAAGCATTATACTATTGCATTAATTTGGTCGAAAGTCAACATTGTTTGCATTAATAATGTTATCATGCATTTATTCAATAACTGTCAAGCAATGATGCATTTGATTAACATTGTAAATGCTTTGTAGCATTATTTTAATATAGCATTATGCTAAGCGTTTAGAGTGAATATACAGTTATGCTGTCATATAAGATTACATAACCTCATTAAACACACTCGAATCTGTAATAAATAAGTAAGACGATCGAGCACGTTCGCACTGGCTCATTACGTTTTGTGGGATATGGAAGAATAATGAAATGACTTTCTTTCATCTCGAACCCCCATTTCATGATCTACGGATATATGTATTCATTCAAAATTGTTGTATTTTATCTATGAGACTCTTTTATTCATAAGGAGCGAGAGGAAATGTCGATCAATTTCTCTTCCCTGAAATCTGTTTAATGCGCTAGGGCTTTGTTTTGTGGGGTATGTTCTGTTATTTCCACTACGAAAAAGAATGGTGATTTCTATTGATGTTTCATTTGGTGAGGAAAGGAAATCAATCGCCGAAGAGAATTCTTTCTATTCGTAATAACTGGGCGAATAGTAATGTTAAGGTGAAACAGTTTAGAATCAACATCTGAAGTTGCACTGAAACTTCAAAGGCACAAATCTCGCGAAGAAAGCATCCAACAACAGTGAACTTTTTATTTTGGCTTTGTGCAATAGCAGAAAGCTTAAAATAAGAAGATCAGAAACATTTGCTAACTATTTCTCCAGTTTTGTGCCTTTGAAAACGTGAGTAGGGGCACAAGTCGGCCATTGTGACGGCCATTGTGACGGCCATCTTTGGATTCCGAGATGTTTCACCTTAACACACACAGTGGCTTCGTTAATAAGGAACTTTTATCTTACCTTATCACATCAGCAGCTTTAGCACAGGACACCAACGCGCCAGGCATCCAGTACACCATCACCCTAGTTGTGGATTCGAATCCTGATTCCAACAAAAAAAAATCATTGATATGGTAAAGAAATCCAAAGGTAGCCAATGGATTCATTGTTTTGTTTATGTTTAACGCAAGCCCTAAACATACATTATTTTAAGCTAGTATACATCATGAACCCTAAATATACAAACATAAATGCTTTAGTAGGGCTTGTGCATTAAAACTGCTTTACCAAGTATTTCATTAATTTGGTTGTTGTGGGGCCCTTTCCCACTTTAATTATGCTTTATAAAGCTCTTAAAGGTTATGTCACTTTGAAACAAAATCTGATAGCACACTATAGAGCAAACATAAAGTATTCATATACAGCTTCGTGGTTACTTGGGACGGCACCGCTCAAACGTCAAATAATGAATTCGTGCATTATGGGTCATGTTCACTTCAATTGCATGTAGAATGGAGTGACTAATAATCGTGATGAGGTGATCATAATAGTGTGGACAGTGTACACAATTTTCTTTAATTTGCGCGATTTAATGCAAGTGTTTGCCGATGACTGAATATGTTTGTTTATTTGTTACATCAACAGGCAAAGTGAGGCCCCAATGATGTTGGTAGTTAAAAACATACAAATCGAGACAAGAAAGGTCAAATCAACAAATAACACATATGGAAGTCAAGAGCTAAAACTTAATCTAAAGCACATTCAAAGCCGTTGTCAGTTGTTTCGTCCAGCAAAAAAGGATGAAAATCTTCGACGTAAGAACTCACGAGTGAGATGAAAGTCGAAGATTGATGCGACTCGGTTGAAAAGTTTCAGTAATCCGTTGATCCCACCGTTAGTACTGTAGTTCGTCCGTCGGAGAGGAAGCCTTAGGAGCGAACTATTGCGGAGCAGTCGTGGTCGAGCATTCAAGTCGATTTGTTCGAGGATTGATGCGCAGTCTATTCGTCCCTGAAGCGTATCGGCGATCGTCAAAGCTCCGATTGTGTCTCTTCGCGTGCGGAGTAGCTCGAGATCTATTAGTTGGCATCTGCTCTCGTAACTAGGTAGGCGGAACGGATTCGTCCACGGTAGTTTGCGAAGCGCAAAACATAGAAAGCGGCGTTGAACCGACTCGATTCGCTCGGCGCCGTTGTTGTATGCAGGACACCAGACTGCAGAACAATATTCCAGAGTGGAACGAACGAGGGAGCAATAAAGCGACTTTATGCAGTAGATGTCCGTGAAGTTTTTGGCGATCCTGAAGATAAATCCAAGGGTTCTGGACGCCTTGTCTACGGTGTACGACACATGCTGCCTGAAAGACAATTGTGAGTCCATGATGACACCCAGATCTTTCACGTGGTTAACGCGTTCGATAATCGTCCCATACAGACTGTAGGCGAATAGGGTCGGCTGCTTCAGTCGTGAGAACGTTATAATTGAACATTTGACTGGGTTAACTACCATCCTATTAAGAGAGCACCAGTTAGCGAAAGCGTCAATCTGTTGTTGCAAAAAGTGGCAGTCGGTTGTAGAGCGGATCTGTAGGTACATTTTTAGGTCGTCGGCGTAAGACAAACGAGGACCTTTGATTAGCAGATGAACATCGTTGAAATACAACAGAAAGATCAACGGACCCAAATGGCTACCTTGTGGGATGCCAGAAGAAGCAGAAAAGCTACTAGATTTGAAATCGCCAATTGAAACCAATAATTGACGACCGGTGAGGTACGTCCGGAACCAACATAACAAATTGCCGCTGACACCAAGTCTGTCGAGCTTTGCGATCGCGATAGCGTGGTCCAGCTTATCGAATGCAGCAGAGAGATCGGTGTATATGACATCCGTCTGCGTACGTTCCGTCATGCTATTAGTGATGTAGGATGTGAGGCACAGTAAATTAGTGGTAGTTGACCGGCCCGCAGTGAAACCATGCTGGTCGGGGCTGACATACTGCTGACAGTGTGAGAGCAAAGGTTCCATAACGACAAGCTCGAAAAGTTTCGAGACGGAACACAGCGCCGCAATTCCTCGGTAGTTATTCACGTCGTGTTTACTTCCTTTTTTATGTACTGGGAACATGTATGCGGTTTTCCAGCAGGACGGAAAAGTGCCACTGGAAAGCGACATTTGAAAAAGATGACGGAGAGGAACTAGCAAGTTGTCGATGTGTTTTTTCAGGAGTGCGGAGGGGACACCGTCTGGCCTCGGATTATTTGAGGATTTGAGCTTTGAAGTGGCCTTGGTGATCGCGTCGAATTGTACGTCGATAGCACTCAACGATTCACCATTCAGAGGAACATAACTGGCTGCGCGGCTTACTTGGACCTCGGTGATGCCCTCATCGTTGAAAACGTTGGCAAATTTTTCAGCGAACAGCTGACAGATTTCTTGCGTGGTAGATGCGATTTCTCCGTTCAGCTCCATAGACGACGGAAAGCCAGATTCCTTACGTTGTTCATTTACAAATTTCCAGAAGGATTTGGGCTTATTTTTAAGTTTAAGCTCTATATCTCGCTGGTGCTGAGAGTAACATAAGCGACTTAATCTTTTATATTCGTTATTGATCCTCACATAATCGTCCCTTAGAGGAAGCGTTCGATGCTTTGTTAGTTTCCTTAAAGCGGCTCTCTTCTGCGACTTAAGTTGGCGAAGCTCTTTTGTTTGCCAGGGAGGATGTGCGTCTTGAAGATGTATGCGCTTTGGTACATGCCTGTCGATGACATATGAGAGAACATTTGAAAAAGTAGTTGCAGCGACTTCAACATCGCGGGGGTCAAGTATAGTTGCCCAATCGATACTTGACAGGACATCTGCAATGCTACGATGATCGGCTTTCACAAAGTTGTGCGAAACAGAGGCGGGGCGATCGTCGAATTCGGATATCTGGTAGCCTTCAATAGATATCATCAACGCAGGATGATGAGCGACATCTTTTATTAAGGCGCACGGAGCCTCGGAAATAATTGGTGCTTTTTCTTGGAAACTCACGAAACATAGATCCAGACTACGGTTATTTTCATTGACAACGTGATTGATTTGAGTCAATGTGGCGGCACAGTAGCTATCCAACAGATTAATCGCACAGGCATGGAACGACGAGCACTCGGGGTCCGGGTAGAGGAAACCGCTGTGAGACGATTTCCACGAAACACCAGCAAGATTGAAGTCACCGACAATGATTATTTCGTCCGTCGGGGATGCTGACTCCATCATAGAGAACACAGATTGACAGTGAGCATTAATAAGTTCGACGTCGCGCACCCGATCGGGTGCAATGTACAAGGCGCACAAAAACAATGTACGACCGTCGAACTGGATAGATACCCAGACTTGTTCCAAGCACCTCCACAGGCCGTTGTCAAGAGCTTTCACTCTCAGTCCAGAGCGAACCGCCACAAGAACACCGCCTCCGGTGCGTTTGCAGCTATTGTTTGGATTCCGATCGCAACGAAATACCTCGTAACCGGATCCGAATACCTGATTAGAAAGCGTTTTAGAGTCAAGCCAAGTCTCGGTTAAGACGATAATATCGTAGCAGGCATCCGAGACGGCTAAGCGATAATCGTCGATACTTGTATTCATGCCGCCGACATTTTGGTAGTACAGAACGATGTCTAGTTTCGAAGGTTCGCTTATTCTGGAATGCAATAGTGCGTCAGGTGTCGAATGAGTGCATGTTGAAACAGGTGAATACTCGCCAGAGTCGGGTTGTTGGAAGACCCTCTCTCCGTTACCGACTACAGGACCAGAACGACTGTGATGAACGTGGGCAGCAAGAGGCAGGACTGTAGCGGAGGGATCGAGGGCTTCCATGAAGCTTTCTACGATGCGTTCTGGTTGTCCAGCAGCAGATGAAGTTGAAATATCGTCGTTGACACTAAAAATTGAGGGCGCATCAGGCGACGAAGGAACAGAGGCTTGAATGTACTTGCCTGTGAGTACGCGATGGAAGACCCCTGATCCGCATCTAGCTAAAGGACCAGGACGACTGTGCTGAGCGATGGCGGGAGATGGCACGACTTCGCTAGAGGAATCAGGGGCTTCCAAAAAGCTGTATACAGTGCGTCCTGGTTGTGAAAATAGCTGGGTTGCGCAGTGAGCTTCTATTGAAGGGCCGTCGATGGAAATGAGATAATTGTCGGCGGACTCCAGATATGAGGAGGCCATGGTCGCAGCGATTTGACTATACAAGCGATTACTCGTGGTGGCAGAGGGATCCACAGCGCTAGAACGTGAGAACTGATCAAGCGGAGAAGAGCTACTAAACGATGAATACTTGCCTGTGTGAGAGGGTTGGGAGACCCTGTTACCATACTCGACAACAGGACCAGAACGGCTGAGATGGCGGGAAGCAGCTTGCGCGACTGTGTCGAGAGGTTCGAGGGCTCCCATAATGCGACAGGCAGTGCGTTCTGGTTTACAGCATTCAGGTGTTAACAGCTCGGTACAATGCCGGATACCGGAGTTGAAAATGGCGAGCTGGCTGGATCTGGGGAAATCAGGATAGCAGGCGTGTTTTGGCGTGGCAGCCACAAGTTTTTTGATGTGCTGTCTTCAAACTCGCGAAACAGTATTCCTTTCGGCCATGTGTCCGCGTTGAGCGCAGCTTCGCGAAGGCTAGGGTCAATGCCGACTTTGAATGAGATGAAGTTCAGGCGATTGGTATCGATTCCCCGCTTAACAAGCGGAATCGCTTTGATGATTCCTTCACAGTGCAAGCAATCCTTAACCAGTTGTTCAACCGCATCCGGTTTAACACTAGGGTGAATACGAGAGAGATACACCCAGAAAAGCTCGATGGGCTCAGGCACGGTAAGCACGTTTGCATCAGCCACTATTTTAGTGCCCCCGACGAGAGGTTTGTTGGAAACCGAACCGTCATCACGGCGTCTTTTCAAGGGCGGTTGTCGTGAGGAAGTACCAGGTTCTTGGGAAAGAATTGGAGTTAACGGGGTGATGCGCATGGATAGCTGCGCGATTTGCTGTCCTTGTTTGGCTAGTTCCTTTTTTTTCATTAATTTGGCGCACTCATATGGAAGTTCTTATCGTAATTTATTTTAATGGGAGTTTAGGGTCCGGACATAGAGGACACTTACAAATTAATGCACATTTGTACAAACATTGTGATAGCTTTGAAAGTTAATGTTTAAAGATATAACAAGTCATTTGATCTGTTTTCGCTTGTTCAATCGTGGAATTAATAAAAAAATCACGCCAAAAATAATTATAAATTTGAAACAAAAAGTGTCCCACTATACAGTATGTCTCCCTAATTGAGTTTTTGGATTAATCTAGCAAAAATATTCTGCTTGTATGTGTAGTGTACATAACGAAGTCATTGAATCTTTGGAGTCATCTCTGGATAGATTTTGCGACGAACCGACGTGTTTTGAACAGGGATGGGAAATGTACTGTCGCAAACATTTACCACCTCGACATTCACATTTTTCTACACGACCATCAAAATCCAAAGCAAAACATGACCGTTCAAAACAAAAAAATGTCACGGCTCTTCAAAACTGTAATCTTCTTCTTCCCAACGTTTTTTCAAACCCGAATGCGAAATGACTCGAGCACAGTGGTGACACGATTTTTCCGGTTTTCGGGGTTTTGCATTTTTGCTCGATAAAGGCAGCATAAAATTGAACCTGTTTATATGTATCGCAACGGAATAATTGTGCTCTTGCTATTAGCGCTAATAAATTTCAATTAGTTGAAAACACAAGCGAAATATTTGCGATTGACTTATTTAACATTTATTTCAATCATTCACCTCGGAATGGCTGCCCGAAAACGGTCAGAGTGGAGAAACAAAAACATTCAAGCAGTGTGTGAACCGTCGGCAGCGCAACGCCTGATGGTATTGATGCTGGTGCTGCTTTGTGTTTTGGTTGACTGGTATAATCGATTAACTGTTATTAATAGTGGTCACAGTTCCCAAGCCTGGTTTTGAATGACGTTCGTTCAAGTAATTTTAATGGTGCTATTTTGTGTTAGAGTTTGATGACCGAAATTTCCCAGAGATCGGATTATGGATTTACGATAGTATGTAATTTTTGGACAAATAGTTTTAGTTTTTAAGTCATTATTTGGTCACTATTTTGATCATTTCAGTCACTAAAGTCACTATTATGTGGCTGTCTTGATGATTGCTCTCATTCCTAATCTTTCTCATTTATTTTTCAGAATTCATCGAAGTGGGAAAGCCGGCCCGTGCCCTGGACACCCTCCAGGAGGTGTTCCGCATCAAGAAATGGACCTACACCTGGTCGGAATCGGTGATTGAGCCGATTATGTTCAAGTATCTGGACCTCTGCGTGGAGCTGAAGAAGTCCCACATTGCCAAGGAGGGTCTGTTCCAGTACCGGAACATGTTCCAGCTGGTGAATGTGGGTTCGCTGGAGAACGTCATCCGAGGCTATCTGAAGATGGCCGAGGAACGCACGGAAGCCGCCCAGCAGCAATCGTCCCAGGCCATACTTGACATTGACGATCTGGATAATTTGGCCACGCCGGAATCGATTCTGATGAGCGCGGTTTGCGGCGAGGATGCCCAGGACCGGTCGGATCGAACGATTCTGCTGCCGTGGGTCAAGTTCCTGTGGGAAAGCTACTGTCAGTGTTTGGAACTGCTGAAGGTGAACTCCCATTGCGAGAATCTGTACCACGACATCGCCAAGATGGCTTTCGGATTCTGTTTGAAGTACAATCGGAAGATGGAGTTCCGGAAGCTGTGCGAGAAGTTGCGGAAGCATCTGGAAGATATTAGCAAGGTGAGCTCGCAGACGGCCAATGTGAGCATCTCGAAGCCGGAGACCCAGCAGCTGAACTTGGACACCCGTCTAAACCAGCTGGACTGCGCCATCCAGATGGAATTGTGGCTAGAAGCGTATAAGGCCATCGAGGACATCCACGGGCTGATGACACTGTCTAAGAAGACTCCCATGCCGAAGACAATGGCCCTTTACTATCAAAAATTGGCCATGGTGTTCTGGAAGGCCGGCAATCAACTGTTCCACGCTGCTGCTCTATTGAAGTTGTTCCAGCTGTCCCGTGACATGAAGAAGAATGTCACTCAAGAGGAGATCCAGCGAATGACTTCCCACGTTCTGATTGCCACCTTGGCCATTCCACTTCCGTCGGCTCATCCGGAGTTTGATCGGTTCATCGAAACCGACAAGAGCCCCCTGGAGAAGGCCCAGAAGCTTGCGGTTCTGCTTGGACTGCAACAGCCACCAACCCGTGCTTCGTTGCTGAAGGATGTGCTCCGCTTGAATGTCCTCCAACTGGCCGCTCCCCAGTTCCAGAACTTGTACAAGTGGCTCGAGGTGGAATTCGATCCGTTGAATCTCTGCGAACGTGTCCAAAACATCATCCAGGAAATCACCGTCGATGAGAATAATCCCTACGCTCAGTACACTCAGGCCCTGCAGGATGTCACCCTGGTGCGTTTGGTCCGTCAGGTTTCCCAAGTCTACCAGTCGATCGAATTCTCTCGTTTCTTGGCACTGGCCAAGTTCTCCACCAGCTTCTACCTGGAGCGTATTCTGGTGGACTGTGTGCGTCACAACGACATGCAAATCACGATCGATCACCGCAACCATTGCGTCCATTTCGGAACGGATCTGAGCGAGAGCCAACGGGAGGATCATCCCGATGGTCCCACGCTTCAATCGATGCCCTCGGAACAGGTCCGCTCCCAACTGGTCAACATGTCCGTTGTCCTTCATCGTGCCATTGCCACGATCAACCCCAACCGGAACAAGGCCGAACGCGATCGTCTCCGGGCTCAGATGGTCAAAAGCTACGAAGAAAACATGGTCAAGGAACATCAGCGCATTCTCCAACGTCAGAAGAAGATCGAAGATCGCAAGGAATACATCGAGCGGGTGAATCTCGAGCGCGAAGAGAAGGAACTCCGCGAACTAGAGGAAGTCGCTCGCCAGCATAAACTCGCCGAACAGCGTCGTCTGGAGCAGGAAAATGAGGAACGCGAACGCAAACGTTACGAGAACGAAGTCCAGATGATCAAGGAGCGCAACATGAAGGAAAAGATCGATCAAATCAAGCAGACGGCCGCCGGTCAAAAGATCCTCAAGAAGTTCGACGAGGAAGACATCAAGAAGATGAACGCCGAAGAGATCGCCGCCAAGGAGGCGGAAGAACGCCAAAAGGAACGCAAGGCCCACGACAACAATCTCAAATCGCAGGAGAAGAAGATCGATTACTTCGAGCGGGCCAAACGCCTGGAGGAAATCCCCCTCATCGAGAAGTACCTCGAGGACAAACTGGTCCAGGATAAGCAGTTCTGGGAGAAACAGGAAGCCTCTCGCATCGAAGCGGCCATCGCCGAACGCAAGAACGCCGAAGCTGTCCAGGAGCGCTTGAAGCGCATGCAACCGGACCGGGAAATCTTCTGGCAGAAGCTGAAGGGCGAGCGCAGCAACCAGTTTGCCGAGAAACTTAAGGCCTTCAATGTCGCCCTGGAGGAAGAGCGCAAACGGCGTCTGACCGAACGGGTTTATGAGCGACGCGAGGAACGCCGCCAGAAATGGCTCCGCGAAAAGGAGGAAGAACGTCGCCGGGCCGAGGAGGAAATCCGCAAGCAAAGGCAGGAAGAGGAACGCATCGAGCGTGAAAGACGTGCCGAGGAACGGCGCATCGAGGACGAGAAGGCTCGGTTGCTCGAAGAGAAGAGACGCGCCCGCGAGGAAGAGGCTACGAAGAAGGCGGAGGAAAATCGCCAAATGCAGGCTAAAGCTCGCGAACGTGAACGTGAGCGTGAGGCAGATTCCTGGAGAGATCGTCGTGGAGGTGACGCTCCAGCTGCGGCAGCTCAACCAAATCCGGCAGCGCAAGAAGCCACCAAGCCAGAATCCGGATGGAGAACAGCCGGAGCACGGGAACCGAGGGGAGAGGATGCACCCAAGAAGGACGGCGTCTACCAACCGCGCTTCCGTGATGTACGTGGCGGTGGTGCTGGCGGAGCCGGAGGTGTTGAACGACGTGCTGATGATCAGGAGTCGAACAAGTGGCGTCACGGAGGAGACGACGGAGGCAAGGATGATCGCGATGGACCTCGCCGGATGGGTGGTGATAGGCCGCCAATGCGCCGCGGAGGAGACGACCGCGATGACCGTGGACCGATTCGTCGTGGCGGAGACGATCGTGATGATCGTGGCCCAATCCGCCGTGGAGATCGGCCTCCGATGCGGTAAGTTGAACACATTTCACTTGAAATTAATTACTTTTTATTGAAGGGATTCCCCAACCCTGTTATTTGCATTGATGAATTGTCCTTCTTAAAAATGAGTTTGCAATTAAGCATTGCACATCATTGGTAATATATGTACAGTCGAATTTCGGTTGTTGCACTATCTTTAGATGGGCTTCGTTTTAATTGGGCTCCCGTTAAGTGGGCTATAGCCCACCTAAAACGAAGTCAAACGTCATTTTCTGACATAAGACGCGATTTATCAATGTTGGTAGTTCTGAGTTTCTTTTGTTCTTGGCAGAGGCTCGTCTACGTTCGAAACCATGGGTAGGACAAACGTTCGCAAATATGTTGTGCACAGTTAAGAAAAATGTTAATCATGGACGGAAAATTGAAGGTTACTAGGTTCTATTACTATATTGAATACATCAAGAAATCAACCTGGATTTTCCAAGGAGAAGCACAGAAATTAAATTTCTCAAAATCTGTGAGATTTTCTCAAGTGTGTCTTGAAAGTTTGCTTTTCTGGTTTTTTTTCCAAGGGAAATTTCAAGGAAAATTTTCTAAAAAAAATCCTTGAAGTATTCTTAAGAAAGTCCTAGAATAACCGCTGATAAAACATACGTAAATAATAAATAAACTTTTGAAGATTGCATGGGATTTTTTTAAGAAACTTCTTCAAAAATGTTTAGTTAAACTGTAGAAATAAACCTAGGATGAAATGCTGGAAAAATTCCAGGAAAAAATAGGACTCGTTCAAGGAAATTTTTATTTCTTTGCCAAAGTTCTGCCAGGGTTTCTTCAAAAAAAAATAACACTCTGGAATAAACAATTGAGGATTTCCCTGGGCTTGGGATTATATTTTCCAGGGAGCGATGAATTTTGATAATTGATCGCTGTTGTTAGTAGTTTTGATTAGATGTTGGGTAAATTTCAAAGCAATGGCAACCTTTTTATTACAAAATTTAGATTTTATCTTCTGACCTAAAGATTCTGGTTAAACTACTGTACTATGCAGTTGGGCTGCACTACGCTATCACTCATCAAAATTACTTTCACTTCGGGAAAATATAATTTCAAACTGGCGAGAAGATTACAGACTGAGGGTGGGTTAGGAGCACAATCAGACCCTTGAATGTGCAATGTGGGGTAGTAATTGGGAATGCCATTGACGGTTTGTAATCTTCTACGAGGTTTTCGAAAACCAACAGGGCGCGTGCACCGGGTTGCGGATAGGAGCAAAGGGAGATCAATAGCATCTACCTAAAATAATAGAGCAAAAAGCCGTTCCATGATTAGGTAATGTTAAGCGATCTTCTATGGTGTTCTAGTACTATAAAATTCTTCACTCACTGGGAATTCTGGCCTTGATAATATCAATAGTGATAAAAACATAAAATAATACCTAATACTTAATAAGTACAATGTAGCTTTAATGTAGTAATAAATGAAATAAAATCAATTTTCTATACTTGACAAGGTTTTGAAGACAATCAATGAGTGAAAGAACTACCTATTAGAAAAGCCACATCAGCTAAGTCTATACATATACAAATGTTGGTCATAGGGTCATGGCGAGCATTCGATATGTATGTCTATGACTGATTCTGATCTAATAGGGGCACTAGAAGACCACGCGGACAATTTCGAAACAAATTATTTTTATACATCGGTCTTACGTTCCGAAAGGCTCAGCTATGCTGCAAAGTAATTTTATAAGTTATTCATTACTGCTGTTTAATTGTTTATAATTCTAACAAAACTACATAATTAACTCATTACTAATCACTGTTCCTATATTCTCTTTTTCTCTCCTTCTTATCTGTTGCATGATTATGATCATCACTAATATAATGCATGAGCATGCACAATAAGAATAATTTCAGGATTGAAAGCAGTACATGGATACCTGGATAGAATAGCTTCGAAAAGGGCACTCAAAATATAATATTTCTGATCAGGGAAGTATTATTATCAAGGGTATGTAAAATTTTTCCATTATTAACACTTAGATCACACAAACAAATGAACTAATAATATCAATTATTTTTAAAATATTTTTATGTAAATCAGCATCGTCAATCAGTGTAAAAACAGATAAAGTTTGTAAAGTTATCACCATCGATTAAATTGCGCTCTGTATAGTAATGTTCATTCAGTATCAAAATCTCCTAAAGCGTCGCATTGTGCCATCAGCAGCTCTCATATTGTTGTTATTTTGTTGTTTATAAAATTTCTAGAAAGCGATCAGCATATTCTTTCTTACTTGTACAATGGCCGATCTATTTGGAATTTTAATAAGTCAAATCAAACTTCAAAACTCAAATTAAATTGCTTTCAGCACATTTACATTTTGCAGCATTAATCGCATTACTGTGTCAAGTCTTCTCCATTCCCTATACCCTACCCCAACCCTTCTTATCCTTTCCGATGGTGTTCAAGTGGTCCGCATAGACTATTACGGCCATTACCTATCCCTTACCCCGGCTTTGGACTGACTTGCGCTCTCATTGCCCCACCAAACGCTGCAAAATGAAAATGAAAATGAAAATGAAAAATGGAATAAACAATTGAGGATTTCATCGGAACAATTTCGATGCGGAAAAATTCTGGAGAAATTCTTTTAAGCATCCATTGAAAAAATGCTGGAAGAATTGGTTGAGAAAGCTCTAGAAGGTTTTTTGGAGAGATTGCTCTAGGAAACTCTCGAAGTATTCTAAATAAAAGCACTACACGCTAAACTTCATCCGCTCAAAAATGAGTGCAGCGCGCACAAAATCGGCCTCTCCTCATGCAGTACAGATTCTGTGCAAAGGGGGCTGTACACAGTGTTGTACAAACATTACCACAAACCGAATGAGTGAAATGCGCACAGAGGAGGAACGCTTAGAATGCGGAATTCGCTTCCATTTTTGTTTTGCTTCTGAAAACATTGAAAAAAAAACATTCAAGTTTTAAGGTTTTTAGAATTTTTTTTCATTCGAATAGCAGAAGCGGAAGAAAATGGGGACAAACACTTCCGCATTTGCGACCATATTCCGGCTTTTCGTTAAAAAAAATCCCAGAAAACTCCCCATCTTACCAACGGCCAACTGTTTGCTGCCGCGCGGGAGATGATTGACAGTTCCGTTTCCATCAATCCCCGTACAGCCGAAGGCCTACACGTCGGCTACTCACAGAATGAGTGCGACCTACCCAGAATTTTCACTCAGTCAGCCAGTTCTGCATTGGTTGCCTCATTCTGTGTACCGGGTACCCACGTTGGTTTGACCACATTTAATCTGAACACTTTTTAATTTGTACCCCGCTAATTTGCACATCGTTCAGATTAAAAATGGTTCAAACGTCATAGAGCTCATGGAACGAAGTAAAGTGGAATGGAACGCTGTGGAACGGAACGCAGAATCAAAACAAAACAGTGAAAGCGGTGAAACCAGAAGCACTTTTGTAGGGTGACTAGATGTTTAAATTAAAAATGAACCCCGATGGTTTGCATGAGGTAACGTTCAAATTGTGGGCTTCGTGGCCGTGCGATTAGCGGCGTCAGTCGTTAGGCGTATTGTGTCACGGGGTGTGAGTTCGATTTTCGCTCCGGTCGGTCGAAACTTTTCGTCAAACGAAAAATTCATCACAGGGCTACTGGGTGTTCCGTGTTGTCCGTTGCCTAATGTTAGTGTTCGTTCAGTCTGTGCAGCCTTTGGCTGAAGACGGTGTAAATTGTCTTAAAAAATTACCGGGGGTGTACGGTAGTTTTAACGCATGCACTGCGTGGAGCAGGCTTAGCGTGGTCAAGAGGTTCAGCAATGCTTTGAAAGATTATTATAAGAGTTCAGAAATCGCTAGCACCATCACACTCGTGCTGTGTATAACACGATGCGACTGGTATTAAATTAATTCATTACTTCATCCAAAGACTCTTCTGATGATTCTCTATGGATGCTCCAGAAACTTCTCAAGAATTACTTCCAGGAATGCTCATGGCAATTTGATCTAGAACAAATACAGGGTTGGTCATAGATATGTTTAAGAAACTACCTTTTATTTAATTAAGTAATGCCATAGTGATGCATTTGTTTTTCTAACGGTTAAAAAAGTTTCTTGTAGCAATTATTACAGTTTGATTCCCATGATTTTCACTATAGATATTCTTAATCATTCTTCTCACGATCCAGAACTTTTAGAAATCATTAACAATTACAACAATGTCATTATTGATGAGAATACAATGAAAAACCTCATCGTATCTTCCATCCTCCATAAGAATAAATACGACGTTGATCGAGTTCACGTGTATATTGAATATATGATAAATAAATTAATTTGTTTTTCAAGCTTTCTGTTGATCTTGTTTTTGTTTTTGTTGAATCATGGGTAGGACAATCCTTTAAGTGTCCTACCTAGGTGTTTTTGTGCGTAGTACATGTCCTACCTGTCCTACCCACTTCCCGCGCCACTGGTTCTTGGTCAGGGATTGAATCCTGAGAAAATTGAGAGAATCTCTCACGTATCACTCTTTGTAACTATCATAACATGCTGCACATTATGAGAGACTGTTTATCGTATACTGCTACAACTTTGATCAGATTGGGGGGATAGTAGTGCATGATAAAACCCCTCTAAACATGCTTCAAGCCTGGGGGACGCTATTGCTATTGGAAGTTCGTACATTGTTTATCGTGCCAGAAAAGAAAAACCCCTATCCCCAACGGTAAACAAGCGAGAAAAATGGATTTTATCATCGCTCTCTCTTTGGGGCTCTCGCTCGCTGCTTCCATTTATCAGACTTGTTAAACCTTGCGATACAATGACGATCGTGAACCGCAACAGATGGGATGTTTTCTTTGCTTGCTTTGATCGTGCTTCATACTCAAATGAGAGCGGATTCTGCAATGCCTGACAGCCCGATTAGTGAAAGTCTTTCACTAAACGGGCTAAAGGTTTAGTGCAACGAACGAAAGTTGACTGTACACACATACTTTAGCTTACTGCTTTAATTTACTTTCAAACGGCAAATAATCTTGATCCAATAGTTAAATAACGATCATTACCCTTTTAATCCGATCCTCTCAACAGCGATGGTGAACGAGGTGTCGGCATGCGTCGAGAGGGAGGCGATCGCGAACGTCGTGACGGCGGAGATCGTCGGGACTTTGGCGGCAACCGTGACCGTCGTGACGACCGCGGAGGACCACGTCGTGACGATCGGGGAGACCGCGGTGGCGATCGTGACAGCGCATGGCGCCGGCCAGCACCCCGCGGAGGCGACGACGGTGGCAATTGGAGAACCCGACAGGATCAGGCCAAACCGAAGGACGATCGTCGCGAGGAGCGACCGAAGGAGGGTATGTACTGAATCTAAGCGAAACCCGCTTTTGAGCATGTTGTTGATTGACCGCACGTTGCTTTTGTCTTTACAGCCCGCAACACCGGCCCGGATGAGGACGGCTGGACTGATGTGAAGCATCACCGTTAAGCACACAACTCTTTCGGCGTTGGAAACATTTATCCAGAATATATGCAACTTTTTTTCAAAAATCTTTAGCTGTACCTTATATTTGTTTTAGACAGTTCATTTTAAGACATTTTTGCTATTATTATAGGCTGCATTAAAATAAGGCGAAATGGTTCCCAGTTCCGCAATGATTAACAAACAACCTGGTTTTGATCTACTTTTTTTCGATCCATTGATCCATACCAAAAAAGGGCGGACAGTATAACAACTAACGGAACCATTTCCGACACAAACTGCAAACGCTAAACTGGAGGGTCTGAGATGGGGGCAAATTTACATACATTACTCATATTACACACAACAAATACACAGACATACGTTAACTAATGAAACTAGGATCCTAGAAATATTTGGTAGTTTGATTGATTGATAAACTTTATGGGGCATGAATGGTAAAACTTGGGACGAGATGGAGTTGCCTTGCGAGAGAAGTGTACCCCAATGTATTGAGAGCTCTGAATTCTGTCTGAACCAGTTCTATTAAATCGTATATTATATTCCTATGTAACCATGAACACTGACCCGGATATGCGTTTTTAATCGTCCGAACATTTCCTGCAACAGGGTGTCTACTACCTGGAAAAACCTGTAATTCTCAGGGAATTTTGGCCACACTCAGGGAAATAATTTTGAAACAGTTATTCATGGTTGAATGTGTCCACGATTAACTATTTAGAAACTATTTTTGCACACTTTATTTAATATAAAAAATTTCGGCTGCGCCACTTAAAAATGCTACTTCAACGATACAGTTCATTGATAAAATTGGACGTTTTCTGTGAAATGCTTTCAAATAATCCACTATATATTTATCATAAAGTACTAAAATCATCGATTATCCGTAGTTCCGGAAAAAAAATGTCTGTTGCAGGTTATGAATCTGCATGATTAAAATTTTCAAAGGTACCAGTAATATAACACAGCTTAACAAAGATAACATTTTTGCGTGTCAAAAAGATCAAATCTTGTGCCTAGTAAATTTGGGGGTGGTTAATTTGAAGCTAATTTCGATAACGTTCCAGCACATTACAATTTTGAGCTACGGGTCCTCAAAGTTGTATAAAATGCTGTTTTTTAATGTTGAAAGTTAAACTATGATTGGTATATAGTGATCTAACCCACCAATAATCATCAGAATAGGATTATGTAGGATTCAATCTGGTTGAAATGCACGAATAAATGTTGAATAAATTGATTTTTTCAACATACCGCCATCGTCAAAATTATTCGTTCCAATTAGATGGCAAGATACCATACTGCTTTCGGGAAGCATCGGGTGAGCAAATTTAGTTGCGCGATAGTAGCGCTGCTATTCGATTTTAATTTAAGCATACAATGGAAGTTCTGAGATTCTGGTGGGAATTTTGAAAATATGATGCGCATAAAGTGGAAATTATGAAATTTTGGGAATTCTGGTAAAAATTCAAGATTTTGATAAGAATACTAGGAATCTGATTTAATTATTGGAAAACCGGGAGAAATTTTTGAAATATTCGATTTCTCGAAAGAATTTGTCTTTCAGGATTTCACCTCGAATCTTTGGAATTCCAACCGGAATCCTTGGGATTCCAACTGGAATTCTTGGGAGTCCAACTGGAATTCTTGGTATTCCAACTGGAATTCTTGGTATTCCAACCGGAATCCTTAGGGTTCCAACCAGATTCCAACTGAAATCCTCTGGATTCCGACTGGAATCCTCGGGATTCCGACTGGAATCCTCGGGATTCCGACTGGAATCCTCGGGATTCCAACCGGAATCCTCGGGATTCCAACCGGAATCCTCGGGATTCCAACCGGAATCCTTGGGATTCTGACTGGAATTCCAAGAAAAGGATCCAAAAAATCCCAAGGATTGTAGTCAGATTCACAAGTATTTCCGATTTAATTATAATGATTCCGCACCACAATATAATAGATATTCCAGTAGAGTTCCAAAAATTCCCAACCTGAAATGATCACCATTATTTTCACAACCCAATATGTTGACCCAAAATGCAACGACCGCACTGTGTTTTATTTTCTCGATTTCATGCGCTTTTTGAATAGCGCCCAAACCATTGATTTTAGCGATATAGTTTGTTCGGAGAAGTTTCTTGGTATATTAAAGCGCAACTTTTGACGAAAAAAAAATTGTGATCAATCCACCTGGCAGTGAGATAGAAAAAACTATTTTTTCAAAACATTTAGATAGACATATGGTGTCTTCGGCAAAGTTGTAGAATTGGCCATTCGAAACAACTTTGTCCAAGACACGATTTTTCTATCTCTTATACTTTTTGAGATATATGCCGTTGTATGTGAATGGCCCCTAAAAATCATATTTTTGATCATAACTTTTTTCCAAGATTTTTAACATTTTTTGTGTTTTCTACAAAGTTGTTTGTCATAGAAAAACCCGTGTTTTTGCTGAACCCTATCTTTTGAAGTAACAAAGTTATTCATAAATAACTCTTTTTTAAAAGGGTAGTTTAGGCCTCTATAACTTTCTTCGGCGCAAAATGGCGCAGACAACTCTTACAAATCATGAAAGTATCATATATCCCCTTTCGGCAGTTGATAAAAACTTTTGTCTATAAGCGTCTTTGCATGGGTTTTTACTATCAAACAAATAAGCCTTATTAAAATGAATTCGACTGATAATTCTTTTACTTTAAGAGATAGAGAAGTGCGATGTTCAGCAAAACCACGCGTTTTAAGATGTTCAACAACTTTGTAGAAGACATGAAGAATGTTAAAAATTTAAGTAAAACGTTATGAACAATAATGATTTTAAACGAGTTTTTCCATACAAATGTATGTACTTTATGTTAAAAAATTCGTAACTCTTTTACAAGATTTTTAACATTTTTCATGTCTTCTACAAAGTTGCTGAACATCTTAAAACGCGTGTTTTTGCTGATAATTGCACCTGATAGATATCTCTTAAAGTAAAAGAATTATCAGTCGAATTTAATAAATTTTAATAAGGCTTATTTGTTTGATAGTAAAAACCCATGCAAAGACGCTTATAGACAAAAGTTTTTATCAACTGCCGAAAGGGGAGATATGGTACTTTCATAATTTGTAAGAGTTGTCTGCGCCATTTTGCGCCGAAGCCAGTTTTATAGGCATAAACTACCCTTATAAAAAGATTTATTTATTAATAACTTTGTTACTTCAAAAGATAGGGTGATGATATGTTCAGCAAAAACACGGTTTTTTTCATGACAAACAACTTTGTAGAAAACACAAAAAATGTTAAAAATCTTGGAAAAAAGTGATGATAAAAAATATGATTTTTAGGGGCCATTCACATACAACGGAATATATCTCAAAAAGTATAAGAGATAGAAAAATCGTATCTTCGACAAAGTTGTTTCAAATGGCCAATTCTACAACTTTACCGAAGACACCATATGTCTATCTAAATGTTTTTAAAAAAAAAAATTCTATCTCACTGCCAGGTGGATTGATCACAAATTTTTTTTCGTCAAAAGTTGCGCTTTAATATACCAAGAAACTTCTCCGAACAAACTATATCGCTAAAATCAATGGTTTGGGCGCTATTCAAAAAGCGCATGAAATCGAGAAAATAAAACACAGTGGACCGGTACGGAAATGAGTTACTAAATATAGAAGCGACCGGTGTGAGAATGAGTGACTATTTATGGTGATTATAAAACAAAGCCAAACTTCGAATTTTCAAGTGCACAAGACTGGAAAACCTGACGACAGTTCGCGTTGAAAATCAATCAAAATACTTGCTTGCTGGTGGTAACCAATGGGATAGATTTTCAACGCAGAGCGCTGTTTGGTTTTCAAGTCTTGTGCTCTTGAAAATTTGAGGTGTGGCTTCGTTCTATAATCACCTACTAAAATGACAGCTCTGTGGGTGATCATTTTACTCACCGGAATAGTCGCCCCCGTTAAAGATGCTCTAATGATTAATGTGAAAGATTGACGCATACACTAGTAAAATGAATACTTTTTAATGAAACTTCTGAATAAACCTTTTTTTCAGACCAGACTAGCTGTTTAGAGCCCGCTCTCAGAATATTTGTTAAGCATTTCTGTTTTTCGTAGAAATTCTAATGAAATACAAAAAAAAAACACATTGTATGTCCTGTGCAGAGTTGGTAGCAGGTCTGTTTTAAGATACTTGGTGTCTATTTCAACGCAAGTCTTGAAAAAAAATGTTTTTTTTTTTTGAAGGAAGATCTCTAAAGTCTCTGGTTTGAACAAAATGGTCTGCAAAGTCACTACCGGGTACCCCCGTTGGTTTGACCACATTTAATCTGAACACTTTTTAATCTGTACCCCGCTAATTTGCACGTTGTTCAGATTAAAAATGGTTCAAACGTCATTTATCTCATGGAACGGAGTGAAGTGAGATGGAACGCCGTGGAACGGAACACAGAATCAAAACAAAACAGTGAAAGAAGTAACCAGAAACACGTTTCTAGGGTGACTAGATGTTCAAATTAAAAATGAACCCCGATGGTTTGCATGAGGTACCGTTCAAATTAGCGGGGGTGCACGGTATAAAGACGAGGTTGGTGGTCTGATGGCTACCGCTTCTGCTTCACAAGCAGAAGGTCATGGGTTTAATCTCAGGCCTGTTCCTTTCCTCGTACTTTGTAGTTGTATATTTCTCACTTGCTTCTATCTTCCATTCTAAATATTCTTATTCTTCTTTCTGGCGTTACGTCCCAACTGGGACAAAGCCTGCTTCTCAGATTAGTGTACTTATGAGCACTTCCACAGTTATTAACTGAGAGCTTTCTTTGCCGATTGACCCTTTTTTGCATGTGTGTATCGTGTGGCAGGTACGAAGATACTCTATGCCCTGGGAATCGAGAAAATTTCCATTACGAAAAGATCCTCGACCAGCGGGATTCGAACCCACGACCCTCAGCATGGTCACGCTGAATAGCTGCGCGTTAACCGCTACGGATATCTGGGCCCATTCTAAATCTATCACACTCAAACTATGCGTTCATAGCAAACGCTAGAATAAGAGACGGACAAGAAACCGTTTCCCTAATGCTTCCATTCTTCCACGCGCATGTCTTTCCTTACGCCTGATTCATAGGCAGTCTGCTAACCACAAAAGCAAACTTCTCTGCCATGCCAATCCATACACTCCCGCACGAACTGGCGAAGATGCAGTTGGACTCCACGGTCTACAGTGGGCCAGTATAAGTGCAACATCATTTCCTCCCCCTTCCCCACATTGGTCTGCAGGCACCATTGTCGCCTCAAAATAGAAGATCACCAGCACTTATACACTGAGGATGCCTGTTAGTCCCAAGCAGTCATTCGGTAGGTTCCTTGTGTAAGTGCAGCTGATCTGGCGATACTGGAGTAGCATCCACGGGCGGCCAATCAAGCTTGAAGAGTTTGAACTTGACTCAATGGTCTTCAAAGTCACTATATTTATCATATTGCTTGCAATTAATCCTGATGCAAAATTATACACTGTAACATTCAGAGACTGTAATGCGACTATTCAACAGGCTCATCTAGATTTTTTTCTCAGATCCCTCGAAGAAAAGCTACAAGAAATATCTCAGTAATTCCAAGAAATTTGATCCGGAATACTTTCAACGGGTTTATGGACAAAAGGTCGAAAGACAAAACGTCGAAGGACAAAAGGTCGAAAATGATTTACATGGTGGGAATTTTTTCCTTCTTTGAAAATAGATTTTTGACCTTTTGTCCCACCTTTTTTGTTCTTCGACCTTTTGTCCTTTCGACCTTTTGTCATAGATTCCTTTCAACGATGTCCTCTAGATTTTTTTTATAGAGTTCTCTCTACCAATTATCCCAGAAATTCATCCATCGACTTTTTGCAGGCTGCTTAGAGGAATTTCTCCAGATTGTGCACCCGTAATTTCTTCATTTATTTCTTTGATTTATTTTCCCGAAAACTATCTTAAACTATGCACTAATCTCTCAATCGATTCCTCCAGCTTTTTCCATTTTCCAAAGATTCATGTACAGGAATTTCTTCAAAAAAAAACCCACAAAGATTTATTTTATAGTTTTGAAGAAATTCGTTTAGAAATTTTACCAAGGAACCCCACAAGAATTCCTACGCTTTTTCATGTGATTTTCTTTAGAGTTCATGGTTACTTCAGTTACGGGAAAATTCTCTCACTCACCCGAACGCCACCGATAAAAAATAGCAAAAAATCTGCTGCTACCGAACATTCAGTGATAGCTGAATCGTACACTGAGCCAATTAATCCGATTATATTTATCTGGAATATCATATACACGCATCAGAATTCATATTTGATAGGTTTTATTAACACCCAATAAAGACTATATGAAGGTCCAACGAGGTTTAAATAATAACCATATGAAAGCCGTTTGAATTTCACATATAACTTATTGGATATCGTTTACCCGTTCGGTAATTGAAAAATCAGATACATGTTATATGATTTTATATTGTGAAAAAAATCTGTTTATATTTAGTACTACGATGGCGGCCACTGCATACAATTTGGTAGCAGATTTTGGTTTAACGACGAGCTTTTGCAAATTTGTAACGGTAAGCTGGTACATATAAGCTTTTCAATAATTATATAGTTTTATGTACATATTTCAGAATGTGAAACCATTATTTGCGAGCATTTACCTTGCTCGCTGAAGAAATTCGCTGCTGATTCTATACAACTGAGAACTTTCTAAAGTTGTGTTTGACGATATCTAGGTGAGATGTTTTATTCGGCAGTTAGTTTTGTGCTTAAATTTTGTTAACATGGTTCCATTGTTTTAGATTTTTGTACCGACCATCCTACAACAAAAATTACTTTGCTGCAGGTTCCAGTAGTAACTATGAGATGGTTAAGTAGTGGATTCGAATACCCGGATGATGAAAGATTTTAAGACTGGGGAAGTACTTGTCCCTCTCAAAACATGTCAAAAAAGAAATCATTTACGTGGATTCTAATACGTTATGTTAAATAAATAATTTTAAAATGTACTACTCTAGCGTACTTTTATTTTTGATACTTTTTTTTTCAAATAATCATGTAGTAAATGCCATTTAAACATTATTTCAGTTTTATTAAAGAACCAATTATTATCTATATTTATTTTGGATGAAATGTATATGATTCTGTCTATAACACCAACTTCCATTGGATTCCATATTCATCGTCTTTATGCTTAAAAGGTATGTGATTTTCATAATGAACGCTATCTATATAATTTCTAAATAAGAGCTATATGAAAAGCATTATGGAAAAAAGCTATATGTTTTTGGTAATGACTTGAACATGATTACTTCTCAGAGTGTACTGGGTGGAGTGTAGCATGAAAGCGTCAAAACCGATTGTGTAAAAGCAAGAATCGGAAGGAACACGAAGAGAAGTGAATACCAATACACTTGTATCTGCGAGGCACGAGTGAAAGCATTAAGCATCCATTCGCCGAATGCATTGAACTGAGTGAGCGGATTCCCACTCACTGAATCATTCCGTGGTGTGGATTGCCAGTCAGTGAACACTCATCAGCACTCAAATCCGAATGCCACTCCAACGGAATCAGAATGTAAACAATCATTCGGTATGCATTCGGTTGCCTTCGGCTTTTAGAATCGGTAGCGACTCAATCAGTTGCCGTTTTTTGGTTCGCTTGGCGTTCGCCGAAGAAGCAGAATGGGCACTGGAAATTGAAACGTTCGGCTTGGTTAGAGAAACGACTTTCTCGCTCCCGACTGTGCGTGGAAGCGAGTGAGGGAAACACAAAAACTGAGTGAGTGTTTCCCATGCTTGGTTACAGTCAGCGAAGCCAGTGAAACTCACGCCTATCGTTGCTGTAGGCAAAGAGCCTAGGAAATTGCAAAACACCCGTTGCTAAGGGCAACCCCAAATTACTGTAGAAAAATGTTCTATTTCCCGCTGCATTTCCTGCATTTAGAGCCTTCAATGACACTAACGATTTAGAAAATTCATGTACCCAATATAGGCTGCTTGGTGAGATTCACGTTTTTAAACTACTGTACTGGGAAAGTCACGTGATTTTCGCGAAATTCATTCCCAGCACTGCTTTTAAGACCTACTGTTTGAAATGAATTCAAATTCGTTAAAAATTAATAATTCGATAATCATTTAAGAGTTTTTCTTGAGCCTGGAATTATTTCTTAAGACCTGGAAAAAACCTGGAAATATCAGGGAATTTCATTTCAGTAAACGAGTAGACACCCTGTGCAAAAAAACGGCGTTCGATGATAATACTGTAGGGTATGCTCCTATTATAGAGGACTTATGCACGGTGTTAAAAGTTTTTTTTCCTTTATTGATAAAACGAAAACGTTACAAAACTTATACTAATAAAACTCTGCAATTTCTTACTTATTCTTACGTAATCCATCTGCAGAAGCATTTTGCCACATCTTATTTTTCCATCGTTAAGATAACTAATTGTTCAAATAATAACTGATACCTATAGTTGTTAGCCACAGAGTAACTTTACTTTGATACTGTCTTTCTTGAATCACACTAGAAAGCATTTCTTCTGGGTCATCTACAGATATTTTTATTTTTTCCTTCATGCTGCTCGTTATCCATTCCCAAACAACTTTACTGTTTGTACAAAACTTTGCCAACAACTCCAGGAATCCTCTGGGCAAATAACTTGTATTTTGTTGAGATAATTTAATATAAATATAAAAATGCGCTTTTCATCTGAGCTTATGAATTTCATATTTAAATTTTGCCAGCATTTATAAGGGTATTTATTTACAAGATTTAGCGTAATGATTTTATTATCTAACAGAAAATTATTATATATATATATATATATATATATATATATATATATATATATATATATATATATATATATATATATATATATATATATATTTTATTTTATATTTTATCTTTATTAACGAGATTTTTAGCCCTACAACTTTTTTGTCAGTGACTGCTGTTCCGAAACGTCTCGTCAGGCGATCAGCTGTTCCGAAACGGTTCGTAAAATGGCTTATACTCATTAAACGATCGATGAACACTAGTGTGGGACAAAATTTAGATTCTCGCTCCAGTCCACTTTTCGGATTGCATTTAAGTCCCATAACAACTGTGCAAAATTTCAGCTCGATCGGTGAAACTATATTTACGCGCCAGCCGTCCAAAGTTTGTATGGGATTTACTATGGGAAAACTTACTTTTGCAAAGAAAAATCGCCAGAGGTCCCATCGACCGCTATAATAAATCTGAATACATACCTCGATAGGTATTTCTACGATGAAGAATATTGCCCAAGACCGCGAAACAATCCGACACTTGTGAAAAAAGTTATTCAATTAAAATCTATTAGCAAGGCGAAGTAGGGGCCCAGATAGCCGTAGCGGTAAACGCGCAGATATTCAGCAAGACCAAGCTGAAGGTCGTGGGTTCGAATCCCACCGGTCGAGGATCTTTTCGGGTTGGAAATGTTCTCGACTTCCCAGGGCATAGAGTATCATCGTACCTGCCACACGATATACGCTTGCAAAAATGGTCATTGGCAAAGCTCTCAGTTAATAACTGTGGAAGTGCTCATAAGAACACTAAGCTGAGAAGCAGGCTCTGTCCCAGTGGGGACGTAACGCCAGAAAGAAGAAGAAGAAGAAGCAAGGCGAAGTTGATTAACACGTAAAGGAATAACAATAATAACAAAATCGGGCAAAATTTCCGAATAGTATTTGTTTAATAACTTTTTTTCACAAGCATCGGATTGCTTTGGGGTCTTCGACAATGTTGTTCATCGTAGAACAATACTCGATAGATACCTATCGAGGTTTGTGTTCAGAATTTTTATAGAGGTCAATGAGCGATCTCTGGCGATTTTCCTTTGAACAAGTAAGTTTTCCCATAGTAAATCCCATACAAACTTTGAACGGCTGGCGCTAAAATATAGTTTCTCCTATCGAGCTGAAATTTTGCACAGTTGTTATGGGACCTAAATGCAATACAAAAGTGGACTGAAGCGAAAGATATTCTAAATTTTTCATATAACCGTGTCCCAGGCTAATGAACACCTTATTGGAAGGTTCGGTCAACGATGAGAACTTGTTGAACGAACAAGATGGTAAGTCGACGGTTCCATTGAACGATCCAGTTTTGGTGAGTGGCAAAAAAAGAACAGAAAATAAAGAATAGTGACCATTTCGTTGCGGACAGTTGCTGCGAGTTCTAAAATTCCCACGTTTTCAAAGAAAATATGCTTCTAATAACATCAATGCGATCAGCCCTAGGCACGCAAAAAAAAACTAGCTACAAGATTTTGTTTGGAGTAATGAAATTGATATTTTATTCCTCCAAGAAGTCGCTTTTGAGAAGATAACAAAGGAACCGTGGTACTGATTTAGTATCATCGATTTTTCTGATGTTCTTCTGAACCCAAATGGGAGAATAACTTAAAATTAATTTCAATAACATTTGCGCGCATTCTGGATCTGCTTTTCTTGAAGAACGTGACATACTTTTTACTTAAGACGTTTTGACTCATCTGTCACAGAACTGTCCCAATGTGATATTAGGCGACTTCAATTGTATTTTGTTAAAGCTAGTTTCAAATGGAACAGTTAAAAATGATAGCCAGAGACTTTAACAGCTTGTTGAAAGTCTAGCTCTCCGTGATATTGACAATTCGATCAGCTCGAAGGCTTCGTTTACGTTTTTCAAAACTAGACAGCGTGTATGTGCCAGATACATTTCTAGATGCCGTTAGAAGTTTTGAGACTTTAGCAACTCCTTTTTCCGATGGGGGATGTGGGAAGGGTTACTGGAAAAAAAATCCGACCCTTTTGATTGACGAAGAAATTAAGAATCGAAAATTTGAAAATGAAAACAAGCGCGTGCATCGTTTTGCAGGGAGAAAAAATCAGTATTTTTCAAAACGCTGTAACAAGTCAAATAGTCCAATGAAATTAGATGTCGATGGGAACTTATCTTCTGATTCAAAAACCATGAAAATTGCTATTGAAAGTCATTTTGAAGCGCTTTACAAATATGACAATGTGCTCCACCCTGGTGCATAAAATTTTCTTGATTCCAACGATAAGAGATTATTACCTGAACATTGAACCACAGATAAATTGTACTAATTGGACAGCTCCAATTACACTTTCTGAGTTAGAGCAAGCTTTATACCATACCAATCAACCAAGAAAAAAAGCCCCGGGCATGATGGTATAACATATGAATTTTATTTTAACTTTTAAATGATTTGAAAGACGATTTGCTACGATTATTTAATGATTTTTTTCAGACACTGCGCCACATTCGTCGTTCGCTGAAGAAGTGATAACACTGATACCAAAGAGTGAAAATTCTCACGTCTTGAAAGACAAAAGACCAATAAGTATGCTCAATTGCGACTCAATAGGCTGTTTACAAAAATATTATCCGTTCGTTTACAACCTTGATTTGACCCCTTGATAGGCCTAGGTCAAGCGGCGTGTATTTCGGGAAAGTCATGCACAACAAAACTAAAAATAGGGTCCTAAAGCCCTGTCCCGATTTTAGTGCCAAACGCTTAAGTTTAGGCCAAAAATACATGTTTACTCAATTTTCTAATGTTTTCCGTAGCATTTTTTTATGTTTTTTTCAGATTTTGTCTCACTCCTGGGCTTAAACTCAAATTTTGGGTGTATTTTTTTCCGTGTCCCTTCCAAAATGTCAGATAGGAACAACCCCAGTGTTAAAACTAAAACCTCTGTGGTGTTTTTGTCGACTAAGCGAACGTCAAACATGATCTCAAGTGTCAAGGTTCATTTATGAACCCAATTTTTAAATTAAAGTTTAAACATGATATAGCCGTTATTTGAGCGAGAAAAAATGCTAATTCTCGACTCGAGTGAAGTGACTCGCCGTGTAAATCAAATGGAGAGTCACTTCACTCGAGTCGAGAATTGGCTTGTTTAGGGGTATCCTGTTTTTACATATTCTGATTCTACATTACAAACTGAGCCAGAATCCAAAGTTTCATAATTTTCCGGGCCCTGGAACTATTTTCAAAACACGTTTGAATTTAGTATGGAAATCGCGTTTGAATCACCCCTCGGCAAATTTTACTTCGGGACGAGCTGTCATTATGTAAATTGAAATGTCATTGAGTCGACGTGATGAAATCTTTTTTAATCATTTACTATATCAAAATAAAGATATTAAAGCGCAATAAAATCGTGTTACACTTAGAAAAATGTGCTCTTTCGATCAAGCTACAAAGAACTGTGGATTATTCATCACTAAACAACCCAATTGTCAACTCGCTATACGACGCCGACAATTGTCACCTCACGCCAGTCGTAGAATAAACCTATTTATTTTCTGTTCCTTTTTTTGCCACTCACCAAAACTGGATCGTTCAATGGAACCGTCGACTTACCATCTTGTTCGTTCAACAAGTTCTCATCGTTGATCGAGCCTTCCAATGAGGTTTAATGAGTATCCTTCTGTGTTCGCTTACTCCTTCGTCCATGTGGTTGTTTGTGGTTTTGTCAAACGCAATACTTACGTCAGATTGTGAACGTTGTTTTTTCCTCGGTGCCACGTGTTCATCGCTATTCAGCATGTTCTGCAGCGGTGTCGACAGGGGGTTGGTAGACTTCTTTGCGGAGTCATCGGTCGCCACTGCCCGCGTGCCACGATTCTTCGAAGAAAGGACTGTTATGATTGTTGGTGGTGCCCAAGTAACCAATTAGCACTATAATTCGCCGTGCGTGCCAATATAGGTCGGACTCGATTATCCGAAATTTGTTTTTTGATTTTCTTGTTTTTTCAATTTGTATGCATAAATCTGAGATAATTTGGTATTGCAATATACAATATACCATCAACGTACCAGCACAGATGAACAGACGTAACACACTAATTATTTTCATCGCACAGTAGAATAGCGCCCAATTCTAATATTTAGTAGTTGGCCGACGGGCCACTCGTAGCGCTCATATCGCTTTTGTTCTAGTTTTACGTTTGCTCACTACCGCCACCTAGTTCGCGGTTGGCCAAATGAAGAAGTTTTAGCATTGGGCGTAAATGTTTACGTGACTATGTTTTAAATTGATAATTGTTCTAGCTGTTACGTCTGTTTGTCTGTGGTACCAGTATCCGCTTATGTTCCAGTAGCCCGCTCACGAGTTCAAAAAGTATGGTAATTTGAGTAAATGCACAAAAAATGTCCACAGAATGATTTTATTTGTCCATTTGAATTGTATAGCGGCTAAAGTTTTCAAATCTACGTTGCGTAAACTTATCATTTTTCAGTGTGAGCGGGAACATGAGCGGAAACTGGTGCACTGATGGTAAATGGTTTTGCAGTTCAATTACTTTTTTGAAAAGGTGACAATAAATAAACCTAGTGCCTGACACTCACTTAGATTTACAATAGAGTAGTTGTTTCAACGGCTTCTTTTCCCGAAAACCTTATAAAGTCAATCAAAAGCAAACAACTTTTTTTCTCCCCTTCAATATTTTCGACTTTTTGAAGGGGGTGGTGACATAAAAGAAAATTAATATTTGTATCAGCCCTAATAACTTTATCTGACATTTGTTCCAATGTTTCAACATTAGATATTATCTATTTATTCAATTGGTTTTACATTAATTAGCTTGATAAAACCTCGCCAAAAATATTTTGCCAATTAGCTCGGCTCATGGCCGCTTCTCTCCATCCTCGACTTCGTCCCACGATCTCCAGGTCCTTGTGCACCTCGTCAATCCACCTAGCTCGCTGCGCCCCACGTCTTCTTGATCCGACCAGATTCGTAGCGAACACCATCTTTACAGGACTGTTGTCCGTCATTCTTGCAACATGCCCTGCCCAGCGTATCCTTCCAGCTTTTACCACCTTCAGGATAATGGGTTCGCCGTAGAGTAGGGCGAGCTCGTAGTTAATTCTTCGCCGCCACACACCGTTATCCTGCATGCCGCCAAAGATCGTCCTAAGCACTCGGCGTTCAAAAACTCCAAGAGCTTGCAAGTCCTTCTCGAGCATATTCCAGGTCTCATGTCCGTAGAGGACTACCGGTCTTATGTGCGTTTTGTACATCGTGCATTTGGTGCGGGGGTGAATCTTTTTTAACCGCAGTTTAAAATAACTAATTTAGCTGACTACGCCCATTCTTAAAACTACCATGGAAATTCAGACCAATTTACTATGTTTACGGTACACCCCATCGCATTACTGGTACATTTGACAGAAATAATTTACAACAATCTGATTCCAACTACAGACATGGTAAAATCAAGCGCATTTCTGGTCTGCTGAAAATTGCCGGTGCGAGCGCTTAAGTTAACCCCCTAAAATGGTACTTTTTACCGCACAATTTTTTTTGCGTGTAGTAGGCACGACTTCCATTGATGATGCGCTTTCGTATTTCCCGACTAATATTGTTGTCAGCCGTCAGTAACGATCCGAGGTAGACAAACTCGTCCACCACCTTGAAGGTATACCCGTCTGCGTCGCAACACGTCCGTTGCTATCAACATTCACCGATTGACTGACCAATATTTTCACTGTGATCATTGCATACGCAGACTTTTTAATTCGCTCTCTGTGTGTAATCGTATCACTCACGCACACACTCTCTCGTTTTGTTCCGCCGAGCAAGAGGCGGCTTCTTCCAACCCAAAGTCTCCACAGATTCAAATAACTCTCCCACTAAAGCCTATTTCTAATGCGTGATGCCAAACCGAACGCAGCCCAAAGCGTTATTTTTTAAATAATCCTATTTTCAAATGATATTTATCGACATCATTTATTTCAGACCAAATTTAAATTTCCATTTCTTATAACTTTAATATTATAAAACTGTTACTATTATATACAGCTATGAATCTATTACCACACCGTCTATCGAGACACTGCTGCCTAGCCAGGCCCTGTCGCGCTCAGTACCGCCTACCAGCATGTACTTTGTTTTCGACGCATTCACCATTAGCCCGACTCTTGTTGCTTCGCGTTTCAGGTGGACGAACAAATCTGCCACCGTTTCAAATTTTCTCACAATAATATCCATGTCGACCGCGAAGCAAACAAATTTTCCGGATCTCGTGAAAAACGTGCCTCGACTATTAAGTCCGGCTCTCCGCATGACACCTCGCAATATTGAACAACAGGCACGAAAGTCCATTACCCTGTCGTAGTCCCTGCCGGGACTCGAACGGACTGGATGGAGCGTTCGCCCACTCCAGTTGTTCGCCCTTTTTGTAGATAAGGCATATAACGCCTTGCTTCCACTCCTCCGGTAGTTGTTCCGTTTCCTAGATTCTGACTATCGGCCGATGCAGACAAGCGGCCAACCTGCCCGGGCCCATCTTGATGTTTTCGGCTTCGATACCATCCTTGCCAGCGGCCTTGTTGTTCTTGAGCTGTTGAATGGCATCCTTAACTTCCCCCATCGTGGAAGCTGGTTGGTTTCCATTGTCCGCTGTGCTGACGTAGCCTTCGCTTTCGCTATCCTGACCTTCTGTGCCTGAGTTCTCTGCGCCATTCAGGTGTTCATCGTAGTGCTGTTTCCACCTTTCAATCAACTCGCGTCCGTCCGTTAAGATGCTCCCATCCTTATCCCGGCACATTTCAGCTCGCGGCACGAAGCCTTTGCTGGATGTGTTGAGTTTCTGATAGAACTTCCGCGTTTCTTTAGAACGGTACAGCAACTCCATATCTTGGCATTCCACCTCTTCCAGGCGGCGCTTTTTGTCCCGAAATAGGCGGGTTTGCTGTTTCCGCTTCAGTCTGTATCGTTCCACGTTATGCCGCGTACCATGCTGCAGCATTGCAGCCCGCGCTGCATTCTTCTCCTCCAAAACCTCCTGGCACTCCTCGTCGAACCAATCGTTTCTTGATCTCTGTCCCACATATCCGACAATGCTTTAAGCAGCGTCGTTAATGGCTGCTTTGACTGACCTCCAGGGCCCTATCGAGCTCCGCCCTCATCATTCTATGTAACTTATTAGTACTATACCAGCCCGCATAATCATGAACCGTATTTGTACTGTTTCACAAACTGTCCATTACTATTCAAAACAATATCGGGATAACTCCGTATAAGATCAAAATAACAATAAATCAACCCTACCATGAACGGTTTTCACTGTTTCGCAAATTGTAATCGGGAAAATAACAGTATGGGTAATAGGCGGGTAAGTTATGTAACCATTCAAAAACGTCGATTTCTTCAAACAAAATTTTTCGTTTACAGTTTGCCAAATGACGGATATATTGTCCATTTTATAGTGCAATCCACCATTATGCAAACTGTTATAATATTGCTCAACTATAAAATAAAAATGAAAACAAATAATGTTTGCGTAATGATTCATTTATGGTACGTTATGGTAATTTAACAATATGCGATACTATACTGATACATTTAAATAATAAGATGAATACCTTTCAAATTTGACAATAAATTTTTATTTCAACTATAAATCATTAAAGCAAATTGTTTTATTATTTTTTTATAAATGAAGAATTATTCAGCTATGCCTTTTATAATAAATCAGGAATTATTCAGGTAACAGGAGCGATCCATAGTCACAGCATTTTTCCGAAATACGCTGCGCACAAGCTTTAGTTGTTTGGTCCAAAACCCAGCCATCCGGATTATCTAACGCATCCGAGTTGATTTCATGCATGGGAAACACTCGTAGCATCCACTTCCGCTTCCACCAGATAACTTCTAGAAAAGTTGACATCTTCCTTGATATTTTTCTGTGAATAGGAGATCAGCGGAAGGAAAATAGCTGTTTTGATGATCCTCCGATTCGAAATTGGTCTGATTTTCCAGAAACTGCAGAGAAAGAAACGTTTCAAAACTTGAGTTGACAATATTTATATTAAATTTTACCTGCGAGCAGTGGGACGATGATTTGACGACGCTTTCCATTCAGCTTCCGCTCATGGTCTCAGACTTGGTTTCGCTGCAATTGACGAAAATCTTGGGTAATATTGTTTTTGGGTCAAACACGGTTAACTACTTACGTTCCGTATGGCCTTCAAGCAGTGCGGCATTGGAAGTAGGCAACAATCCCGCTTGGTAATTCCTCTAGGCCGTGGAAACAGCACAAACTCGCGAACGCTCAGTAGATTTCAGTTTATTTTTATTTTTAACTTTATCGGTTTCCAATCTGTGCAAAAAAAAATGCACGCTAGAAAACCATCAACTCAGAGTTTGTATCTTTTTCGTACAACAATTAAAAAAATATTTTTTTAATTTATATTTTTAAAAATTTTTGCTTAAAAGAAAACAATTTGAGTTTTTTTTTTTGAAATATGTAACAATAATTCTGTAAAAAACATATGCATTATTCTTTCAATATAAATATTAAAAGTTCTTTCATTCGCTTGCAGCTACTGATAATTTTTAGGCGTGCCTAATAAAAATCACTCACAAATACCAAGGTGGGTTACTGTTTACCAAACTGTTGGAAATAAGTTATATATGGTAAAAGGCACATGTGTCAAAACCATTTGACAAAAAGATGCAAAACATTTCAACAATATCCAAAAAAAAATCGTGCCGGTATAGTTGAACAACATCAGCACAGTAAGTTATATTTTCACTGTTCGGTATGGATTACCTAAACAACACGTTATAGTTATTAGCTTTGCGTTTCATATTGTTCAATACAATAGCAACTGTTTGTGAAACATTGACCTTAACAGGTATAGGATACTTACTGTTAGCAATATGTGGCAAATTGTATTTTTCTATGCGGGAGGGAGGGAGCTTCAGATGAATTTTCAAAATTTTATTTTGGGTTCTATGCAGAGCTTTTTTCCTTTGGTACTACAACAGCTAGTGCATATTAGTACAGAATACAACATGGCTGGCCTGAAGATTTGTTTGAAGATCAAAAGTTTGTTCTTAAAACAATGTTTTGATTTTCTGTTAATAAGTGAATAAAGACATTTTTTATTTTTTTTCACATTCAGCTCAAATGGCCTCAATGTGATTTTTGAAAGTTGAATTGTTATCTAGCATGAGTCCTAGGTACTTAACTTTATCTGACCAATTTATTGGAACCCCTTTCAACGTTACAACATAAAAATAGCAAATAAAGAGCTTCTTGTTTATGTGGGAATATGATAAGATTCATAGACTCTGGGGGAGAATAGGTTCGTCCCAGCAATAAACCAAAACGCCATTATAATCACTTGAGAGACATTTCAAGTCGACTTTCAACAAACGTTCTATTTTGTCGTCATAAGTAAAACAATGTCCTTTTCTTCTTTAAGATGTTTTAAAAGTAGTTCGCGATCTTTAAGCGTTTCCGGCAAAGCGCGACAGTCTCATTTATTTGTGATTTGACAGGAAACCTTGATTCCTCTAATGGAGTTCAAGATTTCCTGCCTAAATCCCCCAAATTCGGAACAACTAACCAAGATAAGTGGCACTCTTTGTTTCCTCTTCTTCTTCTTCTTCTTGGCATTAACGTCCCTACTGGGACAGAGCCGGCTTCTCAGCTTAGTGTTCTTATGATCACTTCCACAGTTATTAACTGAGAGCTTTCTTTGCCAAAGTTGCCATTTTCGCATTCGTATATCGTGTGGCAGGCACGATGATACTCTATGCCCAGGGAAGTCAAGGAAATTTTCTTTACGAAAAGATCCTGGACCGACCGGGAATTGAACCCAGACACCTTCAGCATGGCGTTGCTTTGTAGCCGCGGACTATAACCACTCGGCTAAGGAAGGCCCCTGTAATTTGTTCTTTGTTTCCTCACTTGAATCAAAAATCTTGGGCTAGAGGCTGCGTCGACTGAAGGTTCGGAAATTTTGTCTTAAGCATCGAAATGAGCAATCAATTGGGTCCTAAAATGTTTAATGAATTCTTGTTTTTATTTAATAATACGAAAGAGCATGTTATTGCAACTACTTTAGCAAGTTTTCCAGCTCAAATAACGGCTATAACATTTTTAAACTTCAATTTTAAAAATGGTTTCGAATATGAACCTTGACACTTGTGATCTTGTTTGACATTCACTTTTTCGACAAAAATGCCACAGGGCATATAGTTTGAACACTGGGGTTGTTCCTATCTGACATTTCGGAAGGGACACGGAAAACAAAATATACCCAACATTTGAGTTTAAACCAAAAGGTGTGACAAAATCATAAAAAAATGTTTTTTGTACTTAAACCAATGAAAATCAATTAAAAATTGAGTAAACATGTGTTTCTGCCCTAAACTTAAGCGTTTGGTACTAAAATTGAGACAGGGCTTTAGGACCCTATTATCAACATTCACCATTTCACACTTGGAAGAAAGCGTGTATTCCGGAGAAATGTTCTCTCTTTCATTTTTGCCATGTTTAGTGACAGTTTTAAAATCCACTTTTGGGAAGGAAGTTGTGAATTCAGAGATTCCATAAAATGGGGCGAATAGAAACAATCTCCGACATGTTTGAATGTGTAAAACTTAAACCGTGTAGTTTTTTATCTATTAGTTATTATTATTTTATTAGTCCCAAATATGGGTCACGTTAAAAAATAATATTAATATCATACAAATATTAATGAAGATGTTGTGTATGTTTATATTCACCCCGCGATGGGGCGAATAGGAACACTGTTCAGTAAATATCAATACTTTTTTTTCATTTTTCAAAATTAACTCTTTTTCAAGTACATTTCAAAGAAATATCCCTAGTAAGGTGGGGCAAAAGTTCGACCTTAGTGGTATAATCAAAGTTTCCAGGAAAATAGTAGCAGATGAAACAAAACAAATACCATACAGCGAACCTTCAACATATTGGCTATAACTTTGCTCAATAAACTTGTGTCAAAATATTTACCCATTTTTAGTTATAACAGTTTCAAAATTGATTGTCTTAAACGAACTTTTGCCCCACCGGTGGGGCAAAAGTTCGAATCTAGTGTGGGGCAAAAGTTCGTTGACTAAAACACAAAATATCAATACTTTTATGCCAGGCATACTTTATACCAGCTGTAAACTTATGTTTGCCGAAAAATACACACTAAATTTTCATCAAAAATTGCCCAAAACAGGGTTAATTATAATACACCCAAAAAATAGCAGTTTTTCGCAAAACTAAGTGAAAATGTAAAATTTTGGTGACATTTTTTGCACGATCAGGCAAATTTCGCTAAATTTGAAGATAATATGTAGATTTCAGGAAATTTGAAACATTTTCCGTGGGTTTATACATGGGTCGAACTTTTGCCCCGCAAATTCGAACTTTTGCCCCACTATGGGCCAAAAATTGATTCCAACTATTTATGGAAAAACTAATACACGTCAAAGCATCCTTATGATAGGCCTAGAAACGCCCTTACATAAAATATTGAAAAATATTTTATCTTCATTTGGTTCCACGCATCGAAAGTTGGACCAAATATTACAATATTTACGTCGAAAAACAACAAATTGCCATAACTTTTACAAATCTCAATCGATTTTTATGATATTTGGAGTGAAAGTCTCTTACTTGAATAGCATTCGAACCACCATGACATTTCTAAGTTTTGATTTGATTTGAGCTAAAAATCTTAAAAAGAAACTCTTGTCCCACTCGAACTTTTGCCCCACTTTACTCTATATATTTACCTAGTGAAGAAAAAATATATCAGGGTGGCCACCAAATATCCATTTTGAAATTCCCGCTTTTTTTCAGGTTTTCCCGGTATAATTTTCAAAATTTTCCCGGTTTTTCATTGAGGGGCCCAAACGCAAAATGGGGACAATTTGGTCGGGTTTTAAATAGAATATACTAAAAATTCTTGTTCAAGCTTTTAGACGGAATTTTCAGGTAATTTTTCAGTCAAAAAGGAAAAATTATATTATTTTATAGGAGATTGGCTTGTTTTTTTGGTTCTTGTACAATTAGTATGAAATGAAAAAAAAAACTTCAAAGTCGATTATCTCAAAACTAGGTTTCTGCCACTTACACTTCTTTGCTTCTATTCCCGTTATCCATTTTCTCAACTTTCTCGGAGGATTTTCAAATATGTTACTCCACATAAACACGTTGGAGCCCTTGAGCAAAAAAATTGACCTGCTCTCAAGCAAACTCGCGACATACAAACACCATTCCATTTTAATTTATATAGATATGCCCAATTTTTACATCTTACAAAAAGTTTAGTGTAGCAAAATAGACTTTTTGTACAAGAAATTAAATCATTTTTTTTTTTTTTTTTTTTTTTTTTTGTCGGTAGCTATAGGGGTAGTACTGGCACTCTTAATCTGCCCTAAGCTCCTTCCCAGCATTTGCTTTTATAAGCCTCTATTGCGTTCATCACACAGACGTTCCTAAGCAATGTTGCTCAAATGGTCACTGTGTACCCTAGCAGCAATCAGCCCTTACCGTAGTTTTGCAGTCTAGTACTTTAGACTACTATCAAACTATGATAAGGCCTGAAATGCTACTAGAGTGGTTAAAGTGAAGAACGAAATAGTTTTATTAAAAGGTCCTCATTCCCCATTTCATTTCATCACTCACTATCGTCACTTTTATTTTCGACACTATCACGTATTTCACCGATTATCACTCATCAACTTTCATAATACACTTCAGATATACTTTCCATTATATCACTTTTCACATCACACCATTTTCATATAAATTCATTGTTATTAGCATTTACCATCTGTTAGCATTACTAAGTAATTAAAAGATATTCAATTTAAATGTTGTTATTTTTGTTGCTGTAGAGTCATTACTATTCAAACTACAATTTAGCACTATCAACAAAGTTACAGTAAAACAAAATCATTTCAATCCATTTTTATGCACTCGCTGTCATTATTAACACTTTTATTATGCATGTTTGAAGAACTAGGCAATAATGTTTATATTCAGAGAAATGATTGCAAAATGTATTATGGCCTTTATTAAATTAGTAGAGTTCACATCAATCATACATCATCATTATTATATTTCTAACAAAACTATCAGAATCACTCCCAATTTCATTTTCAAATTTTCATCACCATAGATTTTATTATAAACACACCATTAGCACCAACACAATCACTAAATTTAATAACAACAAGTGTTACGCGCAGTTCCACCAAACACCCATTCAAATGTTGCATTATAAAACGATTGATCACCCGTTAGCTTCGAAACTTAACAACCATTACTGATTAGTACAAAGGATGCTACAGCTCGTGGTAAACGAACTGAACCATCAACAACCAGCACTGGTTTATATGTAACTAATGAGCCCTGGCGGTCCCTCCGTTCGAAGAGGACCTGATAATATGCCGAAACATATTAACGGATCCTCCGCCTGAATGCAGCCGTTTCATGATAAATCATGAACCGTTAGAGGTGTGCCAAAGTATTGGGAAGGTGATATGTTTCACAGACGGGTATTATTATGGTGCACCTTCTACTTTGGCACCGTCAAACCCTGTGATCGTGGCCAGGGCACAAGAAATTAAATCATTAATGTTTAAATATTATTTGTTCAAGATTTCAGATGCCTAATGGCAATACTATCAACCATATCAACTTTCTACAACTTATTTGGTGGTTTGTAGATTAGGAGCTTGAAAATATTCGTTCATGATTTTTCCGGTGACCATCTCAAATTCCCGGTTTTTCCCGGTGGATTCAAATTCCCGTCTTTTTCCCGCTTTTCCCGGAATTGTAGGAGATGTGTGTGGTATTGATGAGGATTTTAAAACTAGGTTTATGAAATATGTTTTAATGTGAAAAAGTTAAAGTTTGAGTATATTTTCTCCAATTGGAATTTAAAATTGCACATGAAAATTTCATTGATTATTTTCTCATTGTTATTGATTTGTCAGATAGGCCCTAATCGCGAATTCCTCTAGATATTTTTTTAAACAATAGTCCATTTTACGAAACGACAACACTGATGATATTGCTGTTACTTTCACACGTTACGGCACGGCCTACTGTCAAAATTTCATTCATAAAATGATCGATCAGCTGTTCAAAAGCGTCTCGTAAAATGGACTATTTCCATTTTTGATCATGTTAGGAATGGGCAAAAATGGCGGATGTTTTAAGCTGTCAAAAATGGCTGTCAAAAATGGCTGTCAAATAGTCTATCGATACTCTGTTGCTATTGAACTAATGAGAAAAAATATATATTTCATGAGGTTTTTAAAGTTTATCAATGCATTATAGTCGCTTTGTTACTATTCGCCCTACTTTTTTTTATTCACCCCGTTTTACGGTTCACCTTTTTTTTTGCTCGTAGTTGGAACCATGTTTAGTGACTAAACGGAAGGAGAAGTGACCTTCTAAGGGTTTTTTTTTTCCAAGGCAGTGTCCAAAAAGTATTACCATCGCTAGCTTCCACTAATGGGTCCAACGAATAACAGTGTTGGAAAAGATCGCATCACGAAGTAGCTCACGAGTGTATACCAACGCATAACAAACATCACAGACTCGCGAACTGGCTAGGTGTGAGTAAGTCCACACCCGCCTGCTCGGGAGAACATGTCAAAAGAAGTAACAACAAGCTCGGGAACGTTCACTCGCGAGTAATCGTGCAAGTTATGATTTATTATGGTTCTGACGGACAAATTAGGGGTCTATTTTGTAATTCGAGCTAATTCACGTGACTCGTCTGTAGTCATTGTCGATCAAAGTAAGCATGCATATTTCAGATGTCACCCCTCGACTACCATAGTAATCCAGTCACATAGAGTGACAACTGTCGATAAGCTCGAGTGACAGAGCCGAGTCGAGCAAAATTTTTGGTCGATAGTGACTCCAGTCGAGTAGTTTTTGGTCGACTCGACTTATAAAATAGGGCCCTTAATTACATAACCATCAAGTCGACAGTAAACTACTAGTTTGAAGTCAAAAACCCCTGGAAACCATAAATCTTGGAGGGGAAGCAGCTTTTTTTCCCAAAAACACAATTTGACTCTGAACAGCTTCGAACACGTTCGCGAATCACTTTTAGCTTCGGTTACTCGGGAGCACGACGGATGCGAGTAAACCAGCGCTCTGGCGCTCGGGAGCGTTTGGTTTTGTTTTTGTTCCAGTTCAGCAGAACAGTTCGCCACTTTCCATCACTGACGAATAATCGAAGGCACGGGTACTAATAAGGATCGTAAACGGATCAACAGTAGAAAAATATTACTGAAAAGTACCGTTTTCTATCACAAAGTAGCACTGTTCTATTGCTTTAGGTAGTATAAAAAAAACTTCCAATAGCAGAGAATTTTTGTACGCACAGCACGAAGGTACGATGCGCGCTATGATTTTCTAGGTATGAGGTCGCTAAAGTTCCAATTTTTTTAAACACTGTCGCGACCAGCCCTGGGATAAACACGAAACGTGATAATCACCACGAGAGGGACTACGAGAGCACGACTTACAACATCAGCAAGTTTTATTCGCGGCCGGGCGCCTTTGAGACCATTTGCCGAACCGAGCGCTAACTACAGTACAATTATTAGGTAGGTTACTATTTGACCTCTTTGAGGCTGGCCATACGGAAAGTCGGTTCAATGTCATTCAGGTCCACGTCGGAATCGTCGCCACCGTCTTCCTGCTCGGCAGCGGCCTTCTGCTGTTGTTCCTGCAGTTGCCGCTGAATCTCCGTGGCCGTGGCTTCTTCTCCCGGGGGAAGTCCAGTTTGGCCCAGCTGCCCGGTTCGGCCTTGATGAGGGTCACCTCCACCTTGGTGCCGAACATTTGTACCTTTGATTTGGCCACATCGACCACACCCCGCAGTTCCAGATCGACGTTGTACTCGTGGTTGTTCTGCTGGGGGAACACCAAACACATGGACAGCCGAATCGGATTCAACCGGACGACGCTTCGCTGGTAGTGGTACATTTTGGCGTAGACCGTGACCACGACCTGCGTGGCCGTCTGGTGCCAATCCATTCGACATTTGACCGCCTTGGATTCCTCTTCGTCCATGGTCCACTTGTGATTGCCGGTTTCGCAACCCGCTTGGTTCATGAAGGCCGTAAAGTCGGACGTTCGCCTCTGGCAGCAGGACCAGAACTTAAGGCCCTCGTGGAAAACCGGCACTCCTGGATGATACACGCACGGTTTGGAATCGCTTTTGGTTCCTTCGTACGAATACGTGCAGCCTCCGTTTTTGCACGCCGTGCCGGGCTTAATTTCTGTCGGATCAGTGGCCTGTTTTTTGGCCGCATCGGGACCAACAGGGAGTTCGTCGATTTGCTTTTTGAAAGCTGGAGCTACGATCGGTTCCATTGTGGTCATGGGACTTTCCCAGGGAGGCCGCTGAAGCGTTGACTTGATCGGTTCGGGGATTTTCGGAACCGGAGGCTCCTCGTCCATGATCAGGTCCTGTTTGGGCTTTTCCGGTTCCGGCGGTTTCTGGTTCGAGTGTTTGGCCTGTGTGCAACCCTTGATATTCAGGAACTCGGTGAAATCGACGCTCTTCTTGTTGCAACAGGTCCAACCCTTGTAGGCATCGTGGAAAAATGGAACACCCGGATGGTGGATGCAGGTATCTGAAACGATTAGAGGACGGGACATAATCAATGATCAATTCGTCTCGATAAGGATGTTCACGGTGTGTCTGAAACCGTTTTACGGACAAAAATGTTCATCAATTTGGCACACACCATTCGTAAGATACATTGAAAATATTTCAACAACAGAATCGAAAGTTATCGTGATTTGAGGACTTTGGTCTACAGTGACTCAATCTCATTTTCGTACGGGGCACTGTTTTCATATCAAGTTGGTATAAATCTATTAAATGGTGCATGGACTTCGATATACTTTATCAATAATGAAGGTTATAGGTGTCATATATTGTTTGGCAATGACAAACTGTATTCATTTGCTTAAATCTTTGGAATAATGGAAAAGTATTGAGATTGTGTCTGTAATTGACCCAATTCCATATTCGTACACCTAACAAAAAAGAAATATACAGCATTCAAAACTAATTTTTAATGGACTAGATGATTACTTAAGCTCTTCGTTGTGTTGTTCAGATGCAGTAGAATACATTTGGAAAATTTAAAAGCGGACATATTTGAAACTCAAGTAAATTTAAGAAAAATATCAGTTTTCCCATGTTTTTTGCTAAAATATTCGGAAAGTCGAACAATAAATTGCATTTTTTTTCAACATCACTTCCTTAAGAATGATAACTGCGAATATTGCACAAGTTTCAAAAAATTATAATCAGTTTTAGAGTAGCTAGGAGTGGATATCGACAACTTATACTTTTGAATCTTAGGTAATATAACATTTATAACAAATCCAAAACCAAAAATTTTAGTTAATTTCTTTATGTTTGGCTCCTAAATGTAATTACATAATTCATAGTTAATGTTCCTATCAAAACATTGCGTAATTATCATTTTTAATTTACATTTTACTACCAAACATGATTATAGAGATTTAAAGAATAAATATTATTGCCATAACCGCAACACAAACGTTTTTTAAAATGATGAAAACAACAGGATATAATTTATTAAATAGTATATCAATGCTCTCTGCTCATTCAAGTTATTTTGTATTTTTCTTATTATATCAATAACAATTATTTTATCAATTTGAATATTATTTCAAAGATAATTGAATATTACGATGACATCAATTATGTGGAGGTATGTACAGCGTAGTTTAGGGTACTTTATTGTAAAACGAAGTTCTTAGTTCAAATTAGTTTTACAGACAAATTCAAAATTAACATTTACCTGTTGTTTAGAATGAAAATTTGGTTTACATTGATTAAAAATATCATTTTAGAAGAGTTTTGAACTTATGGCACAACAATTCTCTGAACTCAAAAGGGATAAAAACTGTTTATGATTTCTTTAAACTATGTATAATTCAACTAAATTTCTATCAGAGCTTACGAGTATAATCTATAGATTGGATCCAATGACAAAAATAAACGTTATTGTTCGAATTATAGGATTTAATAGCAAAAATCATTGTAAAACTGGCATTTCTCATAACTTTACCTAAATTTCATATATGCCCACTAATAAATTGCCCAAATGTATTTCACTACATCTGAATATCATAATAAAGCATTTCAGTAATCAAATAGAGCTTCTAAATTTAGTTTTGAACGTTGTGCGTATGAATTTTGATAGGTGAACGAATATGGAATTGGGTGAATTTTAGACATCAATTCAATACTTTTCTATTAATCCAAAGATGAATGTAAATGGAAACATTTTGTGATTGGCAAATAATAGATAACACCTGTTACCTTCAATGTGGATAAAGTATTTGTAGCTCAATACTTCATTTAATAGTTTTTTACTAACTTGATGTGGAAACAGTATCCTGTACGAATATGAAATTGGACCACTGTATTTTCATTTTCATTCTGCAGCGTTTGGTGGGGCAATTATTTCGAATGCTAGGTCCAAATTAATTGACTTTTTCGTTAATACCTATGGTGGAAACACCATGGACAAGCTGGAGATACAAGAGACACTTACCTTCGGTGTTGTTGGTGGGATCGAACTTTTGTCCGCATCCCCGGTTGTAACAATTCACCAAGGCAGACGACATCGTTGCTGCTGGGGCAGTCAAAAATTTACTTCCTTTTATGGAGTTGGAACAAACTTACGGCGGTCAGGAGGAACAAGATGTGGAAACGGCCAGTTTTGTTTTATTTCAGCTATTTCGACGAAACGGGTTTAGTCACTTGCAGATGCGGATTCGAGATTTTTCCAGACACTTCCCTCTGTGAGGACTCAAAATCGCAACAAACACATGCACTTTTGGGAGAGGAGTTTTTGGGTTTTGTGTTACGATGACAGCCAGCAGCAGTTTCCCCCCGGCAGCGATCTTTTTGTTGCACTGAACGAAAACTCCGGTCGCACATTGAATGATTCGCAATTCACATGATTATAAAACTTCACATTCCTCATTTTGAATGATTATGAAAGAATATGCTGTATCCACTGTCTGTTGAACAAAAATCATCCAATTCAGAGATGAATTTTAGATCATAATAGAATGGTATTAGGTAGCTAATCGAACAATGATAACACATATGAATAGAATGCAATTTATGACGGATTTTAATTTCTTCCATGTCCCAAACCGAAAATCATTCAATAACTGTCTGAAGTATCAGACGAAAAGGGGATGGTCAAATGTCAAATCAATCTTCTAAATCTTAATGTAAACATGGTGACGGCAGCGTGGTTTTCCAAGCGTTTCTGGTTGAATTTTACAGGTAATTGTACTTGGATTCTTACAATAGTCTCTTTTGTATCATTTATTTCACATTTCTTAATGCTATCTACCAACCACAGGTCGCTAATATGCAAGTATTATGATTCCATGGAGCTCAGCGAAATGGTGTTCGGCAGGTTGGCAGGTTGTTCCTGAAGACTGGTGAATAACATTTAATAACCTCATTAAGGAAATAAATAATAATGTGCATTCAGTAACAGTGTTCTGTAGTTGTTAATTTTTGATTTGAATTCTTTTAATTATTAACTATAATGGAATGGGGATTGTTTACATGTGTGTATGATAATCATTCAATTTGAGGCATCTATTTGAAGGATAAAAATCATTCCAAGACTGAATGATTTTCATTCGAAGTGATTTGTAAACAGATGATTTTAGCGCAGATGAAAATCATCTTGATTGTGTCTGAAAATAGGTATGGGGCTCGGATGAGTCAATAATCATTCAATGTGCGACCGGAGTTTTCGTTCAGTGTGGTTTTCTGCGGGGTTAGCGCGGGGTTAAGCTGGAAACACAATGTGAACGGCATTACGGAACGGCAACAAAACGGAAACACCGGTTTGAGTGGCCTGTCAGTATTTCGATCAATGTCGTCTAAATCAGATTCAACATTGGCCTGACATGTAAACTGTAAACCAAACCAGTGTTTCCGTTTTGTTGCCGTTCCGTAATGCCGTTCACATTGTGTTTCCAGCTTTAGTGCTTGAAGGGCGTGAGGGTGGTGAAGCGCTTCACACACACAGAAGCATGATAAAATGACAGCTGATAAATGCAACACGCTGAAATCTTGTATCACAATGTTCGTACTCGCATAGAGTTTTTTTAAGGCCGCACGGGACGTCATCATAATCACCCTATCCATTTCGAGAAGCAAATCCCAAGAACCACTCCATATTTCGATGCGAAAATGTATCACTATGATTCTATATATGCAGTGCACAACCCAATAAATTTTCAGCTTCATCGGTTCACTAAAACTCGAGATTTGCTTCCACAAAGTTTTGATGATAATTGTTAGAGTGAGACGAAAGATATGGAAAATAACACGGTCTTCCGTGTCGCCTTAGAGCATTTTTAACGGGGCGACTATGAGCCTATGCATGCTATTCGTGATCAAACGTCAACGCAAAATCGCTAGTGTTTGGAGGGGATTTTAACCTCCAAATTTCCAAATAACCTACAAATCATCACCTCCAAGTTAGTTCTAATAACCTCCGTTACATGAAATATGGTGGCACGTCGATCGTCGCAAGTTTATCGTTAAACAGTCAATAAAACTTTTGACTTTTACTGTGCGCCCTATTTTCAAGTTGCCTGTGAGAGAGAGCGAGACAGCACCAACACACGGCGCACAGTAAAAGTCAAAAGAACAAAAGAATTTATGGCACGTCCAGAGGCTCATTTCGGTGAGTAAAATGATCACCCACAGAGCTGTAATTTTAGTTTAGTCACTCATTCTCACACCGGTCGCTACCTAGGGGCGCGACTCTAATCAATTCGGTTGAAATTTCAACTCAATTTTGTTTGAGTTTCCTAGTTACCTACAAATTATTTTCATTATATCGGATAATGGAATCATTTTTCGGATTTTATCCATTTCCGTAGTTTTTGCAAGTTATCGCAAATTTCACACACTCAGTTGCGTAGTTTTCTTAGCAAAATGCTAATAATCGATTAAAACTGAAATAATCCCAAAAACCTCATAAAAAAAGCAAACCCGTTTTGAAATCGCCCAAAGCGGAACAAAAATAGTCGAGCTAATTTGACAGCTCTCCTTCTTCTTTTTATACGAAAACAACCGTCGCTAGCCAGCGGCTTTTGTTTAAAATCTATAGGCCAGGAGAAGTGGTTCACCTAGAGTGAATTTCTGTCAAAGAAAAAGTAGATTTTGTATGAGATTTGACAGAAAAATGAATGACAAGTTCATCCACTTCTCCTGGCCTATGCGCTCACATAACAAAATACACGATATTGATATTGCTCGGAATCGCAGGATTGAGATCGATGTGGCCAAAATCTTTACTTATGATCTCCTGACATCATTCTAAAAAGTAATATTAATTTCCTTGAGGCATATCGTGGGAATAAACATTGATATTACAGCCGGCGGGGCCAAAACAGCTGCAGCAGTTCAAATCACAACCTTCGATAACATCCTGGCAACAAACAGAAGCAGTATGGGAAGAGGGAAGTTGCTATTCCATCCGATATTAAACAATTCTCGCGTTCAGTATCATAAGGGCGTAACTGCAGTGATCGGTTTCTCTTCATCGATTTTCTCTTTAGCTAATAACTTGGCCAGGCGACTATTTTTAACTAATATTTTGGATTAAGTATAAACTGCTTATCGTTTTTTCTCATGCTGCATCGTACAATGTTATGATAATCGATTGGATTTTGTGTACTAATCCAAAGAGAAAATCGACGAAGAGAAATCGATTACTGCAGATACGCCTATATGATACTAAACGCGAGAATTGAACATTATTACTGAAGTACATCTGAACATCATTTATTGCAATTTCTGGCCGAGAATTATCTCAAAGATTTCTTGAGGGTTTCTGGAAAACCCTCAAGGATTACCTTCTGGTAAATTTTGATAAGATTCGGAGTATGTTTAAGACCGTTAGCTCTATCAGAAACTATTGATGATTCTAATGCTTCCATCCCATGTCTTATGAGCATTTCCGTCCGAAAATCACCTTCCAACGATAGGGGACCACTGTGACTCATGATAAACATAGATGTTTCCGTACTTGAATTCTAAAAACTGGAACCAAGTAGAAGACAAAGTGAGTAAATAAAACAGTTCTGTAGCGTAATATAATTATCCTTACCTTTGCAATATATTTGGTTTCAGCCGAGGAGAATCAAAGAGCTTTCACTACACAATATGTAAATTAATCTTTTTTAAAAATTTGGACAGAAAAACCCTGCATTTTTCGTAGCTGCTCCAACTTGGTAACATTCACCAACTTCGTAGTCGCGAGATCGAAGATAAACAAAACATCAGAATCGATCTACTTTGACATTTGCGTTTTAGGGATGAGCATCGATTTTGAGCATTTCGATGAATTATTAGCGATTTTATCGGATTTTTTGAGATATGACTGATTTTGTGCGATTTTGTTTAAGATTTATTATTTTGTCCAAATCATAGATTCGTTTGAATATTTTGGGCGTTTTGAGACGGTTATGGCCTGAAATGGAGATAACGTGGAAGTGAACTGATTGAATATAAAGCATTGCAAAACGCATCGTTTTACTTTTTCCAATGAAAATTATTATTTATTGCAAAGAAAACTGTGGCCTTTTTTGTTTGTCAGGAAAGATCGAAAGTACACAACAAAAGAAAACTAGCGGTTTTCCCCAAGCCTGCCTTGATTGTTGTTGGCAAGCTGGAGCTATCTTGCAGTTCAAACAAACGTTGTTCTATATTTCGTGTGTAGTATCGGTGCCTCCCTCCCAGTTGGTAACCATGTGTGTAGCTCGTTGTTTCTGAGCATTTGAATTGATTTTCATGCTATTCAACAAAGCTATGGGGAAGAAAGGATCATTATCTACCTGCTCGTGGTGTTGGTTTGGATGCTTACTCTTTCTTCTGCTCAGAAACAACGAGCTACACACGTGGCTACCAATGGCTTTTAGGGCGTTATCTCAGAGTATGCGAAAATTTTTCGAAAAGTTTGTTGTAAACTCATTAGCAATTTCTTGATTTTCTGATACCAGGCACCCATTACGGGCGCACGGTTTCCCAAAAAAATAACATGTTAATAAACATGTCATGCTTGGATGGCAAATGTAAGACTATGTCATGTTAGGTAAACTAGTTCTACAAGTGATTGATATCACAATTGGCTTGTTTAGGGGTATCCTGTTTTTTACATATTCTGATTCTACGTTAAAAACTGAGCCAGAATCCAAAGTTTCATAATTTTCCGTGCCCTGGAACTATTTTTAAAACAAGTTTGAATTTAGTATAGAAATCGCGTTTGAATCACCCCTCGGAATGTTTTACTTCGGGACGAGCTGTCATTATGTAAATTGAAATGTCATTGAGTCGACGGAATGAAATCTTTTTTAATCATTTAGGGAGCCGGATCCTATTCTTGGCACTTTTGATTCACTTCGGCAGTGGGGTTTTTTTTTGAAAGCTACAGAGTTCATATTTGGCCACAATATGCGTCATATTAAAGTGCTTCTTATTGCAAAGTTTCAGACAATTCGGCTGAGAAAAACCCCCCATGCCAAAGTGAATCATGGAAGTGCCCAAGTAGCTCTGCACCCTACTATATCAAAATTCAGATATTAAAGCGCAATAAAATCGTGTTACACTTAGAAAAATGTGCTCTTTCGATCAAGCTACAAAAAACTGTGAATTTTTCATCACTAAACAACCCAATTGTAAAACATGATTAAATTGTATGTTAAAACCTTTGCAATCGGACCAAAGTCAAACCTTAACAGAATTGGGTCCTAAAATGTTTAATGAATTCTTGTTTTTATTTAATAATACGAAAGAGCATGTTATTGCAACTACTTTAGCAAGTTTTCCAGCTCAAATAACGGCTATAACATTTTTAAACTTCAATTTTTAAAAATGGTTTCGAATATGAACCTTGACACTTGTGATCTTGTTTGACATTCACTTTTTCGACAAAAATGCCACAGGGCATATAGTTTGAACACTGGGGTTGTTCCTATCTGACATTTCGGAAGGGACACGGAAAACAAAATATACCCAACATTTGAGTTTAAACCAAAAGGTGTGACAAAATCATAAAAAAATGTTTTTTGTACTTAAACCAATGAAAATCAATTAAAAATTGAGTAAACATGTGTTTCTGCCCTAAACTTAAGCGTTTGGTACTAAAATTGAGACAGGGCTTTAGGACCCTATTACAAGTTTTACACGTTATTTTACCTTGCTATTTGAAACGATAGATCCATGTTGAAATTAATGTGGATCGAACTTTTGGATTATTTTCAGTATAGAATAGTTGAATAACGTTTAAATCCATTCGTTTTCTCGGTAAAAACAAGCTACACACTCGGGTACCAATGGCTATAAAGGCGAGTTTACAAGTTATGCGAGAAATGTCAAAGTACGTTACCCATAAAACGAGTGTGTGTACACTGAAAGGAAAAGCATAGTAACGCCAACCATGTCGAGGGTGAAATTAAAACATTTTTACCACTTGATTTTGACAGAACATGTTTTATTATTGGCGCGACTATACCATCGTGAAATTTACTATGTGAGTTCCATCGTAGTAAAATTTACCATGTTTCTGGTAATAATGAATATATGGATTTAGTAAAAGCTACCCCCGTTTGTAGTTGTATGATATATGCAGTTTAGTTGGTTTGTTTACATTTGTAAATTTTTTATTTTATTATCTATTTTTATTGTTACATTGGGAGGAATTACATTTTGAGAAAAAAAAATCAAAAAAAAATCGAATGCTTAATGATAAGATGCTGTCCACAAAGCGAGAAACACAGCTCACACCGTAACTTGCTGCCGTTCCAACTATGGATGATGCTTTTGCCGCTGCGTGTGCTGCGGGTCACCACCGCGGCAAATGCTAGACAACTGCTGCAGGAGTTCAGCAATGAGATCCACAGATTCCCGTCCGGAAAGTGAAAGCGTAGAGAAGAGATCACCGCCTGATGAGCTGGAGTACATGTTAGATCGCCTTGTGGGGGGCTGCAGTACATAGCAGCTGCGGTCTACATTTTCATGAATCCATCGGGTCCAACCGGAGGAGGTGGAATGATTTCAGGCGGTTCCGGAGGTTCTCGCGATGCATCGCTGTTAAGGTTGGGTACTGGTAGCCATGGTGATGTTGATACTACAGATGAAGCTAGTTGATTCGGTGGTGGAATGCTGGCGATATTGGTGGTGTGGATTAGTCTCCTCCATCGTTCTTCAGTTGCTTCTGTTGGCTTGCTCCGTCCTCTGAAATCAAATCATTAAATCTCGAGCTTCAAATTAAACTGAAGTACCAATTTGAAGAAAGTACCTTATTTTCAATTCTTTTATAATTATGAAGTCGGGCACGAACTTTGGATTTGGAATTGAAAGTTTTTGTCAACGGTATGGAATATTGCTGACTAAAATATGTAGTTAAATTTACCATTTCAATTGGCGTTAAGCCATAGTAATGATTACTATAATGCGGTAAAAATCAAATAATACGTGTTTATTGGTACCATATAACGGCATAGTAAAGTTAAATATGCAGTGATGGTAGACATTACTAAGTATTTTTTAACAGTGTACTTTTCGACGATAATGTTGAGTGTATGTTTCAATCATCCCTCCTCGTATCGAGACAACTTAATTGTATGAGTACACAATGAACGTGTTGTCAGTGTTGTTATTGTTTATGCTAAGTTGAATGTAAATAAATATCATTCGTTCGAGTACTGTTGAGAAGTACACCGGTGTTTTGTTCTTTCTCCGGTCCGTTTTCTCCGTTCGACTTCGTTTCTCGTTCGCTGTTGTTGTCCGCTGTGTGGTGCCTCCAACAGGTTATCGGCCCAGGTATGGACGAGAAATTTAAAGTCGCCGCGTTTGATGGTTCCGGCTTCCACAACTGGAAGTTCCGGATGGAAACCATTCTGGATACGTTCGATCTACTTGATTGCCTCCACCGGGAGATTGCCGAGATCGACGAGTTGGGCGAGATGGCTGCCGACTCCGCGGAAGTGAAAACGGAAAAGAAAAGACAAATGGTGGAACGAAGAGCCGCGGAGAAGAAGTGCAAAGCTTTGATTATTTCAGCCATTGCTGATAATCAACTTGAATTAGTGAAAGATTGTGCTACTCCGAAGCGAATCTGGGACACGCTGAGAGCGGTGTTCGAACGACGTGGTGTTGCCGGACAGCTGTATATTCGGAAGCAGCTCCTCACGTTGAAATATGTGGAGAGAGCTGGAATGAGTTTGTCGGAACACTTGTTGAAGTTCGACTGTTTGATTCGCGAGTTGAAGGAAAGTGGTGCGGCGGTAGAAGAGTCGGATGCAATTTGTCATTTGCTATTGACATTGCCTTCTTCGTTCGATTCGGTAGTTACCGCGATCGAGACGCTTCCCGGCGGCGTGACAATGGATTTTGTGAAGAAGCGCTTGCTTGATGTGGAATTGAAGAAGAGTCAGTTGGCCCCTGATGGTGACAATGAGGGTGTTGCCATGACGAGCAGGCAAGTTTGGCATAAGGTGAAGTGTTTTCGATGCGGGAAGATCGGACACCGAAAAAGCGATTGTCGTGTGTCAGTGGTTCCCAAACCAAATTTCAACGGAAAAGTGAATTCGAAGAATCGTAAAACTGACAAAGTTGTTGAAGACGATAGTTCCTCGGATCGTGCGGAGGTTGTGTTCCTGGCGTCGAAGGATGAATTGGTGAAGATAGAGTGGTTCCTGGATTCAGGTGCCACGGACCACATGGTGAATGATTCGGGTTTCTTCACTGAGATGCGGCGTTTGGAACGACCGGTCGAGGTGATGGTGGCGAACGGCCAGAGATTGCTGGCGGAATACTGTGGTGATATGGTGTTTTATGCTATCGTCAGCGGCAGTAAGAAAAAGTGTGAGGCGAAGAATGTGTTGTACCTCCCCGAACTCAGCTGCAACCTTTTCTCAGTGAGTAGAGTGGCAAGATCAGGTTCGCAAGTCAGTTTTGCCGGTGATAGAGCGGAAATTAAGAAAGAGGGAGCAGTGATGGCCGTCGGACATTATAAAGGAAAACAATATCAGTTGAATGTTTTGTGTAAACGACGTGATGTGACAACTGCGATGATGGCCGACACGGTAATACACGCAAACAAATTTTGTTGTATAATCTACCGAATCCATGGTAGAATTAAGAACTGCACCAACGATTTTCAACCGACTACAAAAATCTGTTAAGTTTACTATAATTTGGTGAAAATCACTGAGCAGTGCAGTAAATTTGACTATGTCCATAGTAGCATCCACTACAAAGCATTGTATTTCAATCCGTGACACCCACCGTACAACACAGTGTGGTCAAAAGTATGATGTCAAACTTCTCAAATCAAGAATGTTTCTAGTCAAAAATACTACAACTCTGGTTAAATCAACAAAAGAAATTTTTATTGTGTAGTGATTTTAACTATGTTTTGGTAGAGTTAACAGATTAATGTAGTCGGTTGAAAATCGTTGGTGCAGTTCTTAATTTTACCATGGATTCAGTAGATTCTACAATAAAATTCATTTCAGTGTAGCGAATACTACGATGGAGAAACGACGCTCCGGTTATTCTGTGGAGAAGAAAATGGAAAATCGTGAAGTGATATTTGAAGCAAATGTTTTGATGGGATCAACAGAAAAAGAAAAGAAGACATCGACAGTGCAGATCAAAGTTCCAGAACTGATGAAGCGGAATAGAGATGTTCGTTGGGTTCCAGTTCAAGAACAGCAGGCAGGGGCAACAGCTCGAAAAAAAACCCCAGCAAGAAGGTGTGTTATGCGGACTGTTTGGATTCCGAATCCGAGCTAACGACGAGGTTTTCAACCAGAAGTGACCGATTGGCTCGGATAGGGGGAGCTGTTTGTTTTCAAGTGTGGTCCTGCTGTAATGTGTGACGAACTTGTGTTAGTGTCCTGATTAGGAGATCTGTAGGATAAAGCCGAATATAGGTGAAAATCGCATAAATGGATTTTAAATTTAGAGATGAAGTTTTCGAGAGTTTTTAATGATTATGAACAGAACTGTGATATAGATTATCTGTGATACTCGGAATGATGACTTGAGGGGGAGTGTTGAGTGTATGTTTCAATCATCCCTCCTCGTATCGAGACAACTTAATTGTATGAGTACACTATGAACGTGTTGTCAGTGTTGTTATTGTTTATGCTAAGTTGAATGTAAATAAATATCATTCGTTCGAGTACTGTTGAGAAGTACACCGGTGTTTTGTTCTTTCTCCGGTCCGTTTTCTCCGTTCGACTTCGTTTCTCGTTCGCTGTTGTTGTCCGCTGTGTGGTGCCTCCAACAGATAAGCCATTTTACGAGACGTTCAAATGACGTTTTCTGGCGGGCCGCTCATTGTTGTTGTTCAAAAAACTAGCATGATATCTGAATGGCGCTGATCACATTTTTGTTGGCGATGACGTCTCGTCTCTTTCAGCGCAAATTACTACCCGGTTTACATGTATTATGTTACCATTAGATGAAAAATATCTTCCCTGCCTGCTGATTTCAATAATACAGGCAAAAATTAAAAACTTTGTTGCATTGCCACCAGCGCCATTATTGAATAAGCTTCTTCCAAATGTAGCGCTAGAAGAAACGTAAATAAATCGGCCCGCCATAAACTTTCAAAGCTGGTACACGCAGAAAATTAAATATACTAGAAAGCTTAAATGTCATACTAAAACCATATTCGGTCTATTCACCCCTTGTAATGCATATATCTAAAATATGCTTTGCTAGTATAAAACTCATTTATATTTGATCATGCTTATTTGGGAATTATCTAAGTGATACATAAAGAGACGAAATTCAATTTATCCATTGAAATGTTTTTGTTTTCATTTTAAAAATAAAAGTAAAATTGAAATTTAATAGTTTCCATCAATTTATTGAAATTGTTACATTTTCACGAAAAACAAATATATGTTATACTCCCTGCAGGAAGATTATTTGCATGGTTGGTGTCTCAGCAGAATTTTTGTCAAACTCACTTGGTGCGGGGAAGACCATTGCAGATTGAAGATCTTCATTGGAAGTTGCGCTTGTAGATCAATAGTGGATCATAGCATGAAGTAGTGCACATTCTACCGGTGGCATTCCCGGAACAGTTTTAGTTTTCACGTTCACGATGGCCTCGGCGATGGTGCTCTTCTCACAAACGAGAACTCCATCAGAACGGGAATGTTTTCTGGGAGAAAATGATGTTGCAGTATTTGGTTCCGCAGCTGGGAAGTGCTATCTTGCGAATAAACTTACCAGGTGTTTTTTTTACTTTATGAATTTGTTCGATATGCACAAAGAACTAAATGAATTCTTGACTCGTGCAAGATTTTTTACAATGGCCGACACGTAGCTCGCTACTGATAGAACACGCCTGCAAGTGAGTAACATGCAAAGTCCTCTGAGCAATTATGGATGATCAATATGCTCAGCTGAAAATATTTCTTAATTATGCATTGGAAAGCTTATAATGAATTTGATTTTTAAGCATTTCAATGAATAAAATATTGAAATGATTTCAATCGCATATAAAATATATTAACTAGAATTTTCCATTCTCTCCGTGTAAACAAACGGAAACCATATGATTCGAAACGTCTCATAAAATGGCTTATTATGGGTAAATTTCACTAATTTTTTGGTAGATTTATCTTAGCATGCCCAACATTTTAAATGGAAGATCAAAAGCCATCTGGGAAAAACGATATGATTTCAAGCGTTTTAGGTCAACCGTTTGGAGAAAACGGTTGACCTGTGTGGCTGTCATTTTTTTCTCTTTTGCACTCTCGGCTCTCCGGGAAGCGAACGATGAGCGTACGATAAAGCGAGATAAGTAACATGTATTTTCCCCAGAGGCGTGAAGAGTGCGGAATTATTTCATCAACCTCTTTCTGCGTTTTTCAACTCTCGTGGCGGTGTTTACGTGAAGGTTGTCGTGGAAATTGTCTAGGGGTTTTCTTTCGGATTATCGCGTTTATCCGGTATTTTTGCCTTTGCGAGTGATTTCAAGTGATGTGATAATTGAAAACTTCCGAAAATACTTAATCGTTGTGTTAGAATTAACTCGAGTTATAATCGTCACCGGGAAAGTAGTGATTTTTCCTCCACCCACAACAGGAACATATTCGACTCAACTTCAACGTCCAACGCCAAATCAACGGTAAGTACCAAAGAGCTTCAAATCCAAGACATTTTGTTGGCCAAGATCACGCACGACTCCGGTGTACCGTGCCGATTAACCTTGTTAAAAGTGAAAATGATTGGAAAACTGCCGGGGAAAGTGCCACAATAACCATAACCTCTTTATGCAGCTGATGCGGTTTTGAGGGAGAAAGAGTGTTCAACCAACAGAGCATGAAGGAGCGAATGAGATAGAGATGACTGCGTTTAGGAACGGTTTGTTTTCCCTCCATCTCGCTTGTGCGCACATATGCAAATAGTACTAAGGCTCGTATGCAGCTGTGTGCCAGTAATGATCTTTAAATTTGATGTTTCAACGAAAATTATTTGTGTGTTGTTCATATGAAACTGGTAAAATTTATCAGTTTAACACATTTAATGTGTTATTGTTTATTGTTTTTGCTTGATATTCATCATTGTTACAACTCCTTGTAGGGTGGGAATACAATTAAACTTTTTTTAATTCCTTTACTAGTATCTTTCCAACTTCCGCAAGTCGTTTAGAAGCAAATTAACTTTCTGCCCAGTGCATTGAAAAGGCAAATAAACAGCTATGAAAGAATATTTACCAAGCAGTATTTCAATAGAAAGACCCAAAGTTTCAAAAAATTTAGTTTCAAATGACGAAAAAAGTTGATGTTTTTTTTAACGCCTACGAATGATGATAGCAATTCCATCACATGCTCCATCCAGTGTTATGATCGACTGAAAACAAAAGAAGTTTGAATTTTTTTGAGTTTGGATCCAGGTTTCAAATAAGTTTCAGTTTCAGTACTGTTTGTATGTATGTTATGTATGTTTTTAGCTGTTAGAAAGTTGAACAACTCGTCCTATTTACCATTCAAAGAACGAGCATTCCAATTTTAAATATTAAAAAAAAAAATATTTGGGTTCATTAGAGAAACGTAATCCAATAACAATTTTATAAGTAAATTTTACACCGACTTGGACTGCTTCAGCCATTGTGTAGTTTGTAACATTACATCATTCATTTGATTCAATAATTGAATTATTGTTTAGTGAGAAAATCAAAATCAGAAACAGACATATTACCTACTAGAAGTAACTACACGGCAAGCATTGGAAAATTCACTCGCTCACCCGAACGCTACCGATAAAATATCTGCAAAGTATCTGTTGCCACCGAATGTTCAATGACTGTCGAACGCTACTAGGGTGAGCGCAATCCCGACGAATCGTAAACGATTGAGATAAACCAAAAATGAAAAGATATACGGAGCAATGAGAATATATACTAAGGTGTGGAAGAAGAAGCAATGGCTATGTATTAGTAAAGAGAAAAAACGTAAACAAAAATAACTACGTCACTAATTTACACGGCTTCTTATGGGAGCTCGCCCGCTTGTAGTTGTGAAACATTTTGCACCAAGGGGTGGATCACTTCTGATGCATCTGTTATATCGCAATTATTTCATGCATTCAAATGCATTTAAATGCACACTCGATAGATTTGCAAATCATAGCTTACTCAAACCTTTGATTGTTATTCTTGTCGAAGTGTCAAACTCATTTTTCTCTAAACTTGAGAAGAGCTTTGCTACCTCTCCCAAAGCATGGTCGACCCAATTATACTAAGAAGGACTAAGAACATTCTTCATTGGAATATCGGATATCGATATTTAAGTTACTTCTTCATTAAAAAGGGCAAAATCTATGAAGCTGATGAAAAGTTGGACTGCAGCTACCTGTTAGCGTCAAATCGGTCACATAGGTTGTGAGGATGGGATGCTGGCGTGCTCAAAGAAAAAGAAAACTTGTCCAATATGAGTAGGGATTGCTTTGTTGTAAAACCAACTATTTCATAGATAACAGATCAAAAGCGTAGGAGAGTTTATCCAGATGTGGCTATTAACACGCTGTGCTACGTGTTTCATGACCTAAAGACCAATACTGTTCTCTCTTACAAATCTGATGATAGGCTGTCCACTTGCTGCCATACATGAGCAGTATTATGTCATATTTCAGAAAATATCTGTTCCGTAAAGAACATATTCAATAACTACGTGAACAATTTTTGTATAACTAAGCCGAAAGAATATTTGTGGAAAGTCCAAGGCAAGAATTCCAAAAGCAATATAGA